>NC_043702.1:53970840-54186309 GCF_006229205.1 Suricata suricatta
CTATTGCTGGGTCATAAGGGAGTTCTATGGATAGTTTTTTAAGAAACCTCCACACTGTTTTCCAGAGCGGCTGCACCAGTTTACCTTCCCACCAACAGTGTAGGAGGGTGCCTGTTTCTCCACATCCTCGCCAGCATCTATAGTCTCTTGATTTGTCCAGTCAGAGTCGCTAAAATGAACAAATTAATTGGCTGTTTAAAGGTTTACATGAAATAACATATCTGTGAAGGGTCAAACATGGTATACAGCAGGTGCTCAGTCGTGGTAGCAGCTACTACTACTATTCTTGTCACTCTCAATTCCTCCCACTAGAGTCATCAGGTTAGAGAGCAGGAAACCAGGTTAGCTCTTGTCTGCCATCTTTCCTACCCTTTTAGATCTTGTTATTGTGGATAGAAAGGGTATGGCTTCTATCAACAAAACCAGTTAGAAACCCATGAGTCCAATGTTTTAGCTAAAGAAGGAGGTCCTGCAAAGATTTTACCAATAGTATTTTAAAACTGGTTTAGTCTGTAGGCTACACCGAGCACTAAAATTTTGATTCCAGTTGCAATTCAACTGTTCAGCTACTGTGATAACTTGCCTTAGTTTTCTGAACTTCCATTTGCCTTTTGCTAAATGAGAGTGGAACTCAAGCTCCATCAAATCTAAGTGGTAGAAATGTTTGAATAACAGAGGCCAAATAGCAATGGATTTCTTGTGTATTTCTTCAGCTCCCTTGTTTCCCACTTTTGCCACAAACACACATACTCCCTTGCTCTTTTTGTAATAAAGGTTTTGATACAGTGATACTGGGGAGCCCATGCTTCCGTTTGTTCACTTACTCAAGGACCCTTCCTGAGCATTACGACACATCAGGCGTTGACCTATTTAGGGAAGTGCTTGGGCTCCCCCAGGCATTGTAATGGAGAGGGCATGAATCATGGCTTCGTATATGATCTGGCAGCATAAGAACTTTGTCAGTGGAAACAGTGGGTCAGGAAGCAAGGAGGCAAAGTCCGTTTCTGCACAATGAGAGACTGAGCTTGGAATGGTATACTGTGATCTGGGAACCTCATTATTAGCAAGTCGGAGACATACTGGAGAGTGTTCAGAGAAAAGCCACAAAGATGATAAATGGGCGGAAAGACTGATTTATGAAGACTTACACAACAAAATATGTATTCTTGGATCAACAAAGACTTCAGAAGAAAGTGATCACTATCAACAACTCTCTGAAGGTTGTGAATACCCCAGAGACACCCCAGAGGTGTTTGCCTGATATTTGAAATGTGACAAGGAATCAGAAGATGGCAAATTTAACCTATGGATCAGGGAAATACAAGAAATATAAATCTATCCATGCCTTATGGATGGAAAGTAGCTTCCAAGGGCAATATCCTTAACCTATTTTACCTCCTGTATACATTTCTGCAGTTGTAATTATGCATAATCATTTGCGGTCTCTTTATGTTTAGGGATTTTATGTGTCTTTCCTATTCATACACACCTTCCCTGAAGATGTCAAGAATGAAATATTTGATTATTTTTTTTAACCTTCCACTTCAAAGGCTTAAAAGATAAAAGCAGTTGAGTTATGGATAAATTGTTTTTTTAAACCAAAGTTTGCATGCTTAACCTTTGTTGAAAGTCATTGTCATAACGTGAATTTTATTCCTATGAAAAGCCAGATGGGTGACTCTTTATAAAACTATCCCTCAGTGACCTGATCAACAGTTTTACGCACATACACACACACTCAGGCACATACATATGATACGCCATAAAGCTTTCAAAGGATATAAAGTCAATTTAGGGGCAGACTCCAATCCCATGCAATTTTATTTATTCAGGACTCCTGTGAACGCAGCAATTTTAGCTATGGGGTAGAAGTGTAATACTTCAAGAAAATAGCCCAAGTGAGACCTGGGCCTAAGGTTTGGGCCATAGAAACCCTCCTAAGAGCTGGGTCCTATGGACTGCACAGGGCTATTTGCTCTCAGCATTGCTCATGTCAGCACCAGGACATGGAACTGGTTCAACAGAAGACTAACATTATATCTATTAAAATAATTTTTGGCCCCACAACCCTGATTTCCACTGATGATCCAACAGGTTCCTGGGCGGTGAGTCCATGTCTGAATCAGGGCTGGGTGGAGCACACACCCAGGCTAAAATTGTGGGCTTGGTCCATTCCCCTGGCCACAGTGGTTGGCTCAGGGGCAGGCCTGTGACCTGAGCTGGGACTCAAGGGCATTTTCTAAGAATGCTATAGCCCAGACCTTCTCTTCATGGCGGGGCAGCATGCAGATATGAAGGCTGGAAATGCTGGGGTAACTTTTGCTGTCATGATGGAGGCCAGCCTGAGAAGGGGGCCTGTACACAGACCCGTGCAAAGCCAGAGGAAAATCACAGGGGGTAGAACCAAACCCCTGCTGACAAAATTCTATCTGGCTGCCTATCTCTGCTCTTTTCAGTTATTAGAGTTAACAAATACCCTTTTGTTAATAACCAGTTTTGACCTGGGTGTTGGTCCCTTGTGGCATAAAGAATCCCAACCACTATTTGAATAAGGTACCAAGTTGTATGGTAGAGGTCAGGATTTCTGTCTAGTGTGGAGGAGAGAAAGTCCGCGAGACTTAGTTACAGCAGTCAGTGCATGGTGGGGAGGAGGCAATAGAAGGCAGGAGGTAGCTAACAGTTGAGTGTCCCCTAGGCTCCAGACACTGAGACTAGTTCTCACAATCCATACCCACAGTCAACCTGCTCTGTTTGTCTCCTTATCCTACTTTGTAAACGAAAAGACTAAGGCTTGGATCAGTGGAGCAACTTGCTCAAGTCAAGTGGAGGAGACATCAAGATTTGAAGCTGTGCTCTTCTCATGGTTCCTCCCTCTTTCAAGCCTAAACTTGGGTTCCGAATATTCTGTGTGTCAGACCCAGTTCTAGCTGTTCAGCCTTCAGCAAGTCACTCACATTCCCTGTGCCTTTGTTTCTTCCCACAGAATATGATGATGATGACACCTTCCTGTCAGAAGTATTCTGGAGATTCACGTGTGGGAAGCACTTGTGCGAGGTGAGTGTGAAGTATTATTCTTACTACGGAAAGCTTCAGGGAGGAAGCAACACCTGGCCCAGGGATAGTAGTGGGTTTCTGTGGGGCGTTAGCAGGGGAAGGATGAACTAAAATGGGTCAGCTGAGGCAAAGGTGTGGAACACAACTGAACTTTGGTCATTTATGCAAAAGAAAAGAAACTGCCCCAGCAGCTCCTGATGTGAAGCTTTGGGGAATAAGTTCCAGGGCAGTGTTCCTTTGTTTGTTTGTTTGTTCATTTATCTTTCCATTTATTAAAGGAGAAATATACTCTCATAATTCCCTTAACTTTCTTTCTCTTGTCTAAGTGCTAGTAGCCCACTGAAGTCACTCAATATGTGTAGTTTCTCTAGCTTCCCAATCCCAGATGGCTTTCCTTCTCTCCTCAACACTTTCATCCTTATTTCATTATATAGATATTTATACATTAATATATAATGTTTATAAATATGTCTTATTATGTGTATTTATACGTAAATATAAATGTTTAATGTTTAATTAAAATTAAAAAATATTTTAACTTTTTATTTCCTTTACCTATTTCTCTTACCTCCCATCTTCTGGCAACTACCAATTTGTTCTATTGAGCTTGTTTTTGTTTGTTTGTTTTATTTTGTTTTGTTTTTTTGGATTCCACACCTAATAGAGATCATATGGTATTGGTCTTTTTCTGTCTGACTTATTTAACTTAGCATAATGCCCTTAAGATCCATCCATGTTGTCAGAAATGGCAAGATTTCATTCTTTTTTAATGGCTAAATTATATTTCATTGTGTGTGTATATATTTATATAAATATAACCCATATGTATATATACACACATATATACATATATACTATATATACATATATATGTGTATAGATAGATACACATTGGATTTCCCTTATCCATTCATCCTTTGATGGACTCTTAGGTTGTTACGTATCATGGCTATTGTAAATAATGCTGCAGTGAACATGGGACTGTGTATATCTTTTCAAGTTAGTGTTTTCATTTTCTCCAGATAAATGCCCAGATGTAGAATTGCTGGATCGCATGATATTTGTACTTTTAATATTTTGAGGAACTTCCATACTGGTTACCATAGTGACTGTACCAATTTGCATTCTCACCAACGTGCACAAAGGTTTCCTTTTTTCCCATATTCTTGCCAAAACTTGTTATCTCTTGTCTTTTAGATTCTAACTGCTGTGAAGTGGCATCTCATTATGGTTTTGATTTGCATTTCCCTGATGACTGACGATGTTGAGCATCTTTTCATGTGTCTGTTGGACCTCTGTATGTCTCCTTTGGAAAAATGTCTACTCAGATCTTTTGCTCATTTTAACATTTATTTTTGAGAGACAGAGAGAGAGAGCATGAGTAGCAGAGAAGAAGAGAGAGAGAGGGAGACACAGAATCCCAAGCAGGCTTCAGGCTGTGAGCTGTCAGCACAGAGCCTGACGTGGGCTTCAAGCTCATGAACTGCAAGATCAATGCCTGAGTCGGATGCTTACTGACACCCAGGTGCCCATCTTTTGCTCATTTTTAAATTGTCTTGTTTGATTTTTGCCATTAGTTGTATGAGTTCTCTATATAATTTGGATATTAACCCCTTACCAGATATATGAAGTGGAGATATTTTCTCCCATTTAATAGGTTGCCTTTTTATTTTGTTGGTGGTTTCCTTTGCTGTGCAAAAGCTTTTTTGTTTGATGTAGTCTCACTATTTACTTTTGCTTTTGTTGCTTCTACTTTGGGTGTCAGATTAAAAAAATCATCATCAAGACCTATGTTAAGGAGCTTACTGCCTATGTCTTTTTTTCTAGGAGTTTATGGTTTCAGGTTCTACATTCAAGTCTTTAATCCATTTTGAGTTAACTCTTTTGTGTGTGTGTGGTATAAGATAGTGATCCATTTTCATTCTTTTGTATGTGGCCATCCAGTTTTCTCAACACCTTTTATTGAAGATACTGTCCTTTCCTCATTGTGTATTCTTGGCTCTTTTGTTGTAAATTAATTGACCATGTATGCATGAGTTTATTTCTGGGCTCTCTATACTGCTCCATTGATCTAAGTGTCTGTTATGCCAATATCATAATGTTTTAATTGTTATAGCTCTGTAATAGGATTTGAAATAAGGGAGCATGATGCCTGAAGCTTTCTTCTTTCTCATGATTGCTTTGGCTATTCAGGGTCTTATCTTTATCTCATATGTACTCTATATTTTTATGTTTAAAAATTTTTTTTAAATGTTTATTTATTTTTGAGAGAGAGAGAGAGACCGAGTGTGAGCAGGGGAGGGGCAGAGAGTGGGAGACACAGAATTGGAAGCAGGCTCCAGGCTCTGAGCTGTCAGCACAGAGCCCAAGTGGGGCTCCAACCCACGAACCATGAGATCATGACTTAAGCCGAAGTCAGACCCTTAACCAACTGAGCTACCCAGGTGTCCCTATATTTTATTTATTTATTTTGTACCTCTGTTTCTTCCATTAGACTATAATTTCCACAAGGGCAAGGATTTCTCCCCTCTATTTTGTTTGCAGTTGTATCCCAGTATCTTGAACAGTATCTGGCACATAGCAGATATACAATAAATATTTGCTGAATCAAAGGAAGAACTGTTTTTATATCTATCCTATATGGGGTGAGCCATACCTAGATATCATCTGAAAGAGAATCCTCCTTTCCACTGATTATCTCACACAAAGAGTTTAAGAATTGTCAAGAAACATTTCTTTCCTCGTCCTGTCAGTCCATCTCACCCTATCTTACAAGAGGATTCGTCTCCTTTTTATGGATCCTCTTTCCCTTCTCCTCCTCACAATTTCATTGACCTGTTTCTAACCCTCTCTCCCTCCTTCCAGGGTGCTGAGTTCATCTTGAAGATTTTTTTTCTATCAGTGTTTTTGAGGTCCTGTCTATCGTGTAAGGGGACTTCTATCTTCAAAGTCCTTGGAGGGTCACATCTACAAGACAAACTTTTCCTCTGCTGATGGTAATCTTCTCTTGGAATCTAACTTTGATTTACCAATGTATTCCCAAAGTCTCTTTTTCTTGGATCCTTTCAACGGTAGCCTCCTTTTAAGGAGAGGATGAAGAAGACCAGCATAGAAGAGACAAAATGAAAAAAGGAACACTTCATCCTGTCTTACATGTATTCCCAATTCCTTAATTAAGAAAAGAAATAAAAATTGAACTCTCGATTTGCCTTAATTGGGCTGAGAAGGCATATCTGGCAACAGATCTAATATTTTATTTTTCTCACCCTTACCTTCTTTTTGATTTAATGATACCTATACTAAATAATGGGGAGAGATACACCAAAATATTTCTACTGGTGCAATGGCTAAAATATTACATGAAACAAACAAACATAAAATACCTGTTTATATTTATTCTTCTCATATTTCTTATACTAGGTAAAACCTTGTTAATTTTACTGATTTATTTTTACTAAGTGACTCACAGGTTCAAATCAAGTCTTTTTTAATTAAAATATCTATTGTGGGCAAATGAAAGCATACAATCAAGAAGGTGGTCTTAATTGAAGGATAGCTGAGAATAAATCAGTAAAGCAGAAAACTGGCTATATTGCATATTCACTTATTCCAAGTCCTTAAAATTTCAGTTGAAAATTTCAAAAAGGACCATAGGGTAAGAGATGGACAAATCCTATTAAATCACAGTGTCTGTTCTTTGCCAAGATTCTCTCTTTGTAGCTTCTTTTTTTTTTTAAATATAATTTATTGTCAAGTTAGCTAATATACAGTATGTACAGTGTGCTCTTGGCTTTGAGAGTAGATTACCATGGTCCATCACTTACATATAACACCCAGTGCTCATCCCAACAAGTGCCCTCCTCAGTGCCCATCACCCATTTCCCCCTCTCCCATGCTCCCCCATCAACCCTCAGTTTGTTCTCTGTACTTAAGAGTCTCATATGGTTTTCCTGCCTCTCTGTTTGAAACTATTTTTTCCCCTTCCCTTCCCCCATGGTCTTCTGTTAAATTTCTCAAATTCCACATATGAGTGAAAACATATGATATCTGTCTTTCTCTGACTGGGTTATTTCACTCCATCCCCGTTTTTGCAAATGGCAAAATTTCATTCTATCTCATTGCCAAATAGTATTCCATTGTATACATAAACCACATCTTCATTAGCCACTCATCAGTTGTTTGGGTATTGTTGATAGAGTGCAGCTCCTGTTTTGATGCCTTTTCTGTTATGGATAACAGCTCCACAGCTCCTCTGTGGCATTTAGGCTAGCTCTTTCTGTGTGGGAGTCGGAAAATACCCATTTCTAGGCATCCGATTTGTGGCCAAGGTGCTCTAACTTGGCAGTTCTTCCTGGAGGCCAAGGTTGCTGGTGTGGATTCAGGGTTCCCTTGTTTAAAGAGAGCCTGGTGTCACACTTTGGTCAGCAATAAACCACCATGTGATAAACAAGGTGATGTGATGATTCTGTTCACTCCTTGGTGCTGCCAAACCTGGGGCAAATCTCACCACTGCAGACTTCCTGGAAGACATTTAGTGTTTCCTGCTTCTGGCTGGAAACCCAGAGGATGCCAACAATGAAAAATAACAGGGTGAAGAGACGTGCCCAGTTGACATGTGATGGTGATTTTCAGAGAAGATATTTCATTTGGGGGTTGATTTTAGTTTTCAATTGGCCATTAATCTTGCTTTATGACTTTTAGAAAGAAAAGGAATATTTTTTGAACATATTTTTATTCATGTATGCTTCATGCCATTGTATTGGTTTCCAGATGGAAGTTTAATTTTTAAGACTATCCCTTCTTTCTTATTTGCCACATTGTGCCAGTATTAATTCTTAAACCTCAGGAAAAGATGTCTGTAAAAGCAGAAGACTGAACTCAGATGCAAAGCAGGGTCTTTGAAGATCAACTGGAGTACAGAGTTTCAAATGCTTATTTAATTATTATTATTTGTATTTCAGAAGAATCAAATGCCAAGCAGCAAAGGCCAAGAAGGCCAAAGTGATATATTCAAGTTCAAAAAGCAGGAGGCTGCAAAGATGGTGGGGTCACAGTGCTTTGGGGCAGAGAAATATCAATCAGTCCAATGTTTTATTTGCTTATTTGCTTTTGTTTTGTCTTGTTTTGTTTTGAGTAACAAGTCACCCAAAAATGTGGTGGTTTACAGCAAAAATAGTTATTATTTCACAGTTTCTGAGGGTCAGGAATCCGGGCTTGCCTTAGTGGGGTCCTGTATTAGGGCCTCTCCCAGGCTGCGGTGAAGGCGTGGGCCGGGCACCTCAAGTCTCAAGTGCGGAAGGATCTGCTTCTAGGCTCGCTCGCGTGGGTGTTGGTAAGATTCAGTTCCTCACAGGTGGCTGCATTGAGGGCCTCGGTTCCTTGCTGGCCATTGTGGCAGGCCCTCTCTCAGTTCCTTGCCCCATGGGCCTTTCCATAGGGCAGCTCACAACATGGCAGCTGGTTTCTCTCAGAGAGAGCAAGCAAGAAAGAGTGAGCAAGATGGAAGCTGCGATCTTTTAGAACCTAATCTCAGAAGTGGTATCCCATCCCTTTTGTTTGTTGAAAGCAAGTCTCTTGATCCAGCTTGCGCTCAAGGGGAGGGGCATACACAGGGTCCTGGAATATCGGAAGGTAAGGATCATTAGGGCCTTCTTAGAATTCTGCCCTATACCTAGCATAAGCTACATAATAATGAAAAATAAAGAGTAGAATTCTAATGGGATATTTGAGAAATTATGCTTAGGTATATTTTATCTATTTGCATATTTATATTTTTGTGTCAGTGTGTGTATACAAAGTATACACCCTGATTGTATACTTAGGTAGAGCCAGCCAGTTTTTCAAGACTGATGACTGAAAACATTATCTACCTGCATCTCTGAAGCATATTTGAATCTGGACAAAGGCCTGGATCTGCCAAATGATCTATTCTTCTGTAAATCCTGAAATAGTTGCTGATCCATTTAAATTTTCTTGTCCTTTAAAAAATATATTTTTTAAAATAGGTTCCATGCTGGGGCACCTGAGTGCTCAGTTGGTTGGGTGTCTGACCTCAGTTCAGGTCATGATCTCATGGTTTGTGAGCTCAGCCCCATGACAGGCTACGTGCTGACAGCTCAGAGCCTGGAACCTCCTTTGGATTCTGTGTTCCCCTCTCTCTTGCTGCCCCTCACTTGCTCATGCACTGTCTCTCTATCTCTGTCTCAGGGATAAACATTAAAAAAATAAAAATAAAAAAATAAAAAATAAATTAAGTAAGTTCTATGCCCAGTGTTGGTCTCAAACTCGTGATCCTGACATCAAGAGTCACATGCTCTACTGACTGAGCCAGCTGGGTGCTCCTAATTTCTTTCTTTCTAGTTTTACAGTATGCTTTGACTATCTTGTTGAAACCAAAGGGTTCTATTTCTGAAATCCTCACTTTTATTTATTTACCTTTAACATTTAAAAAATGGTTTTAAATTTATTTTTGAAGGAGAGAGAAATAGAGTGTGAATGGGGGAGGGACAGAGAGAGAGGGAGACACAATCCGAGGCAGGCTCCAGACTCTGAGCTCTCAGCACAGAGCCTGACACGGGGCTCAAACTCATGAGCTGTGAGATCATAACCTGAGCTGAAGTCTGATGCTTAACTGACCAAACCACCCAGGTGCCCCTCTGAAATCCTCATTCTTAGATAATTCTCGCAAGTATCTGCTTTTCTGACATAAATAGAATGAAAGACTTGACTTGTAAATTCTTGTTATGAACTCAGGTCTTAGCAATATTACATGGAAAGATGTTTCATTTTAGAAACAAGTGATCCTATTGAACATTAAGATATTTTTCCAACTGGATGATAATTCATAAGGGGAGCTGGCCTGGAATCTAGAAATTTAGTTATGGAAAGTTGACTGAAAAATAGGTGCTTATGGGTAACCATGATGACCACTGTGTGAAAAACAATGGATCACTGTAAATGAGATTGAGACTCAGTGTCTCTGGGCAGTTGGGTAATATTTAGGTGCTCTGCTCCCCAGGCATTAGGTGGATTAAAAAGCCTTGGTCCCCATGGTACCCAATGATCACGGGTATGCATTGCTTCAGGGATGAACTGAGGCTGCCTCTGGACACAGTATTTTCCCCCTAAATCTAGATGTTCTAGAGCTTCCGGTACTCCCCATGAGAATGACATCAGAGGTCCTGAGTCTGACTGGTTGTTGAGGGTGCAGAGGAGCGGAGCACCTGGTATAGCACTGGTGGCAGTAATGCTAGCCTGGAAGGAGCAATTTACATGTCCAATTCTTTCCAACTCTAGATGAAGGTACAAGAATGATTCATTTGTGTGTGTGTGTGTGTGTGTGTGTGTGTGTGTGTGTGTGTATGTAGCTCTAAAGGACAAAGTTATAACTAACAGATCAAAGTTATTAGAAGGAGAATTTCCACACTACATGCAGAGATTTCTAACAGTTGAAAGTGTTAAAAAGGAATTGGGCCACCAAGTAATGTGGTCAGTGGTGTCTGGAAGGTTGCTCATGAGTCAGGGCTGTTGTAGGGAAGAGTAGTGAACAATCAGGAGGGGGAAATGGGAAAAATGAGTTCTAAAATGAGTAGAGGGCCAGGGATGTGGGCTGATAGATGTGTTATTAGTGGAGTTCAGAAAATGAGGCTGGTGTAGGAAAGAATGGAATAAAGGCCATCTATCTGTGGGGCCTGAGAAGATATTGGATAAGTATGATCTTTCCCAAATCTTGCCTTGTTGCCTACCAAATATTAGACCTCTCTAACTCTAAGAATCTGTGAAGGAATACATGTTCCTGGCAGATTTGTAAAACCACCCAAATCCACCAGGCCCTATTCTCTGTTTCCGAGATCGCCCTTCAGATGCACCCTCCTGACACAGTCATTTGGAGATCTACTGACTTCGTCTCATTATTGGAGCTTTTCTAGTGACTTCAATGTGGAGGAGGGGGTGAAGGGATGACAACAACAAAAACAAAAGCCACAACAGCATGATTCATCACAGGACACATTTCTCAGAAGAGGCAAAAACAGCGTCAGTGAAGAGCAATCGTAGGAGGGTCACCGTTGTCACAGAGCCACCTGAGCAATTCATGGAGGTTGGCTTCACATACACAGCGGCAGAAAAGCAGTTAAATGATTTTCTTCACGCTCTTTGGGGGAGACTGTGTCTAATCTGATGCAGTTGCTCCAAAGGAGCGCTGTTAATGACATCTACACCAAATATCAGTTCAATAAATTGCTTCCCTTCATTAATCTGAGTGTCAGTGTCTGCATTAATGGCATTTGCACAGCAGAAGGTCTCAGGGAGAGATAATAAGGACCTGCTTTTAGTAACATGTGAGGGTGGCTTCGTAAAAACAAGCAAATGTATAGCTTGTCCTTTGATTCCAGTCAATCAGAATCACCTCGTTTATTCTTTCTTTCACTCCACAGTTATTCTTTGAGTGACTACTATGTGCCTGGCACTGTGTGAGGTCCTGAAATCCTTATGTTCATGAACAGAAGTCTTTGGAGATCTTAGTCAGTGGGAGACAGAAATCCTCTCCTACATATGTGATAGACTGGGATGAGAGCTATGAAGGAAAAGTACAGATTTCTTTGAAAGAGTGTAACAGAGGAAACAGAGATTGACTGTTTTTCTAGAAAAATCTGAGTGTCAGGCTGGAAGAGCATGTAATATTATATGAGTGGCGGTGGCTGTCTTTGGGAGTCTAGATAAAAATGAATGCTATGCTTCCATTAGCATCACATCTGAGAGGGACTGTCTCAAGAAAGTGGAAATTTCCTTATGTCAACTATTGAATAACAAAGTTCTGGCTAGAGCATATGGGCAACAATGCCCATTTGTGTAAGTAACAACAGGTCACTGTAAAAGACACAGTGTCACTGGACAGTTGGATAATACTTAGGCACTCCCCTCAGGAGTATTAAAAACCACCTTAGGTGGATTAAAAACCACCGGTCCCTGTGGTGCCCACTGACTACGGATGTGCATTGCTTCAAAGAGGAACCTGGTTTGCCTTTAGATAGAGTATTTTTTCTTTCTGGTAGCTGTGAGGTGGCTCACTTGATTCAGGTATTCTAGGGCCTCTCAGACTCATTCTGAGAATGAATCAAGGTTCTGAATTGACTGGTTGTCAGGGATTGTGGAGGAGAGCGGTCTGGTTTAGAACTAGCTGCAGTAATCCTGGTCCAGAAGGAGTAACTTGCATGTCCAAGAAAATGCCACTCACTGGTGGGGACATCACAGAATCTGGAGAGCATCATAGCATAAGAATATGCCTATACCATTTCTGCCTCTGTCCCATTAAGTGAGGGAGTCATTATCATGTGTCATCATATGACTTGAATGTTGAATTGTCAGCATGCTTGTCCTCATAATTATATTTATTGACATCTTATATGTCAGGCACTATTTTAAATTCTATCAATTATCTATTTAAGATCTCACTTGATTCTCACAATTGATCCCCAAAATATAACTTCCAAACACTGGAATTTTCAAATCTGACCTCGTTATCAATGAGAAGATATTTTCTAATTTCTAAAAGAATTAATAATTTTAAATGCAAGATGCCCTTCTCCCCCACCTGTCCACCTGTCTCTTAGAATGTTACCCAGAATTTGACTGCCATACTTGACTTCAAGGGCAGGAGGAGGCCAGAGTAGTTTGGGGGCAATCTGCTATGTTCTTTCAGCTCACAGATGCTTGGTCACCTAATATACCATTGTACGTATGTGTCTCTCAACAGCGTTCTGGGGTTGTAAGGACTGTAAGCCTCATGAGAACAGGGATTTCATCCACTTTTTAATGCTTTTCCTTCCCTCACTAGAAAATGCTTGGTATATAGTAAGGGCTTAGCAAATTTGCTCTGATCAAAAGAAGATATTCTGTTGAGTTACAAAAGGAAAATCTAGGCTTTCCAATTAAAACTGCTTCTGAATCACTGTGTAATCTTGGGCAAGTCCTTTAATATTTCTAATTTACCCCTTGGTTTGGTTAGAAATTGAATAGTGGCTGGAAGCCTCATGCAGTTGGGAAGATAAATGTTTGCTTAAGAACTAAATATTTTTCATTGATTCATCGAAGGTAAGTGAAACAAGCAGAAGTCACCAAGTGACCTTAATGTCTCGGTATGTGCCCATCTATGTTTTACTAGAACACATGTCACCTGAGAAGCTGTATGCCCTAAATCTTGCTCTGCTTCACATTTGCATTGATGGTGGTGAAGATGAGGGATGTCGTCAAAGCATTTGTGAACATGCTTGGTATCTTTCAGCTTCGCAAGTACTAGCTTGGAATCCTCAGTGCCAAAAAGATGTCATCAGCCCCCACTGTTTTATGAGCCTCTTAAAAGGGTGAGTATCCAGGAATGATACTCGAGCAGTTTGTCAGGGCACTGTGCAATAACTACCTTGAGAAGCTGCTTCTTGGACTGAAATCAAATTGCAACGGCTCCACACAGCCGACGGAGGTTTAATATCAGTCCAGTCCATCACCCTCAGAGAACACTATTAATAACCAGGTAAAAGCCTTTGTATATAAGCCGATTCCATTTACAGTTATATCATGTCAGGCGGATGTCAGTGTCCTATCTTGTCTTAGTCATAATGATGGCTAGTATGATCCATACAGGATAATAGATGGGGTGGGAAGGATTACGGAGTTAAAAATCAATCAGAGCTTCTCATACATTTCTGTGCTTTTGTGGCTGGTTAAATCATCAAAGTCTGAAGATTGATTTTTTTTGCTTTAGTAATCAATCCTTCACAATCTGTTACCTTTTTCTTCCTCCTTCTCCCAACCGACTGTTTCTTTTTTCCCCCAACATGTAGACAAGAGTTAAATTCTTCTCTGGATAAATACAGAGATGCACTCTTTGCCCCAGAGGGAAGATTTATCACATTTTGAAGGCAGAGCTGAAAAGTTGTGCATGCTACTGTACTGGACAGGCAAGATACGGGGATTGATAAGTATGAAGTAGTTTTTGTTTTTCCAAAATAAGTCATTTATACTCGAGTATTTGGCATTTTATTTTCATCAGCCAAAGCAGAGGCTTAGTTTATATCACCAACGGAAATCTGAGTGTAACATTTATACAATGAGACAGATTAGCAATGAAATACTGGCATCCTCAAACACTGAACTCAGCAGCGGACCATGTCTCCTTGGCTTGGAGATATGTATGATATATATGTATGTGCATATTCACCAGGGTTCTAACACTCAATAATTGGGTGCTAATTTGATACAGAAAAACTCAAAGGGGAAGCCGTATATCTGTTATTACTGAGAGGTTAGAACTTTTTGGATAAAAACTATAAAAATCCAGGTAATTGTCTCAGAGCAGGTTGACAGCCTTAAGTAGGTACTTGAGGGGGTAGTTAGGGGAGGTACTGGGACATTGAGATGGACAAGAAGTGGGAGGGGGACCTCTTGATGGCCCCATCTGGGAGGAGAGCTAGTGTGTCAGCAGAACTTGTGACATGGAGGTACTATTACTTGTATAGCAGTTGGTGTCAGGGAAATCCAACATGGAGTAACAGTGTTCCATTGGTATAGGAACGTAGGAACCTGAAGGAGCCATTCATTCGTTCACTAACCACAATCTTTCATAAAACAACCACTCTACTGGGACCAGCAGATACACATGGACATCCTCAAGAAGCTCATTGTCCTGTGGAGAATAGAATATTAAAATAATTTGGCTGCAAGGAGTTAAACTCCACAATTGATAGGTGCAAGAGACCTGTTATTCGGAGCAGCAAGGCAGGCAGGAACCACATCCTCATTTACTCTGTATGGACCAATATTTCCCCCGGGTCAACAGTGAATTGTGACAGGAGGTTGGAAGGTGAGGTAAAGGTATTTATTTCCTGAAGGGTGTTCAAAAGTGGGGTCACAGCCAGACTTAGGCTATGACCCCACTTAGGTCTTACCAGCATAGCGTGGCTGTGTCCCCTGCACAAAGGTCAGAACTTCTCTTGAGGCATCCATCTTTGCATATTTTCTCTTTCTGGGTTCCAGTAGCCTCTTTTTCCATTCCCTTTGGGCCTTTGGGTTAGCAGCCATGGGGTATTACACTATTCCTTGTGGTTTCTTTATATCCAATCCACACATTTGTAAATTGTCACTTAGAAAATTCCCTCAAATTATCTTGATTTTGGCACCACTTCCTGCTGTGACCCAGCCTGATACATATTCCAATTTCATCTCTTCCTTTCCATCTCCTCTACTATCACCTAATCCCTCAAGTTTACAGCACCGCCCTAATTTACTCACTGATTTAATTTTTGTGTTCGTAAAGCCTATTCACAATACAGCAGCCAAAATGGTCTTTTTAAAAACAGAAATCAGATCATGACAATCTTCTACCTAAAATCCTTAATGGTTGGCCAGCACTTTTGTAAAGTTTGAAGTTCTTACCCAACTTAGAATGCCCTTCATGAAATTAACCCTTCTTTCTACTCTGATCTCCTCTTTGACTACTTTCTGCCTCAGAACTGTGTTCCAACTACCCTGGCCTTCCCTGATCACTCAAGTACTTTGATGATTTTCCTCCTTGAACATCAAATGGCTGCCCCTTTTACCATCTATTCTCAGAGAGGTCATGCATGATCACCAAACTACAGTGGTCACCAGTCATTTTCCATGACATCAACTCATTTTAATTTTCTGCATATCTTCCTGCCTAACTGCTTCCATCCCTTTATCTATCTATGTATCTATCTATCAGCTATCTGTCCATGTATCTATCTATTACCTGTCTCTCCATCCTCCCACTGAAATGTAAACTCTATTGGCATGGAGAACTTGTCTCTCTTGTTCTGTACTGTATCTCTACCACATTACACAGTACCTGACACATAGTTGACACTCAATAAATACTTATTGAATGAATGAATGAATGAGCAAATCAGAGAACCAAGTCCTAGAAGGAATAAGAATGAACCAAATTTCTAAGACAGAGAGTCAAGCAGGAAAAATGGAAGGATAGGGCTCCTAAAACTGTGGAATTTGTTAGAACCAGATAGAAACCACTTTGTAGAATGGGGTTATGTGTCATAATCAGTTGAGAATTCCAAGGTTGTGCTAAGATTGGTTTTTCATTGTGTGTGTGTGTGTGTGTGTGTGTGTGTGTGCGCGCGCATACCACAGACTCCTTTGGAAGTCTGATGAAGCCAAAAACCCCTTTCTCAGAAAAATAATTTAATTCACAAAATAAAATATTTAGAATAACAAGGAAAACAAATTATACTGAAACATAGTTATCAAAGTATTCTAAAAATTATGCTATATAGTAATTTATAAATCTTCCTCTACTTATGATGATGTTACCTCCTGATAAATCCATTGTAAATGGAAAACATATACATAAAAAAATGCTCTTAATACACCTAAACTACCAAACATCATAGTTTACCTAGCCTACCTTAAAGGTGCTCAGAACACTTATGTTAGCCTACAGTTGCACAGAATTCTCTAATACAAAGGCTATTTTATAATAACATATTGACTATCTCATGTAATTGATTGAATACTGTACTGAAAATGAAAACCAGAATGATTGGATGTGTATAGAGTGCTTGTAGGGTTTGTCAGGTGTTTATCCCCCCATGATGGTGGGTTTGACTGGGAGCTGGGGCTGTGCCACCCAGCATCATGAGAAGAGTATCTTATTGCATATTGGTAGTTCTGGAAAAGATCAAAATTCTAAGTTTGAAATATGGCTTTTACTGAACGCATATTTTTTCACATTATCATGAAGTTGAAAAATTGTGAGTTGAACCATTGTTAAGTTGGGGATCATCTGTATGTGATTTATTAATAGATAAATAGTTAATTAATAGATAAATAATGGTTTTTAATAGATTAATAATAATTAATAGATAAATAAAGAAAATCTAGAAATGTGTCTGATAACCCCCAGAATTTTGATGTAGTGATGAATGGTATTTTGAGATAGCTGTGTCAACAATAATGGCGATATGAAAATTTATTTGATTTCTGTAAGTCCTGTATGTCCTAATTATGCTCTGTATTGTTGTTTACATTTACAATGTAGGGAAATTCTGAGTTTAGTGAATATGTTTTTTTCTCACCCAAGTTCACAGACATCCTCAATTTTATCCATTGACCCTTGGAAGACTGTTTGGAACCTTAATGGGTCTGGGTGTGGAGGTGGAAGTCCAAGCAGCTTCTCTAGGGATAGCCAGGGGGCTGGCAGAGTCATGTGCTGCTGTCAAAACATGGCTTTATGAGAGCAAGCATGGCTTGAATGACCCCAGCATGATCAGAGACTGGTGAATCTCAAAAGAGCTGAGGACCTAAGGATACTTCCTTGAACCAGCTCCAAATTGTGATCCTTTTAAAGACTGAATTTCTCTGTTGAAATTGAGAAATGAAATGAAAGAGAATACTTTCTTAAGTAATGTTAAGGCTCCTGCTTCCCAATGGTTGAAGAAAACAGTTTAAGGGAAAGGTTTCTCATAGTATCTCTGTGTTTCTCGGGTTCATTTTTATTTACATGCACATCAACATTGGGAAATGAAATCTTGTGATTCTGCAAGACATTCCACATATATTTGCATTAAAAATCCTCCTTTAAGAGTGTTTTATTGTAAGGCACTGAAACTCTACCATTAATTGGAGAATGCCTAAGCACTTACAGATGGGGTTCCTTAGGTTCATTCATTACATTTATGATCTATAGACTCTCCCCAAAGTAGTTTCTTCTTTAACCACATGGGTTTGGGATGTGTGAACTACATCTGTAACTGGTCAGAGTTGGAGATGCTGTCACTTGCCCCACTTAGGAGGTAGTTCACTTGGATGTGCCCCCTGCACAGACCTAGAGCAAGGAGCACAGACCTAGAGCAAGACAGACTCCCAAAATGTAGACTTGTGGTTTATTACTTGTCCTGTTCTTTATTAAGCAGAGAGCTTTAATAGAATGCAAATTTCTATTATATGAAATACCCGAAAATGATGGAGGTTCTTAGCCATGTATTTTGTGGAACATGGCACAGAGGTCTATAGCTTAGAAAAGCATGAGTTGGGCCCATGCTAAGATTATTTTGATCTGGTCAAAAGAACAGAAGAATTTAAATGTGGGCACGGAGTAACTCAAAGGGCCATAGAACCCTCATGTTTATTGAACCAAAAGCTCTTTGGTGTGTGAAGCTTCTTGCATGCTGCCTATCCACTTGTCTTACAGTAGGAGGGTTTTCCAGGGGTAACTAATTCTAATGCTTTGTGACAGATCTTGGCTTTGTGGCAAGTTTTCAAGTGGATTTGAAAGGCTTTGGGTTGTTGAAATAATTCACTACAATGTAGCTTGACATGTGACATCTTATTTTATTAAGCAGAGAAATTGGAATGGAAATCAAGAGCATGAAACATTCTTTGCTAAAATAAATCAGCAATAATTCCCAATAGGTTTGAAGTAGAAGTGAGTCTTATATGCCCGCCCTTATGACATCTGACAATCAGATTGAAACCAGGTGTAACCTGTATCACCACAGCCTGTCCCTTCCAACCACTTCTGGGTTTTTGTAGCTACTCTATGGGATTCTGATAAGTAGCACATGCTCTCCCAGTAGGAACTTGTGAAAATATTTAATAGAAATCATGAAAGCATGTAAGAAGGGCAAAACCCCCATTTTTTGGTTTGAATTTACAATGTGGAGTGCTGAGAGCTTGTCGCTCACGGGAAAGATTATTTTTCATCCTGTCTACTCCAGCCCAGCTGATTGTTGTGTGTGCCCGATGGCCTCCCGGGCCATGGTTCCCTGAGAGGGTCAGGCTGAAACACATTAGGACTAACGAGGATGCAATCTCCTTGACAGGAAGTCACGTCCAACCCTGACTTTAGGGTTGTGCCCAGGGTCTTCTTAGCCAGCACCACTTCCTCTGTTTCCATTCCTAGGTCAAATGCTTATGACCCTTTAAGTCTAAAGTTTTACAAGTAATTAGCAGTCGAATCTTCTCTGGACCCAATTCTCTTACCCATTTCCTCAACCAAATTCCCGTTGAAATCAACAAGTAGGCTTATTGATTTAATTTAGTCTAATTTAATTTTAATCGATGACTAGCAGTTGCTTTCACTGGATGTTTAAATTGAGAAAGTCCCAATGAAGTAAACTAATGGATTCTGGTATTTTATAAATGTTTACCTGTAAAATGCTAAGTCTGGTTGTGCCTATAGAAGAAATGGCTTTTTTTTTTTTAACTTTTAGAAAGCGTAAGAGTCAAGCAAATGATTCATCAGAAACAATACAATGCTCACCTTCAATCCTGTGAGTGCCATTCACTGTCTGAAGTCCCATCCTTCGTACTGAGAAGTGGCGGTTTTAAGGATAATTGCCCACCAGCCACTGCACTAAACATTCATTAACCTTGGAGCCAAATCAGAGGGAGGGCAGTTTTGTCAAGGGAGTGGGGTTCTGACAGCAAAAATCATCCTTTTTTGATTGCTCAAAGGAACAGTCACTCCACCCACCATGTACGGAGAGGTTCAGAGGAAACAGCGATTAGCTTCTGTTTTGCTCTGAAAACTTTAGCCCAAGTAGTTTCCATGGACTTTCAGGACTTAGGAATCATCTGAGGACTGACTCGCATGTTGAAGCCTTTGGGAAATGCTATGGTCAGAACTGACCAACTTTAGCTTATGTTTTAAATTCTGTCTGGCTTCCCCCACTTCCATTCTGAGTTCTAATGTCTTTTCATCCTGGCCAGAAGCTGCAGCTATTTTTCTCCATGCTTGACCTAGCCATTTATCCCACTTTCTTTTGGCAGAAGAATAGAAAACAACATTTGCAGCATCCCTAAATTAATTATACTTTTCTCAAGCTAAGGAACTGTGACAGAGCCACAAAACAGCAGCTGAAAACTAATTCCTTAAAAGAATATGAAAAAAGGAAGTTGTATAAGATAGGGTAATTAATCTTGCAATAAAAATAATTGTTTACAGTTAAAATTAATGTAACATGCATTCCTCAGCAGATAATAAATTATGGACTTTCTCATTAGCATTTGAATTGATTTCCTCTAATTTCTGAGGAGCACATGAGCATGTGACTAGATTAAGTTTAATTGGACTACAGCTGGTGCTGATTGTATGCACATGGGGTGGGGGCCTTGCTGAGTGATTGGCTGTCTCTGCATTTTGTTTCCATTGTCTTTCTCTTTCTCCACTGCTTTTTCCCCACAGGTAGGAAGATTGAAAATACTAGGATCTTAAAATAGAATTAACTAGAAGGAGGACCATGATTTTGGATACTATTGGGCAATGAGCTCCTACTAAGAACAATTATGATGTAATATACTATTATCATATAATTGTGATTACTATCTTCTCATCATTATATAATTATTATTTTGTCAACAGCAAGCTTACTGAGCATTTGCCATGCGTTGGCACTTATTTGTCACCATAGCATTATTGGACATGTCATTATTCTTCCAAAGAATTGGTACAATTTAGGTCCAATGCTATGAGGGTGTGTTTGACTGGAGTTGAAAAATTAAGAAAAAAAGAATAAATGTAGGTTTTTAATCCTACAGCAAGATATTTTAAAATAAGTTTCTCACTTAAATTAAGGAGAACTATTTTAGAGCAATCTGAAGACTAAGCTCCTTTCGAGGATTGCATGGGACCTGGTGGTACGAAGCTTTGGGTCTCTCTCACTTAAGTGGAGACTTAAGTCCTTTTGCTTTCTTGACACACAGGACAAGTTTGCAAGTGAGGTTTTTCAGCAGATGAAATAATTTTAGGTGGATCTAATGGCTTTTTCTGGGTTGGCGTTAATACCCGTTGCTTAGCTTGGGGTTCTAGTTTCCCCGCCCCTTGTCTTATAGTCCATTGTTTCCATGACAGGTCCCAGGACTGTGCATTCCTTGAGGACAGCGCCCACACTAGGAGAGGTAAATAAATGCACCAAACTGTAGGTATTCGCTGTGATTCTAAAGAAAATGTTCCAAATTATAAAGTTAAGCCTCAGAAGTTTTTCTGCTCTTTCTTATTTGCCAAATATATCTTACTCCATACATAATATTTATATCCAGTGGGTTAATCACAAATTCAAATGTTCAGGTAGGTAATTATATAAACACATAGAAGTTGATCCTGGTACCCAGTATCAGAGTGAACCAAAAAAAAAAACCGGAAAAAACCCCCGAAGGCTTTAGGAAGTGTGATATGTGAGGTTATATTCATGCTTTCAACACAAAAATTTTAATATTGAAAAACTTTTTAAATTGAATATAGTTGGCACTCAATGTTATATTAGTTTGAGGTGTAATTCAACATCTCTATACATTATGCTATGCTTACCACAAGTATAAGCTAGCATGTGTCACATACAAGGCCATTTCAATATCATCTATATTCCCAGTGCTGTACTTTTTATTCCCATGACTTATTCATTCCGTAACTGAAGGCCTGTATCTCCCATTGCCCTTCACCCATTTTGCCCATCCCCCAGCCCCATCCTCTCTGGCAACCGTCAGTTCGTTCTCTGTATGTGTAGGTTTGATTCTGTTTTCTGTTGAATAGAAAATTTTTGATCATGATCACAGACCTGCCAGAGTATTAAACAGGGATATTTTAAACACACACACACACACACACACACACACACACACACACACACACACGTTAAATCTGGTTTTTCCTTCCTGCTTTATAATATTAACCATGGGAAAGAAACAAAAATTAAACACTTGGCTGATGTGCTAATGTTTCAGTTGAGCAAATGTGCCCAAGAAACATGCCAAGGGGCAAGCCTGCCTGGAGCCTACGTTGATCCTTTGACCTTTTGCATTTTTTACTAAGTCCTATATAGCCCCCCCCTTTTCACTCTCCTCTTGTGTGGAGCTATTAAAAATCAGTAATCCATATCCTTTGTTTCAGTTTTATCATAAACTGAAATACAGCCCCACTTAAAATTTCCCAATAAACAAAGTGCCACGTTGTCGAGGCCTTGCCTTTCACCTCATTACGATGGGAGCAGAGTGTGATGTCACACTTGACCCAATACCAATCTGCCCATAAATGATACAGCCTGTTCCCCCTTTGCTTCCTGGCTCAAGCACCGGGAAGGAGCTTAGTATGAAATTCATGCCGTGATGACAGATTTAAAAGTTGCTACAAACTCTAACAGACAGCAACTGCAGTTTGTAGGCATACACAACATGTACGCTCTCTTGTATTCTTAAGTGATGACATTCTTCGTTTAAAGAGTTACGTTTATATAGCTCATTACTGTTGCCTGTCTCTGAGATGGGGTGGTAGGGAGAAGGGAAAAGGAGGCTAAATTGGATATGAAGACATTTACCAGAAGAATTTTCCAAATGTTAATGAGCAGCTTAAAGGGCTGCACACATGTGTTGCAATGTAATTGGGTTTGGTGCCTTCTGGGCACTTTGAAGCTTTTCCGCCCTTGCCCATTGTATTTTGGGAAGTGGAATGAGGCCCTCAGAATTCTAACACTTTGGCTCTGAAGATCCACATGGTGCTAAATTGTAAATCTGCAGACAGCCAACAAACAGAGGGCCAAGCTCCAGCGACTCTTGTTTGGTTTGGGCTTCTCAAGCAATTAAGTGAATGGCAGGCTCTAAACGTCTCTGGGGAGGTGCAACGTGCCTTGAGGAGAATTTACTGGAAAGGGGCAAGGGGGGTGGGTTCCTTCCCTGTCGCTGGGGCTTTTCCTGGAAAAAAAAGAGAATAAACAATTATATCCAAATGTGTCCTGAGAATTTGCCAACCTGCTTCTATCCCTTACTTCCCAGTCACCTTCATTGTCTACTTGAGTTCTCTGTTGGGAAAGCCGTGGGTTTTTTCCATGTGAACCAATTATAACTCAGAATGAGCTTATATCATTGTTAAGTAAGTATATTTTGAAAGATTCCTTTTGGCTGTTTTTCAGTCTCTTGGAAAGTGGTTATGTCCATTTATCAGAGAAGAAGCAAGATGCTCCTCGCACTTCATCCAAACAGGCCACTTGTTCCGATTGTAGATTATTTCCAGATTTCTGGCTCTGCGGGGAGAACCACGCTGGGGGTCGGTGAGGCTGCGGGTGGGGTAGCCAGAGGCCAGAGCTCTTGGTCTCTCTGAAATTATGCACGGGGGCCATTGAGAGCTTCATGTTGCATGTTGCCCAGTCTGGGTGAAGTTAATTATGATTACTGTTATAATTCAGGAGAGACTTTTATTGAACAATAGAAGTTCTTTGATTTAGGGGGCCATAAATTACTCTTGCAGAAGCAGGGAGCTATTGGCCAGTACAGTGACTCCATAAAGTGGTCTGAAGCCTCTTGAAGAAGGTTCAAATAAAGTCTCCTGAGGTTGCATTTGCTCAGGAACAAGAGCAAGTTTGGCCATGACAGTAGCCTAGGAAAATGAGTCTCTCAGCATCAGTTATCTCTTTGAAGGCCCAGGCTCGTGATTCTTACTTTTATGAGGATGCCAGTCAGTGTCTTAGAGTGCCAGCGAAGGCTGATAGTACTGACTTCACTCTTCATTAACCTTTTTGCTTTCTGGCTAGGTTCCTATCCTTTTTTTTTTTTTAAGTTTACTTGTTTATTTTTGAGAGAGTGAGCAAGTGGGGTAGGGGCAGTGAGAGAGAGAGAGAAAGAGAGAGAGAGAGAGAGAGAGAGAGAGAGAATCCCAAGCAGGTTCCACACTCAGCACAGAGTCCGATGTGGGGCTCAAACTCACAAACTGTGAGATTATGACCTGAGCAAAATCCAGAGTCACATGCTTAACTGGCTGAGCCACTCAGGTGTCCCTAGTTTCCTGTAATGATGGCCTATTGCTGTATTGCAGAAATATCCTTTCTAGTTTGAACTTCACAGCTGTTTATGGTCTAACTGTTTTTTGGAGACCAATGTGAAATCAAGTAGAAAGCATTTAAGTGTGAATAGTTTTGAGTCTCTGTGTCTGGATATAAACTGGGTAACAACAGAAATTAGAAAGGGAAGTCATTTCGAGGAGACTCCTCATTTGTATTATTATCCAAAGCTCAGAGAAACAATCTGAATGTTGGATGATTCTCCAAATTCAGCAGAATCTTTAAACTAAACTACTAATGCCAACTATGAGTCATCAGGGGTCATTAACTACTCCTCTCTCCTTTTTCCACAATGGGACGAAGTATGTGTCAGGCTCTGTCTCAAGTATCAGAAAGCCATAAAGAAGTTTTTCACATTCTTTGGTCCTCAGTAAGGAGTGAAGATCGACATAGAAAGATAACTATTAGTTGGAGGAGGTTCAAAAATACAGTGGTATAACCCTGCTCTGGGAATTTGGGAGAAGAGCTCACTTCCAGCTCGGATGGTTGAAGAAAATCATCATCACCACAAAGCCTCTATTGAATTCTTTCATAGACATAATCACATTTAATCCTTGCAACATTCTGGACGTGTGCGTTTTATTACCTTCATTTACCTGATGAGGAAATTGAGCTCCCAGAAATCAAGTGACTTGTTTAAGATCCTGTAGATAGAAAAATGGAATCAGAATTTGAACCCAGGTCACACTGTGTCAAATTGGGGAGTAGCAAACATTTTAAGGGGACGGTGAAAGACGGAAGGGCAAAGACAAAAACAAACTCTCAGAATTCAAAGTTAAATATTCAATTGGAGGTTTGAGTGGGGGTATGGGAGCAATTGGGAGATAAGCTTTAGGGAGGATGAGGTTTTACTTTGAAGAGCTTGGAATGGCTGGCTCTAGTCAAGGAGACTCACCAAAGACGATCAGACTACGTCTATTACGTTGGCTGTGGGATCTCCCAGCATGCCTCATGAATATTACAGACACTCAATAGATAAGAAAGGAAGAGGAGAAGAAAGCAGAGAGGGAAAGAAGACTGAGGAAGAAATCACTAGACTTTATTCCCCTGAGGAACAGCTAGCTGAATGTTGTTTTGGGACATCCAGTCTTGATACAGATGTATAAGATGACATGTGATTGAGGCAGAGGCAAATGGCAGAGAGAGCATCAAATTTAAGCTATCTGTTCAAATTTGGATTTAGAGAATTTTTGACTCATGATCCATACATAATTGTGCAAATTTTTTGCTATCTTAAAAATCTTAGCCAAATTCATGCTTCCTAAAACAATGTTATATCTGGTTGGAAATCTGTCTCACCTGGATAAATAATGTGGAATGATTGGAGATGAAGTGCTTAATTGCTTGTTTAATGTTTCCAGTATACACACAGTTGGGACTTTCTCGATGCTGCTCAGCCTTAAAATTCACTCTTTCAAACCTTTGTCCTAATAAATGCCAGGTTATTTTGGTAATCAGGGATGGTTATTGTGATAATGGCCAATTGCACATGAGTCATTAGCTGTCAGGGTTCAGGGCTTTATGTGATCAGTCAGAAATCTGAAGAAAATAAATTTGAATTTCACTTTGGCCCCTAGGGCCAGAGGACTGCTTGCGGCTCAGTAGATATTTTCCATTTGAATGAATGAGTATAATAGTTGATTGGACCACTTAAAACTTGACCTGGCTCTGAGATGGGAATAGCAATGCTTTAAAATCACTTAATGACCCATCATAATTTTCTCAAATTAATGTCTGTGTTTTTATTCCTATTTCTGCCTCCTAAATCTAGGTCTGTATCATTTTATAATTGATGTTCTTCAGTATTTTAATTGCTGGTTTTCCTTTCTCTCACCATTTTTTCTTCCCTTCTTTGAGACCCCCAGTAGTTCATGTCCAGATAGAGCAAACTCCTGAAAAAAATGTTTTATCATGTTTGCTTGTTCATTAGTCTATCCATTCATTTGTTTGGTTCATTCTGAAATTATTTTTGAGAGCATCTCTGCAGAAGATAATCATCCTGATGTAATGGGGGTGGACACATAATAAAGGAGAGAGACATCATATTGTAGCACACGATCTTCTGCTTACCCTCAGACTCTGAGCTTACAACTTTTATGTTAAAAACCAAGCTTTCCATTTTTGCCTCTGGAAAGTGGTGTGTGTGTGTGTGTGTGAGGTGGGAGTTGTCTTCAGCCCCGATGAAACTGATCCCCAATACTCCCTGCATTTCCCTGGCTTATCTTCACTTCCTTCCCCTTATGGTGCAACATTTGTTTGTCTTTTTTTTTCTGTTACAGAGTATTCAGTGGCTCCCCAGGCAAATCCTGTTTGCTTGCTGTTCCTCACTTAACACCTTTCTGCTCTTATGGAAGCTGTTGGCTTCTCCCCTCCTTGGGCAACATTTCTTCCTCTTTTCTGCTGGCTCATTCCTTCATGTCCAGCTCAGTTTCTGTTTTCTTCAGTGAACTGTCATGCCCCAGCCTGTACTTACTTGTTCTTTCCTGAATCGAAGGGTTTTGCCTGTTCGTTTAATTTTCTGTCATGTAATTATTTCCCATTTAAGTCTCTCCACCCCTCCTTATGGATGAGGAGTTCTTTATATCAGTGACTCTTGCTTTTGGTCTTTGTGGATGCTCCTTCGCCCGGCCCGGAACTCCATTTCATTGAACAATCACTGACCAGTAAGAGTGGGGTCACCAGGGCATTTGGTTCTTCCTCGGGTGAAGGTACAGTTGTGAAAGCGGTGAATTTGAGACTCTTATTAATTAATGTTGTTGTTGTTGTTATTTTTTTACAGCACTTAGTAGAATACAAAGAATGAGAAGACAGCTATCATTTTTTTCCATATTCTCAAGAGATTAAAATGACACTTTATCTTGCAAGGGAATGAATGGTCCTTTGGACTCCTGCTACCCAAATCATTTCCTTATTCTTGTTAATTTTATCAGTTTAAAACGGAAAATTTTCGATTGTTGTTGGCTTTCATAAATTTATTATTTTAGGACCCCTTGAGAAGACAATTTTGGTGCAGGATTTAAAGGGAGCTGAGCACGAATTAGAAATAAAAGGGAATTTGAGTAACTAAAAGCTGGCCGCATTCTCCTGGCTGGGGGTCTAGACGAACAAACATGTCAAAGGGGAGTCTGTGAGGCTGTCATCAATAAATGGCGTGTGCACGTGTGGTCATCCCTCAGGCTACGACATTATTGTCACTCTGTCCTTCATGAACTTTGGGTTCCTATGCAGCATCTCCAGGGAAGGAGAGAGAACCTTTTCTAGAATGCGTCCCTTGTCAATGAGAGTGAATGATTTTCAGTTGTTTTATCCCATGTGTGGTCATTATCCAAACGTTTCGAGCCGAGCCCTGGCTGGATTTCTCCTCACAGTTTGAAGCTGTGATACTTGCATCCATATTCTGCAACAGCTTGTAAAATCGTTTTCTGACCAAATTAGAGTTTTCTATTGGGATTATGTTATTTCAGGTAATAAATATGGAACATGGAAAGTGTCACCTGCTAATTGGCACAGAAAGGATTTTGAAAAGATATATTTTTCCTTTCAAAACATTGATAGATATGTTTAGTCAATAAATTTTTTTTCTAGTAGTGATAAGGACTATGTCATGTAATAAGGAGTGTAAAAAATATTTTTAAAGTTCTGGTTTGGTTACCAGGTGACTTTTTATTGTTGACAATATGAACAATCTATCTTAAGCCTTATAAACTCCATTAAAAATACTAACACTGCATGCCACCAAAGCCAAACATAAAGGAGAAGACTGATAATTTGACCACATGAAAAGCAAAAGCAGGGCACAGAAACACACCCGTAAACAAAGATAAAGAAAAACTGGAAAAAGATATGTACAACCTATAACAAGAGCATTACCTCCCTAATATATAACGAGCTCTTACAAATTAGTAAGAGTGTGAACATAACAATACAAAAATAAAAATGGCAAAAACTACGTGAAAGAATATTAAAGCTCATGAACATCAAAAAACTACAAATTAAAACAGCAATAGATATTTTCATTGAGAAATGAATGAACATTGAAAATAACGCAAATAGGAAAATAGAGAAACGACATTCTTATAAATTTCTGATAGTGATAAAAATTGGTCCAACATATTTTGTTGGAAATTTAGCAAAATGTCAGGCTTTAAGATATATATATGTACTTAAAGATAGGTATACCCCTTGGTTCAGGAATTCCACTTCTGGAAATTTATTTGCAGGGAATACATGGACAAGCACAAACGTTTGCATGAGGGTATTCATCACAGAATTGTTTGTAACAAACTAAAATCAACCTAATTTGATTTAGTCTGATTTTGGAATCAGTATCTATGACTGCTAATAGTGGCTCGCTCAATAACTAATAACATGACACCACAGATTACCTACAGGCTTTAAAAGTCAGGACGTAGGTAAGGGCACCTGAGTGGCTCAGTCAGTGAAGCATCCAACTCTCAGTTTCAGCTCAGCTCATGATCTCATGGTTTCATGAGTTTGAGCCCAGCATCCAGCTCTGCATTGACAGTACAGAGCCCGCTTGGGTTTTTCTCTCTCTCTCTCCCCTTTCTCTCTGCCCCTCTCCTGATCATGTTGTCTGTTTCTCTCAGTATAAATAAATTTTTAAAAAGTCATGATGTAGGGGTGCCTGGGTGGTTCAGTCAGTTAAGTGTCTGACCCCAGCTCAGGTCATGATCTCACCGTTTGTGGGTTCAAGCCCCGTGTTGCGCTCTGTGCTGACAACTCAGAGCCTGGAGCCTCTTTCAGATTCTGTCTTCTTCTCTTTCTGCACCTCCCTGCTTGCACTCTATTTTCCTCTGAAAAATAAATAAACATTAAAAAATTTTAAAAAGTGATGATGTAAATCTGTGTTTATTAACATGAAAAAGTATATCCTGTGTGGCGTTAAATGGAAAAAAGAGGGGCCCAGGAAACTGTAAATAGTTTTGCTCCCACTTTTCCAAAAAATAATAAAACTCTATCTTTGTACATATATAATACGGGCAAAAAGAGAAAAGTTTTAAAGGATATAAAAAAAGTAATAACAGCCATTAATCTTTGATTATTACTGAGTTACTAATTAAAAAAGGAAAAAAGTAATGGATTTGTTGTTATTTTGGGTAAAACACTCCAAATATGCTTCTGTCCATAATCACAGATAGTAACATGAAATCTTTTTCTTTTTTAATTTTTTTATTATTTATTTTTTTTTTTTTGAGAGAGAGACAGAGCACGAGTTGGGTAGGGGCAGAGAGAGAGGGAGACACAGAATCTAAAGCAAGCTCCAGGATCCGAGCTGTCAGCAAAAAACCCAATGCGGGGCTCAAACCTATGAGCCATGAGATCATGACCTGAGGGGAAGTTGGCCTCTTAACTGACTGCTAACCAGGTGCACCCCGAAATCATTTTTTGAGGATGGCACACCCACATCCACTTCTTAAGGTCACTCCAAGGACATGGTCAAAACCAGGCTCCCAGAAGTTATAGACATCTTTGCACTACAAAAGGATAGTTAATCAGTGAGACAAGCACGGATTTAAGTTTAGGACTTCCTGACAAATGTTACTTTGGGTTTTAAAACAATACCGGTGTCTGAGAATGAGAATACAGCAAGCCTTTGAAAACAAGGCAAAGCATGAGGAGTGTATGTGAACCAGTTAGGAGAGACCTTTTCCCCTGAAAGCATGTTCCGTGCACTCCGGAAGGCGTGGAACCCATCCAGCGTTGTTTTACAGACATTTCCCATCAACTGGCAAGCTGCTTCAGACTGGGAAATAGAACTCATTCATCACTCATTCCATTGCATAATGCGATGAGCATGTACTATGCACTGGGCACTGAGGTGGTCCCCAGGGATACAAAGTGCAAGGCAGACAAACCCTGCCCTTCAGGAGCCCATGGAGAAGGTGGCCAGCAGATTAAACAGGCAATTTCAGTGCAGTTTAGTAAGTGCTCCGTGAGGGCTGAGGGGGTTGTCCTAACTTGTTTAGCAGGGGTTAAGGAAACTTCCCTGGAGAGTGGATCCAAAGGGAGACCTGAGAGGCGAGCAGCAGTTAGCAGGGGACGCAGGAGGTGAAGAAAGTGTCCCAGGCGCACCTCAGTGCAGGGGCCTCGAGGTGAGCACATGGTGGGCAGGCTGCAGCTTTGAGTACGGAAAAGAGGTGCCCTGAGCCAGGCTAGTGGGTGAAGGGGGTTGCACATGGCGTCCGTGAGAGATGAAATAAATAAATAACAGGCAAATACCAAACAAAGCCATACTTGGGGCCCCCCCTCCAAGTCTGATTTAATTGGCCTGTGTGGGGAGGGGGGCAGGCCCCCACCTGCCGCCACCTGCCAGTCTGATTCCGTGAATGGCAGCTTTCTATCTAACACGCTCCCGTGAGGTTACAGCACCTCAGCTAGGATGGGAAACGTGGGGAAAGTGTGACAGGACTGGGAAAGCAGGGTGAGAAGTTTGACTTTGCCTTCAGGGCCAGGGAGTGTCTTGTTGAATAAATGTACATGCCACAAGCCACCATTAATAATAACATTTAAAGAGACGTCACCGTGTGTGCCAAAGTTCTGCGATTTTTTATGGGAACCACCTGGTTTGGTGGTTTTGTGTGAGGGGGTGGGGTCTAAGAAAACAAAAATAGATACGCTATAGAATGGGTTATAAATTCATACTTTGGGAAGATACATTTCTGAATAGGCGAATGCAAATTGAAAACTTGTAAAGCAAATCAGGTTGCTATTAAAAGAATCAGTGAAGTAAAACCTCCTGAAATGTTAACAATAACTCCTAATTTATTTGTTTTGCATTATTTGGATTTGCAATGCAGTATTGAGTTTTTAAAAGATGGTACACATATGGAGCATTTGCATAGTAATGTAAACAAGAAAGTAGGTTTTTCTTCATCAGAGGAGAACAAGTCAGGGCATTTGGGAACATACACAGATTCATTTTCTGACTTAAGTCAGAAGTTTAAGGATGTGATTTTGAGAAACTAACCTTTCAGGTATCTAATTTCCTCCTCAACAAATGGAAATAACACGGTAACCTTACAAGTTTGTAGTAAAGCCAGCAAGCCATCTAGCATAATGTACGGGGCATAGTAGGTGTGTAACAAATGCTGACTATTACTAAACTGCTTTCAGAAAGAGTTTTAGGAGTTTTAAAAATGCTTCTTGGAATTTGAATTACCTCAGCCTTTCCTGGATTCTGTTTCTAATGCAGATTTAAGGGTGAAAATGGTTGGTTGTTGTTAGATGATTCTTATTTGCTTATTAATGTCCCGGTGTCTCACCACGGCCGGGAAGACTGATTCAGCGCTACTCATACAAGACGAAACATTAGTGGGAGGCAAGCTCCAAAATCAGTAAGCCTTTTCCATAATTCCAAGTGGTTAATTGGGAATGCATTTTATAGCTCACGTCTGTGAACTCCCTGGGACATGACAGAATTCCTATGCTGGGGTCACATGGAGCTTGGGAGCATTTCTGAAGCTTTTCTGTGGTTAGGGTGGATGGTAAGTGGTACCTGCTTTGAAACTTTTCCAAGCCAAAATGATTTTTGCTGTGCTGCACGTCATGGAACCCTGGGGATTGAGCGGAGCATTTCTCATGTACTGGGACTGACCCCAAGCTGCCAGGGGGGAACTGTTCTGGCTGGCCTTGGTGCAAGAAATCTGCAACCCACCCCCATGCGGCGAGGCAGTCGGAGGTGCCGCCAGGTTTCCTAATAGATGCCTGGCTGTGCCATTTCCACCCTTAATCTCTCTAATCGAGCATAAGCTCTGGAGACCTCTTAAAGGGGAACATTTAAAACTCTCTACAATCCAGTTTAAGACCTGCCAACAGTTTTCCATGGCATTTTAGAACAAAATCTTCAGTCTTTGTGTAGGGTGCGCACATCCTGGTTGGCCTGGGAGAGTCTCAAGTCTGGACCTGTTGTTCCCATGGTCTGTATAATTAAAGCATCTTCTTTCACTCTTGAGTGTATTCTGGCTTAGACACCTACTATGGAATCGCCCAAACGAGCAGGCACTGTGTAACCTTGCCCCTGCCAACCTCCTGAACTCATCTCTTACTTCTGCTTTGTTCACTTGGTGCCAGCCATTCTGGCTTTCTTTTCCTTCTTCAAAGACATCTGGGCTGTAATTGCTTCAAGACATTTGTCCTTGTTCAGCCCCAGATGTTGCATGGCTTGCTACTTCTTGTCATTCCAGTCTCAATTCAAGCGTAACCTCCTCAAAGATACCTTTACTGATCACTTGGGTCTCAAGTGACCTGCACCCCTACTCCACACATTATTACTTCGTTGAGGTTTACTTGCTTAATGTCAATATCTGAAATTAATCTCTTTGTCCTTCTTCCTCTTCTTCAAGAATATTAGTTCCATGAGGATGGGACTCTCGTCTGCCATGTTTGCTGTTACATCCCCACTCCGTGAACAGAGCCTGCCATATGGAAGATGGTCAGTGAATATTTGCAGATGTGAATGAATGCACAAGTTTTGCTTTTCTCAAAAAGAGCAGGGGAGTGAAATTGTTAAAATGGAGCACTGTTTAAACACTGAATTTATTCACATAAAAAAACCCAGCTTTATTGCGATTTAATTCACATACCATACATTTCCTCCATTTAAAGTGTGGATGGTTTTTAGTACATTCATGGGCTTGTGCATCTATCAATGCAATTGACTTTAGAAATTTTCATTGCCAAAAAATGAAGCTGCACCCCTTAGCCATCACCCTGAGCCATGCATATCCCAGGCAGCCACCAATCTACTTTCTATCTTTATAGACTTACCTCTTTTGGACATATGCTTGGAATCGTGCAATATATGTTCCTTTGTGAATGGCTTCTTTTACTTAGCACGATGTTTTCAAGGTTCATCCATATTGTCTCATGTTATTCACTTCCTTAGATTTCCAAATTCTATCCTGGGATCTAGTTAGGCCACCAAAAGGCTAGGCACTAGGATGGTTGGTAGCATATCTTGGAGGCTTTTAATCATGGCCACCCCCGCCAGGGCACTTTTAGAAAACCCAGAGTATCTGACTCTTCTCTAGAGTCTATGAGTGCAGCCTGAGTTGAGAACCATGGGTTTAGCTAATTACCTTCATTGGGTTGTTAGTTAATGTTATGCATTTGACTTAAAAACAATTTTTTAATTTTTATTTTTAATGTTTTTTTTTTTAATTTTTGAGAGACAGAGAGAGACAGCACGAGCAGGGGAGGGTCAGAGAAAGAGGGAGACACAGAATCTGAAGCAGGCTTAAGGCTCTGAGCTAGCTGTCAGCACAGAGCCTGACACAGGGCTTGAACCCACAAATGTGAGATCATGACCTGAGCCAAAGTTGGACGCTTAACCTACTGAGCCACCCAGGCACCCTTGCATTTGACTTTTATTTACTATTGCAAGTAAAGGTTATATGAAATTTGTTGCTGAAAGTATTGTCCTCTAAGGGGACAGACAGGTTCTTGGGGAATCAGATCTTGCCATTTGACACGTATAGGTGCTGCCAGCAGAAGGAAGAAGAATACAGAGCTGAGACCCCTGACATACTTTTGATTGTACTCCAAGTTTTCCCTTTGTGATATTAGGCAAATTGTTTAACTGCTTTGTACCTCTGTTTCCTTATCTGTGAAATGATCCATCTCCTAGGAAGGATTAAAAGAAATAGTGTTTGAAAAGTATGCCAAAAACTACAAAATGCATAAAAGTGTAGTCTGCCCCTATTGCTGTGAAAAAGTAGAATTATATAATCTTAGATTTATCAAATAGGATGGAATAGAAGAAGGCGTAGGAGGAACACTGAGAGGATTGATTCTGGTGGACCACTGGCTGAGCAATAGCCTCACTATGTTGACTTCTCTTTCCTCTTCTGCAAAATGATACGATTGGACCAGGTGAAACTTCAAATGAAACTGAAGAAACTTCAAATGAAACAACTATACTAATTAGTAATTCTCTGGCCCATTCCTCTAAAACCTCTGAAACTTCCAATACCTCTAGGTATTCCTCTAATAACTCAAAGGACTTCCAGTGGCTTGGGTTGACTCTACCTTGACATTCCTTTGAACATACTCCCAACTACTTCAATTTAGTTATTACTCAGATCCAACTCTTGTGAAATTGACCTCCCCACAAAACACTTTATTATTGTGAAAACTTCCTACACATAACAGAAAAGTGGAGAGGGTAGTAAAATGTACAACATTTCTACCTAAAAATCTGCCATATTCCTTTCTTCTTTCTCTGAACTATTTTAAAGAAAGTAATGGATATTTCACTCTAAATATTCCAGAATGCACACATGGAGTAATAATGACATTTTCCTACATAACCATTAGAGCATTAACGTACCTGATGAATTCTCGAATATCATTGAACATCCAGGCTATCTTCCAGTTTTCACTATCTTCTTAAAATGTCCCCTAAGTGACTTAGTTCAAACCAGAATGTATTGCGCTGCATGCGTTTACAGTGTCCCTGAACCAGACCTTGCCCCGCCCCAAGTTTGCTTAACTCTCTTTGAAATTAACATGTTGAAGAGACCTGACTAGCTTTTCTATAGGACGTTTTACTTTCCAGATTTGTTTGATCCTTGTGGTGTCATTTAACTTTTTCCTCTATCCTCTGCATTTCCTATGTACTGGGAATTAGATCTCAAAGTTGCTTAGATTCAAGTTAAACAATTTTGGCAAGAATGCTATGTGACAGTGTTTTATTTGTATCCCATCAGGAAGCAGTGTCCCACCTGAGCTGCAGAGGACCCCAGATGCTCACTGCAATTCTCATTCATTGATATTGGTTATGACAACATCGGGGAAATAACAAACTAGAAAAAAACTAAACAGCTCATTTGACTGGTTACTAATAATACAAATTGTATTATTTCTGTGAACTGTTTATAATCCTTTCCTAATTAGGGAACAGCACTATCATGATTCTATATTTATTAAATCATGTGCCAGGCTGTGATAAGTTCTTTTTACTTAGACCAGAAGACCCTACATAGGCAGGCTTGATTTATAGACTGTTGTGGTCTCCTCAATCAGTGTCATTATCTGCCTGCTGACCCCAAATCTAATGGAACACTAAAACATTTTCATTCAAAAGAATTCACACACACACACACACACACACACACACACACACACGCCCATGCCCTCAGATTCCCGGGTCCTTGCGTTGTAAATACCAGTTGTAACAATAAAGACCAACAGAACATTAGAGATGATATATTAAACAAAAACAAAATTTAATTATTTATGTCATCAAAATTTCTCTCTTATACCATCTTTTCTTTGCCACAAATAAATATTATATTATATTATTATATTATATTATTATATTATCTCCAGACCTCCCGGGGGATTTGTATATTATGAGGAAAATGGACACTAACCCAGGAAATGTTTGAGGAATAATATAAGGATCTGTTTATTTAGGATTTACTAAGGAATTAGTCTATTTGAGAGGTAAAATGAAGGAAGGTGGGAAATCGTTGCCTCTTTCGGTCCCTCTCTTACTATTCAGTATGGTTCCAGGAAGCCTTTCATCTATTTCCTAATTGTTTCTTGCACCTGGGAGTGTTTTTCCCCTCCCCTGACATCTACTATTCCTTATAAAACCTATAAGAAAAATCCAGACATTGCCCCCTGAGCCACCATCTTGATTTCCTTTCGTAGTGACATTAGCATTAGGCATTTCTCTGCTGCTTGATTCCCATGTACTGTTTTATTTTCCTGAGTTCTTTTCCTTGATCATCAGAAAGTTGTAGTATTATATATTTTTACATCAAGCAATCTTGGTGCGTCTGCAGTTTATACATATTTTTGCAGGCTCCTCGACGTCCCTCTTTTATTCCTCCCTTTCTTTCTTCTCCTCTCCCGTTTCCTCCTTCCTACTTTCTTCTCCCTGCTGCTTCATATCCATGTCTTCCTTCTTGCACCTTTAATTTGCTTGCTATTGAAATGGGAGAATACATTTTATTATTTGTTCTGTATTTTTAAATCGAATTGCTTTGATTTGGGGAAGATATGAATATTTAGGGGGGCCGATTTTCCTTCTGTCTCCAGACCTCCCGGGGGATTTGTATATTATGAGGAAAATGGACACTAACCCAGGAAATGTTTGAAGAGTTCAAGTTGCTGCCACTTTACCTCATCTGTCCTTTTGGTCCCCTACACAGATTTTATGACTTTTCAAATTGTGGTATTTCAGTAGACTTTCTTAGTTTTTGTTACATCATCTTTGAAGAATGCTTACAAGATGAATACATTTGCTGTCAGCCCTGCATCCAGAACTTGTCATTTGTGAAATTGTATTAGTAAATGATCCTGGGTAATTAGCACTGAAGGCAGCCAAAAAATAAAAAAAAATATTCAATTTAAGTTACTAAATTATTAAGTGTGGGATTTTGTCATGTCACTAAGTCCAAGATTTTTTTTTTTTTTTTTGGTAAAAACGAGCCAACTTCAAGGTAGATAAGCTTCTAGACTTTTCTACTATGGTCTTCAGAAAGGTAGAGTCAATTTTTCCCTGTTCCTTATCCCCCCTCTCTCTACCTCACCTGGGATGGGTGGGTGGTTTAACATGACTCTGTAAATTTACTGCCAATAAAAACTAACAAGAATATCTGCATTGAAATAGTTGTCTTGTGATATCACTTCTTAAATATAATAAATGAAACAGATATGATGCATGGCTTATGCATACTCTTTGCATAGAGGTGAGGAAGAGATTTACCATTTGGTATAAGATATTTACATCTGTTCATCAAAATATGACTCCCTTTGTAGTCTTCTAAAGCCATGCCTATAATATACATTATTATGGTAATTTTAAAATGGAACATAGAGTAGAAAAAGAACATGATAAATGCATATCATCTTACTCTTTATAGCTCTAGTAAATTTCATACCTTAGGCTAGACTGAATATATTTTGAGTTTCTCATGCAACAATCATTTTGGAAATGCGTCAGTCAACAGGCTTCCTTTACTCATTATTATTTAGCCTAAAGATCTGAGGGCTCTGTTTTTATTCTGTTATCAATTTATTTCCAAGAAATGTCCCTGCCTTTACCTCCTTGAATGAACGTTTCCTTTCCTCTCATTTATAACGGGTGTAAAGCTAGACCCCTCTCCACTCTCATTTCATCCACTATTTCCAAGGGTCACACATTTCTTTTTTCCCCAGGATGCATTCATCTCCAAATTAGAATAACAGATATCTCAGAAACAGCAGCTGAGCCTCTGAAAATGTATTTTTCTCCCCTCTCCAAGCAAGGATAGAGACTATCTTTCAAGTTTCTTTTATTTTCTAAGCATGAAATCCTTTAGTCCAAATCCTGGAAAAAACAACCAGGCAGGCATTTGTTGAATTACACAAAGGGCGTGCGGTTTCGACCTCGGCAGGAAGGCAGGCGGCAGCATGGCTGTCCAAGCACTATCCTTCCCTGTAAAGGTGAAATGATTTAGAGGCCTAGAGAAACTTAATTTTTCTTGATCACCATGTGCAACCCGGAATTTTAATGGCAGGCATAATTAATTCTTCTGATGTTAATCATCAGGGCTGGGCTCTACAATTATCAGTCTGGTGCAGCTGGGGCATGGTGCAGACATGAAAAATTAGGAAAATGAATCAGTAATAGGGTGGCAGATTTAATCTGCATCATGAAAACAAAGTTAAAAAGAGGAAGATCGAGAGAATTTCAGCTGAAGCTTTTGTGCCAATGCGCAGTGACAGAACTGAAAAATGTTGCCGATGTCCAAAGTGATTGGTAATTACCAAGCCATTGAATTTTTTATTGTCAATTTATCATTGCGCCAGAGGTTAAATTTAACATCTTCTTCTAAAGCCATCACTCTAAGAAGGCTCACTGCGCATCACGTGGCTCAGAGTCAGTGAAAGGTTAATCAGGTATTTCTTTAGTTTGCATTTGTCTCCAAACTCCTTCCTCTGGGGCTGTGCAGGGCCACTGCCGAGTACCTGCTGTGGGCGATTTCCCACTATTCCTTACCTGTGACTTTCCGATAAATATCTGATTGTATTACCCACACACACTTCTCTCTCTCTTGGTATTTACTGAGCACACTGGTGCAAGAAGAGAATTATTTCGCAAGTAAGAAAAATCCCATCATTTCAAGCCCTGGGGATGCCTCATTAAGGTACAGCGAGACAGGGGCACGCTCCTTCTCCGTCTCTGATTCTCTCTCCCTCTCTCTGTCTCTCTGTTTTAAAAGCTGTGCAGTCAGAGGCATCGGAGGAAGTGATATGAACTCTTCCTCAGGCAAAATTAAAATTCCACAAACAACCTTATCAGATTCAGATTCTCTTTCTTCATCTCTTTTTTGCACAGGATGTCCCTTTAAAAATAGTTGGACAAAAACTTTATTTAAAAGGAAGAGGAAATTTATCCATGCAAATACTGAATACTTTAAATGATTGCTTCTTTTAAGAAGAGCTTTCTGAAATATTTGAACAGGTTCAGAGCAAATATTGAAATTCTGCTGGAAAAGCCTCTAATTACTGATTTTTAAAGAGTGACTTTACTTAATTCAGTTACTGCTCTGATCATTAATATCACTGTTTCATCTTTTTGTTCTTTGCTTGCTTGGGCCTCTTTTTCCATATATATTTTGAAATATACAGCAGTCTCTTGTTAAAGGAATGGTATATATTTTCTATAAATTAAAAATGGAACTAGCCTTTAGGGAGAGTTGAAAAAAAATCAATGTATACATTAATTACTGCAATTCATTACTCAAATAAAAATGGGCTCAGCCTTACATTGGATACAACTTTAAGGACTGAGGATGTTTGCAAAAGACAAAGACCCCCCCCCCCCCCCCCCAGCTCCTGAGCTCCTGATCATGTTAATCTGCAGATCAAAGACTCTGAATCCATGCCTGGTGGAAACTCCTCAGGGGACAGGCAAGCTGGGCTCCATCCCTGCAGCGGGCAGTGAGTTATTACTGCTGAATACAAAAGCTGGTCATGTGACTGTCACCTACCAGCAGTGGGACAAGTCCTTCTCCTGCCTGGGCTTCCTGAGACCTTGCTTTTCGGAGCCCTTGCTTTTCTATAATTAAATCTGAACCATAAAAGCCATACCTGTCAAATGACCTCCAGCTGCCCTCATAAACAACACCAGGAATTTTGCTGGTAGCAACTCTTTGCTTTTGGAAAGAATATAGGAAAATACCCTTTTCAGCTTCCTAGTGATCTCTCTCCCCTACTGCCTCCCCCCCCCCCCCCATTCTCCCCACACGGAGTTTCCTCTCTCCTCTTGGTATTTAAGTAGGGGACTGGAAAATGCACAGCAAATAAAAAAATATAGTATAATTTATTGAAAAGATTCTGCTGTCTTCTCCTGAATTAGTAACCTGTCCTTTTAGGAAGAAGAGAGAGAAAGTGGAATGAAGGAATGTAATTTTTCTAACAGCATTTGGCTGCCTTTCTTTGATCATGTTTTATGGCTAGAGGATAAATTACCATGTGAAGGTTTCTGTTTAAAACCTGAATATGTTTAGTATGATTTGAATCCTGCCATATTTTGCATAGCTGCCTTTTGCCTGAGCAAGTTTAATGCAAAGATCAGCAGCTCAGAGCATAACACATATTAGCCAGTTCTTTTCTGCTATTGGAATCCCCTTCTATTTTAATTGGATTCTTTCCAAAACTGCAACTAATTAAGAATCAATTCAAGACCATTAGCAAGTAGGACAAGCTAGCCAGTGTTGCATATTTCAAAAGAGTTAGTTTTAATGAGAGGCGTTACTGGATGAGGGGAAAAGAAACAGATTAAAGATAGTGTAGGGACCTTCTTCAGCTAAACTGAACGACTAATGGTACACAGAAAGATGCTGAACTTGTAGTCCTCTGTAATTGATCTACTTACTTTTCTTAAAGAAACTTTAAAAACATGAATGCAGGTATTTAGAGGTACATTAGGGGTTCAATAATGATTTATAAATGTTATAAATTGTTGGCTTCTGTAGTAGAGTGCTCCTCTTATAGGAGAAACATATGCTGTCTGCTTTTAGACCCCTTAACCTCAGCATCGCCAAGCCATTTTCTCTTCCCTGGGCTTTGTATTTGGTGCACATCTGCTTATCCAGACTGCAGTGCCTGCAGATGGTGCTTTTTAATTTGTTAAAGGGTTAGCAGTGCCATGTTTTTGACAGCTGTTCTTGGGTTCCTTTACCACAAAGAAAAACTTTGTTAGAACCTGGTGTTTAGGAAGAGAGATTTGCTACTCACATCCTCATTGGTCACTTCTACTCTTTCTTGGAGCTTAGTATCCCATCCTTCTTTGTTATTATGCATTGCATGCAGGCCAGTCTTTCTCCAGAGGATGAAGGTGCAAAGTTAGTGTACAGTTAACCTGCTTTGAACATTAGAGCATGAATATATGCGTGGTTTCAATGGAGCAGCCGAATATTTAATCATTAGAAAGGATATGCAATAAATCAAATGTCTGAACTTGGATGCATTATCTGATATGCTTGATTTCAGACTTAACCTTCCTCATGGACTTCTGTCGCGAGAAATTACCTGGACTAAGTTTCTTCATTTGAAGCAATCATAACCCAACCACCGAGCTTTTATGATTGTAAGATAATAGCAATAAAAATGAGATTGTTGGCTTTTATTGTCTCAAGGACAATAAAAATATATTACCTGATAGAAAAATAATTTTACTAAGTTTAGGTTTGATTACAGGTTTGAGATGGTATAGAGTAGACACTGGAAAGGTAATTGCCATAATATTGAAAACTTATGAGTTTAAAGAATTCTTGAGAATGTGTAGGGCTGAGGAGAGCCATGCATGCTTATTGTGTAAGTTTTCTCTAGTTACAGCTGGTATCGGAACAAAAGAGCAGCTAGATGCTTTGAATCTGATTAGTGTTATTTACAATTGGTCTCGCAATATGGGGAAGCATCGTCTCCCCTCTATGATACAATCCAAACAGTCACCTGGCCATCGCTTTTTATTCTTCCTTCACATTTCCTTTTCGTATATAACCAATTATGAAGACCAGCGGATTTTCCCTCCTTCGTTTCTCCGTTCGGACACATTTGCTCCACTCTCTCTGTCTCTGTTTAGTTTGGACTTCCGTCATTTCTTAACTAGGAAGGGAACTAGATCTCACACATCTCTATCTCCAGCCCCAGTCCAGCATACACAGTAGGAGATCAAGAAAAAGAAATTGCTGAATAACTTATCTCCTACTATCAGTTAGGCCCTAGTCTAATAGATGCAGCTGGAAATGGAACTCACAAAATCTGTGTGTTTAAGGATTCAGACTCATGTGAATGAACATGGACTGAGCAGCCTCTCTCAAAAGCTCGCTTGCCTGGGTGCTGTGTGAGATGTTTGTGTCTTGTTCTAATGCACAGATGACTATCTGAGGTACACATAAAAGAAATCTGAAACAATGAGACATTTTCCAACCTCTAAATTAAACATCTAAATGTTTTAAAATTTTATGCTTTTAATTTATTTTTGAGAAACAGAGAGAGACAGCACAAGCAGGGGAGTGGCAGAGAGAGAGGGAGACACAGAATCTGAAGCAGTCTCCAGGCTCTAAACTGTCAGCACAGAGCCTGACGCAGGGCTCAAACCCACGATCCATGAGATCATGACCTGAGCTAAGGCTGGATGCTTAACCAGCTGAGCCAAGTAGGCACTCCAACATCTAAATGTTTTAAAGAGGTTGAAGGACGAAGTCATCTTGAGTCAAAGATGTGTGGTACCTTATTGTAGTAATGGCTTCCAATTTGTTGAGTTCCTTTACCTGTGTCCCTGGGCAGTTCCTTTTTACACTGACTCTGAGTTTGATCATGTAATTTCCTTGGACAGTGGTATACTAGTAAATATGAGACAGAGACATGAAAAGTGCTTGAACATTGAGGCTTGCCCTCTTTTGTTGCACATGGGCCCACTGCTACTGTCACCATGTGAAGATGCTTGGCTAGCCTGCTGGATGATGAGACATCTGCGACTCAGGAGCCCTCAGCACTCTAGACAATTGTAGATCGTCTTTTGGACAGGTGAGTGAGGCTGTTCTAGACCAGCCAGCTTCTAGCTGACCAGCCAACTGATCGGAGATGCATGAGCAAGCCCAGCCAAGAACAGCCAATCTAATCCTGACCCAGATCAGCAGCAACACCCAGCAACAAAAGACTTGTGAGCAATAATAGGACTTTTGTGTGGAGCCAATCAAATTTTGGGTAATGTATTATTCAGTAAAAGCCAACTGATGCCAAAGTGGCAATGATGTCCTCTACTCTGGCTAGCCAGAGCAATGTCTGGAAGACTAGATATTTCATTGGAAGTTTTGATTAGAAAAATTCTAGACCTGAGTGAGAAAACTGTTAAAAAGCAATTGATTTACAGGGCGCCTGGCTGGCTCAGTTGGTTGTGTGTCCGACTTCAGCTCAGGTCATGATTTCACGGTTCATGGACTCCAGCCCCTCATCGAGCTCTGTGGTGACAGCTCAGAGCCTGGAGTCTACTTTGGATACTGTGTCTCCCTCTCTCTCTGTACTTCCTTTGTGTGTGTTCTCTTTTTCTGTCTCTCTTTCTCAATAATAATAAAAATGTTAAAAAAATAAAAAATAAAAAAACAATTGACTCACAATGTAGGGATGTTTGACATTTTTTAGTCCTTAGGTGTAGCTCATTGACTTGCAGGGGGAAGTAGGAAAGAGGATGATGATAAGCAGTGGTTTGTGTGAGGGGGGAAGTGAGGGTTGGGTATGTTGGGATTGGGACTCAGGAGCCCAGACTGGGTAGGAGCTAAGAAGCATGGTCCCTGGGTGGGGAGGACCTCAATTAGAGCCACCTGTCAAACCTAACCCTCTAAAGCTTTGGTGTTTTTAAGACTCTTTTCCAAAGGTCATGGGTGCATCTTGGTTTACAGGATCATCTCTTGTAAAAAAAAAGAGTTCATTTATTCTGACTAATGTTTTGAAGTTAAGAAGTAATACAGAAACATCTGTTATTTTTAGTCCTCACCTTTTGGAGTCTTGAAATTGAAGTTTTTTCCTATTCATTTGTTGAACAAATATTTACTTATTGCTTATAGGTGGCAAGTAATGTGATTTGTGCTAGCGATACAAATCTTTTTCTTCTCAAAGTGCTTTTAGTCCAGAAGGGTTGACAGACAAGTGAATAGAGCAAGTATTTACAGAAGAGGGTGGGCAATATGATGAAAGCAAGAACAGCCTGCTTGGAGGCACAGAGGAGGTGAACCTAGCTCAGCCTACTGATGAGAGTGGAGGGAGGACCAATATGCCAAGAATAGAGCTCAGAGGCTTCTCATGTTGTAGCAAGTTGGCTTAGCTGTGTCTTACCGTAGGTATGTGAGGGGTTTATATTGGGTGCAGATATTACCTTGTTAAAAAAGATGCACAATGAAGGAGAATGCCTAGAGAAAGTCCTTTGTTAAAGAGGTTTGTCATTTTGGAGGAGTTGCCCAGCTTTGGAACCCTCTTTCTAAGTGTGCATCAATTTATGACACTCTCCCATTTAGAGAGGCTGAAAAATATTAGATATGTTTTTCTATCTTGTCAGCAGGGGACAGGCACCTAGAGTTGGCCATCAGATGCATCCATGGAGGAACTATCGCTTTAAAGACCCAGTGGCCCGAGAATTCCCACCTAGCTGTGGGTATCTTTTGCACTTCGAATCAGCAGTGGGAGAGATCGTGTTTAGAGGCTGACCTTGGACTGTGTTTCTGCTACTTGGCCTTCCTTTTTCCTGCCTATATTCCAAATCTGGATCTCTAGGCACCCGGGCAATTCTAGGAGCTGCCCAGTATACTCCAATGATTTTTTTTTCTGAAACAAGGCAGTTATTTGCAACTAAGGATGCTGACCAATATATGCCATTATTGTAGTTTTAAGTGAAATGGGGGTGGAGATAAAGTGTATTGGCTAATAGTGCTGGTTGAAATTTAGCTGCTGAGAACAAAATCTACTCCAGAAAGTTTTAGCAGGAAGGAATTTAATACAAAGAATTCATTGGCTCATAATCATTGGGACGGTTGAAGAACTAGATCTAGATTGAGTGTTGTGAAACAACTCCCCCGGTTCTTAACCTATTTTCCATTGTTTAGTGTCCATTTCTTCTACTAGAATGTAAGCCTCATGAAGGCAGCAATCTTTGTTTTATTTGCTTATGTATTCAAAGTACCAAAACACTGTCTAGCACATTGTAGATAATCAATAATACTTCTGTAGTAGTAGTAATTGTTATTATTATTAGTATAGGTACATAGGAAGAATTTTTGAAAAAGAGAAACCAGAAAAAAGTTTTTTAGCCCATCCTCAAAGAGGCCATAAGTTATGAATGACTTTTTTGAGTTGGGAGATATTTGGTCATATGTCAGAGAACTTATAGGAATAGTCACATTGGATATTACTGTCCACTAAAAAGAGCTATTTATTTTCCCCAAAGGATGAATCAATACATTGATATTTAATGTGTATAATTTAGGCTACCTCCCAGAGAGTGACCTGTTGTATACTCCTGGTTTGTATTGCTTGAAAATTTTGATTATGGGTTTTATAGAGTAAATTTTGAAATTGTGGACCTTGAGATAAGACTGGGTTGATTTAGAGATTTGGAAGAATTCTGACCAGGTAAACCTCAGTCATAATACCAATGTTTATCAATTATAATGAATTTCTTATAGGTTGTGGGGAAGAGTTTGACAGGTTTTACAGGTGGAGAAAGCAGAGGACACAGGGCATGACAATGTGGGCTTCACACACAGTCCCAACAGAGGCCAATTTGAAAGACGTGACCTATAAATTACTACTTCCATTTGGTTTGGGGGGAGGATAGAACATGTACTTATTCTTGATATATGCCATTATCTATTATAATTTTGATTATCAAAGTTTTTGCAATATTGCACAGAATTTTTGTTGTGTTAGTATCATAGTAAAGTGATTAGGCCCCTGGGGCCAGGAGAGCCCAGGACTTCTGCATGTTGTATGTGCTCTATAAACATCACTGTCATTTTGGAAAGATTGATAAAATGAGAGCAGGGATTTAGGGACATTATAAAGCATTAGCATTTAGCTGGTTATGTTCTTGTATGAAAGTAGACCAAGAAATCTCAAAACCCAATTAAATTCATGGAAAAATTTAAAGAATGTTGAAAAAATTAATCTAATTTGATAGGAGCCAGGAGAACTGGAACAAGTCTGATACTTCTGTTGTTGTTTGAAAATTTATTTATTTATTTTGATGCATAGATCCCAACATGGAACTCACACTTATGAAGTATGAGATCATGGCCTGAGCCAAAATCAAGAGTTGAACACAACTAACTGAGCCACGTAGGTGCCCTGTTGTTATTATTTTTTAATTAGAGTATTGTTGCCATATAATATTATATTAGCTTTGGGGTACAACCTAATGATTTGACATTAATATATATTACTAAATGATTGCCAGATAAGCCTACTTACCATCTGTTACCATACAAAGTTATTATAATATTTAGTTAAAATTTTATTTTTTATTTTGAGAGAGAGAGAGAGAAACTGAGAGAGAGAAAATCCCAAGTAGTCTCCACGAGCTGTCAGCACTCTGGGCTTGATGCCTCAAATGGTGAGATCATGACCTGAACCAAAATCAAGAGTTGGAGGCCCAGCCAACTGAGCCACCCAGGTACCCCACCAAGTTATTACAATATTATTGACTATATTCCCTATGCTGTACTTATATGCCTGTGACTTATTTTATTTATTTTATAACTGGAAGATTATACCTCTTTATCCTCTTCACCTATTTTGTCTGCCCCCTGCCCTCAGCTCACCACTTTGTTCTCTATCTAAGAGTTTGTTTCTGTTTGTTCATTTGTTTGTTATTATTGATTTTAGATTCCACATATGAGTGAAATTATATGGTATTTTCTCCCTCTGACTTATTTAACTCAGCATAATACCTTGTAGATCTATCTATGTTGCTGCAAAAGGCAAAATTTTATTCTTTTTTTAATTGCTGAGAAGGATTCCATTCTATCTCTATCTCTATCCATCTATTTCACATCATTATTTATTAGTCTACTGGTGGACACTTTGTATGCTTGCATATCTTGGCTATTGTAAATAATGCTGTAGTGAACACAGAAGTGTGTATGCCTTTCCAAATTAGCGCCATTGTTATCTTCAGATAAATACCCAGAAGTTGAATTATTGCATCATATGGTATTTTTATTTTTAATTTCTTGAGGAATCTCCATACTGTTTTCCACAGTGGTCACACCAATGTATGTTCCAACCAACTGTGCATGAGGGTTCCCTTCTCTCCTCATCCTCGCCAACACTTATTATTTCTTGCCTTTTTGATTTTGGTCATTCTGAGAGATGTGAGGTGATACCTCATTATTGTTTTGATTCCCATTTTCCTGATAATAAGTGATGCTGAGCATCTTTTCAGGTATCTTTTAGCCATGTGTGAATATAAAGCAAAGCAAAATGCCTCTAAGCCCTCCTTGTTTTCATAGAAGAACACTGCTGAAACAAACAGTGGAACTTAAATAGTTATAGAAATTAACCATATAATTAATTGCATACAAGTTGGCAAGTTGTCTATCTACAATGCAGTTTTAATTTAACAGTGGACTATTTTTACCTGTCAGTAATGCGGGCTTGAAAGATGAATTATCTTCTATAGGCAAAGCACTATGACAAGCGAGCTGAGGGAGAGCTGCTGGCCAACTGAGCCCTATCAGTTCACTGGGCTTCTGATCAAGTAAGGGGACCTCCTCCTCCCAGGAACTGAATCACTCGATGCTTACAGGAAAAAACTTATATCCACACTTGCAAAAACCTTGATAATTAGAACTACAATAGATACCAGAATGTACGGAGGGGAACCCTGGGTATCAATTCAGATCCATCATATCTAACAAAGTTGTTTTCAAGTTTGTAGATGGTTCATCATTTCACTCTCTTGACATTTCACTGTTTAGGTAGAGAGAGAGAATTCACTGTATGTTTTATGGCCTGTTGACAGTTCTTGTAAAAACATTTTCCCCCAAGAAAAATTTTAAGATTTATTGGTAAACGTGGTATTTGGGTGTTATCAATGATCTATCAAATCCTAACCTCAGGATCATCTCCAGCAAGTCTCGATTCATTATTTGAGTGATACATTTCTATTTAACCATGTATCTTCCTTAATTTCCTTTTCACGTGTATCATATTTAGTACTCAGAAACAGTACCTCTTTTATTTATTTATTTGCACATTGATGTATTTCAAATACACAAGAGCATTGAACTTGAGATACTCTGTGCATCAATACTTAGTTCCTTCTCTGCCTTTCTATCTCAAGACCTCATTCCATTTGGTGGAGAAAATGTGTTCTTCATCAATTTTGGGTCAACTCTGCCAAATAAGGATGATTCTCAGTTAATGTAAGGTTTCTCTTTTCTTTGCCTTTTATATAGTAATTCCCCTTTATCCATGAGGGATATGTTCCAAGATCCCTAGAGGATGCCTGAAACCATGGATAAGACCAAACCTATATAGACTACGTTTTTTCCTATACATACATACTTATGATAAAGTTTACAAATTGGCACAGTAAGAGATGAACAACAATGACTAATAATAAAATAGAACAATTATAATAATATACTGTAATAAAGTTATGTGAATGTGGTCTCTCAAAATATCTTACTCTACTGTACTCACCCTTGTTCTTGTGATGATGTGACATGATAAAATACATGTGTGATGGGATGAAAGAAAAGTGAATAGTTCAGGTACTGTGATGTAGTGTTAAGCTGCTGTGGCCTTCTGACAATTGTCAGAGGGAGAAAGATCCATGTCTGGACCACGGTTGTCTGTGAGTAACTGAAACTGTGGAAAATGAAACTGCGGAGAAGGGCGTACTGCTGTATCTGAATACCTGACCCTTACATAGAGTCAAGGCAGGGGGACACCAGGTCATGTGCTACCGGAGGTCCTGTCTCCATGCAGGCAGCTACCGCACTATCCTTGGTCCTCCGTGGTCCCCGAATGCATCTACTACTGTGTCCTTCCTATCCAGCTAGACAGTCCTTGCTGGTTGGCTGTCTCTTGTCTGCATTTTAATACCTGATGAAGCTGCCTCAAGTCTTTTCTCCTGGACACCCCAAGCAGGTACTTGTACTCCGTGGCTCCAACCTCACACTAGAGTGTGGAGAACTCTAGACCTTCCTCCTCTCCTGGGCCCATATGATATGAAACACTGGTTTTCTCTTCCTTTGTCTTCCCAGATTAATCAGGGACACTCTGTCGCTTCATCTCCCAGACATGGAACCAGTCCAGGAATGATGTGGCAGGGATTAGGACCCTTTCTTAGGAACACCCACTGGAGTCTGACTATCTGGCATGATCCCCATTCTCTCTTGTTTTCTGGCTCTTTTCTTTCTTCAGGGTTTGGTAAAATTGGCCTTCTAATTGATTGTGTATTCTTCAAATCTTTTCTGCTTTAAATCTGAGAGACTTTAAAACTTCTGCTTCTTTTATTCTCTGACTCCTTGAAGCAACGCTTACCTCCTGGTCTAATTGCAAGAAGAAAATTTGAAGGGCAAAAGTTTTCTGAAAGCCTATTTGTTGGTACATGAAAATGTTATCCTGTTCTACCAGGTTTTCTTAAGGCCCAGCAAGCCTGCTCACTACTTTTATATCCCTAAATTAACTTTCCAACATTTTCTTTATGTTTCTCTAGGGTTTCTTTGCTTTATATGGTCCAAATATCTGAAAGTCTGAAATTCTACCTCTAGCTCTGTTTCGTGATACTTGCCCCACTATGTGTAGGGATTGATGATTATACTGATTTCCTCTCTAAATAACCTAATAACCTTACTTAATCCCACCACTCTCCCCCCATCCCTCACACCACGCCAAGGAATCATTTCTGAGCAGGATTTCATGGTAAAAAGAGATAGCCAAATACACGCTTTCCCCAATTAGTGAAAACCATTAGCCAGCATGGTTCTAATGACAGACCTTATTCCTGCTTGGTTATGGTTACAGGGAAGAAAATCTGAACATGACTTACTCATGAACAAGATGAAGTTGGATTGTAATTCTCAGAAAGGGGGTGAGGTATGTAGAGGTTAGGTCAGGTGACCAGGGAAATGGAGGGAGGAGCTGTGCTGATTTTTAGAATGCTCAGTAAATTCTGGGTGCTTGGGTGGCTCAGTCAGTTAAGCTTCTGACTTTGGCTCAGGTCATGATCTCGTGGTCTGTGAGTTTGAGCTCTGCATTGGACTCTGTGCTGACAGCTCAGAGCTTGGAGCCTGCCTTGGATTTTGTGTCTCTCTCTCACTCTGCCCCTCCCCTGCTCATGCTGTGTCTCTGTCTCTCAAAAATGAATAAACATTTAAACAATTAAAAAAAAAAAGAATGTTCAGTAAGGTTTTTTGCAGGATTTTTACTTGGATCTGAATTGTTTTTGGTTGTCATTGAGGACCCTAGCATTTGCTTCAACATAAGGATACAGTGGCATGTAGCACCGTGGAGGACAAAACTCTCTGTCTGGACCCTGTTCATCCACCTGGAAATTTATTAATTTGTACCGAAATGGATATTTGGGTATAAGGCATTAAGATAACAAAAGAAAATCAATAAACTAGGGCACAAGTAGGGGTCAAGTGAACCATAAGACTTAGATTTTCTTTGGACAGTCTCTGAGTTAAATGACAAAGTTATGGTAGGGTTAGAATTCAGTAGTTTGAACTTTATCTGGAAAAGTCCACAGAATGGTTCACAATTTGGCTTCTCCACAGAGCAATCCTAAGAGTAGCTAATAGACAGTCATGTGATTGTAACTGGACAATGATCTGGGTTGTAAGATGCGCCTTGTGTTGGGGTTCAGCTCCTAAACCCCCATCGCTCACATTTGAATTTCAGCATGTGACAGACATTGGAGCCCTTGTTTAATTTTGTCTTTGGGCTGGTATCACCATCTCAGATAAACTCGAGACCATTGATAGGTGGCTCTCTGTGCTTCTCCTCCTGGGCCAGAAACAGGACACATGCCAGCCTGGAAAGAAAAATCAGGACATCAGGGTAGCCACAGAACGTACTTCTCTGCTCAGCTCCCCTCCAGTTTTGAAGCTCCCAAGGTGTGTCTGATGTGTTACGCAAACCCAGTCACCAGGAGACCCCTGTGTTTCTCCTTCCTGGTTGGTGTCCTCCAGGAACACCCCTGGTTGCAGATGATGCTCAGACTCAACATCTGGGCCACCAGTTCTAAGGGCCCATCCACTCTGCCCACGCCTGTGCTGCCACCGTGTCCTGGCCCCAGGGCCCCGCTGGCATCCTTGAGGACTTAGGCGGCGACTCCCTTCTCCTCTTTGATCCTGACCATTGAGCTAGCACTAGTGTGTCTCACTTTCAGGATGCATCTTTTTCCCGGAGCTTCCACACCCTCCACCAACTCTCAGAATGTTCTCTAATGTAACTGGCTCCTTAACATTAAGCCGGAATCTTTGAATATCTAAACACTTGCAGTCATGAAATCCTGATGCCACATTTATTTTATTCAATGGGTTCCCAGGAGTGCTTTTCTGATCTGTGGTCTCCAAGGGCACGTCCCCTGCAAGGATCTCTCCTGCTTATCCCTCCAGCCCCGAGGGACTTGCTGGTCTCTGAGAGTTGCCTTGTTGCTTCAGGTTCACCAAGGTGCTGCCTAAACTCTGATGATGATGGTTTAGTTCTTATCTGTCTGCTTTAGTCTTCCTTAAGGAGTCAGTGGAGTTAATTCACTGGCTGCCCTGTAGGTAGAGTGTGGCTGGAGAGCTGGGTTTTAGTATTAGACTGCCTGGGTTCAAATTTTGTCTCTACCAGTTATTAGCTTTGGGGGCAGCTCACTTAACACCCCCAAGCCTCAATTTTCTCACTTGTAAAATGGGTTAACAGGAAAATAATAACCTCATGGGTTATTGTAAATATTTACTGAGGTAACCTATGCAAAGCACACTGCACAGTGCTGGGTACATTGTAAACATCCATAAATGTTAATTATTATAATTGTAAGTAAATGATTATGATACTGGATATGATTTGGGGCTGCTGTTCAGAAAATTCTGATCCTTGGGTTCCGCTGACTGCTAATCGTTTATTATTATTGCATTCTTAAATCATGGGGGTGATTTAGGAGGAAAAAACATGGCCTCTCTGCAGAGCAGTGAAAGCTTACAAATCTAGAGTAAAAAAAATGACAGTTTAATTTTTTTGAGTCTCTTCAATAACTGTCTCTTGTGTGGGTAATGTAATTACCAGTGGAAAAATGAATAAAAACTCTAACTCAATAAATTACATGTTCATTGAATTTCTTCACTTATTTTCTTAGGGAAAAGAATTTTGAATTTTGGAACACTTTTTTTTGCCACTTTCTTTTTTATATGCTAAGACATGACATAGTATGCATTTTAATGTATTCATTCATGTCCAGTTTCAACAAAACTGGGTGGGAATTAGTACCCCATAATTCATGTGCTAGGGTGTCTTATTACAATTATAAAATTTTATTGTAAAATGTTTTTTTAATATTTATATTGTTAATTAAATGGTGATGAATCCTCATAAATTCTGGAGAGTAAATTAGGGTCCATTAGTCCCTGCTCAGACTTCTTATTAGTCAATCAGAACATTTGATTTCTTCTTCTAACACATTCGGATGTTTGGTGGTAAAGCTTGCTAATGGTGCTTCTCCCTTTCTATATCTCTGGAGTCTCTGAAAGAAGAAAGTTCTGAAAGCAGTTTACAACTATATAGAGGTTGTTACAAGGTAGTCACTTTTTGGGCCCTTTTTAGAGCACTTTGTAGTTATTAAAAAACAAAAAGGAAAACCTCCTTTTAGCTTTAGTTTCTAGGGAGGTTTCTATGCTAGGTAAGGAAATACAGTAAAACCTTGGTTTGCAAGCATATTTCACTCCAGAAACATGCTTGTAATTCAAAGCACTTGTATATCAAAGCGAATTTCTCCATAAGAAATAATGGAAACTCAGATGATTCATTTCACAACCCAAAAATATTCATGTAAAAATGATTACAATACTGTAATACAATACAAAATAATAAAGAAAATACAAAACATAAAGAAAAATGAGCACATTAACCTGCACTAACCTTTGAAAATTTTTGCGGCTGGTGTGAGAGAGCCTAACAGAATCACTGCGATCTATTGGCTCAATGGAATCTTTTCCTGCATGGGGGCCATTGTATACGCTTACTCAGATATTGACTGTAGTACAGTATGAATAAACTCTTGTCATATATTGTATTTAATGTAACTGGCAATAAGGCAGCAGAGGAAAAGGCCTCTATCTGCCTGCAGCCTGACCTAGAATGAAGCAAAGCATTCCTAAGCTTACTCTGTGGAAAAACAAAGGACTGTCCATAGATGCTTGAAGTGACAAAATGTAACACTAGTGCTGGTGGTGGGCACCTTCCAGTGTTCTGAAAATCACTGATTTCTGCCAAACATTGAGGCCTGAGACCAAGCATCCAAGTGTGGCGGATGATCACCCACAATCCTGAAGCAAGAGGGGGAGGGGAGAGGAAGCATTAGCTTACCTGTGATCATGTGACATTCAGTATCACGTAGTACTCATTTTGCACTGCTTATTTGTCAAGTTAAAATTTATTAGAAACTTTTGCTCATCTTGTGGAACACTCAGAGAGCCAGTTACTCGCAATCCAAGAGTTTACTGTATGTGGTAATTATAACAACAGCAGTCATATTCTGTTAAAAAGATTTCTAGCCTGCTGCACGCATGCACGTGCACACACACACACACACCTGTAAGTTGCTAGGGCTGTTGTGGTTGGACATCAAAGGAGGAGGCAATGACCCACTCAAGCAGCAACCACAAGGTAGGGAACCAAGAAACTCCAAGAAGATGATCTAGATTTGTGTTGTCCAGTAATGTAGCCAAAAGAAAAATGGTGGCTATTCAACACTGGCACTGTGGGTATTGTGACAGGGGAAATGAATTAAAAATTGTTTATTTTTAATTAAGATTTAAATTTTAAAATAAGGAATGAAAAAATTAGTTTCTCAGTCACTTTAGTAACTTTTTTTGAGAGAGGAAGAGAGAGAAGGCAAGTGTGCATGAGTGGGGGGGCAGCAGAGGGAGAGAGAGGATCTCAAGCAGGCTGCATGCTCAGTGTGGAGCCTGACAGAGGGCTTGATCCCACGACCCTGGGATCATGACCTGAGCCAAAATCAAGAGATGGACACTTAACCAACTGAGCCACCCAGGTGCTCCACATTATATCCATTTCAATTGCTGTATAATCATATGTGGCTGGTACCTATCAGAATGAACAGTGCAGCTAAAAACATACCCATCATCACAGAAAGCTCTATTGGGAAGCACTAATCTCTGTGGTCACGGGCGATGTTAAGAAGAGGAAAGAGTCTTATTTCTTTTTATTCTACCTTATCCTAAGTCCAGGCATCCTCCATGCTAGACAAATGGCGGATTCCAGAGAAGGGAGAGATGACTGACAAGGTAAGACTTAGGAGTGGGCTTCATGGGTGGCCAAAGCCGTGGGAGAGGAAGCGGAGGCAGGTCCCACTGCAGGGGAACTACAGCATCTTCCAGGAGCCTGGATGTGCTGATTGTCAGAAGCCTGAATCCAGTGAGAGACTTCAACGGTGGCGGTGTTAAAGAGGAGAAATATCCCAAGTAACAGGCAGACCTTTCCATCTGTCTCTTCCATTACTACCCTTTCGCCTGGGAAGAATAGTCCTGGCATCAAAACATCATCCCATCTACATTTCTTCTGAAATTTTACCGTGCATGTGAATCACCTGGGAATCTCATTAAAATGCAGATTTCTATTTAGTAGGTCTGCAGCACAGTCTGCATTTCTGCCTTTCTGACAAGCAACTAGACAATGAGACTGGTCAAGCATCGCATTTTGGGTTGTAAGGATCCAGAATGTCCAGAAGACATTTGTACATCATACCTTCTGTATAAACACTGTCTTAACTACTGGCTTAAACATAGAAGGTTACACTTCTCTAGGAATTAATATGCCTTTACTTTTAAACTCAGACTAGGACACTTTGTCTGGGAGTAGGGGGTGGAGGAAGTCTGCTGCTTTTGGAGAAATTAGACTCATTACTTGGAATCCCAAGACTGGTGTAAATATGTTCCAATGTTTTCAGACAGAAGTATGAGATATTTAAAAACTGAGGAGCACGGACCTACAGAAAAAATGCAATCAAATTTTTTACATAAACAAAAAGCAAGTTACATGTTTGTTTTAGTATAGTTGTGACTATTTTTGTAACACTAAACCTTTGAACACACAGCAGTTTCTCTCTGATACTATGATTTAGAGCTAGTTGAAGAAGGAATCGATAGTAGGTGGAGGCCAGCTATTGATCAGAAAAGGGAATGGGAAACTGCAACATTTCACCATACGTAGACATGCTACAGAACTCTTCTGCTTCTGATACACACGGAGAGGCTGGGGAGAGCTAAGGAGATGAGGACCCAGAAGGAATGAGGCATTTCTTCTTTGGTCAAGTCCTGCAGGACAAGCACGGTTGGCAGAGCAAGCACAGCTGCCTAACAGGACTACTGGTTTGCCCTGAATCGAGAGCACCATTGTGAATATACACCAGGAAGATTTAGACCCGAAACTGAAAGACCTGTTCCATTATTTCTGCTTATCTCCAGAGGAGAACCAAGACCAGGCTGAGGAGAAACCCCATGTTCCAGGAATCCACACACGTATCGTGCTTTGCTTGGTGGCTTTTGAAATAGAGTTCAATGTTTTTAGAAAAATCAAAACCAGGAGGAAAAGCACGCTTTTTAGATTCTCCATTTGTTCAGCTCAAGTGAGCTGAGATGCTCATTTGTTTTGTAGTTTCACAGTAAGTCCAGAAACCCTGGTCCACCAGGTGGCAGTTACCTCGAATTGCAGGATACGTCAGGTCAAGACAAAGTGTCAGATGAGTGCTGGTCAGAGAAACAAAACTAACAACAGCAACAACAAAGCAGAGGTCTTTATATCTGAAAGGTAACATCAAACAACTCAGAGAAGGTAATATTGTAAACTAAGTCACCCTTAAGTTAATAGTCTGGTTCAACAGAGAGAGCGTTCCCCTGGCCATTAGAAGGCCTATTGCCAGGCATAAAAGAAAGTCAATTCAAGACTGAATAGAATTGATAGAAGGTATAATGGATGAAACATACAGCCTTCCATCTTCACAGACTAACCCCATCTACCCTTCCGTATGTGGGACCAACTTGCTCAGATACCACCATTTGGGTCCATGTGGCACCGAAGTAGGGACACCCTCTCAAGGGGAGATAAGGGAGCTTCTAGAGCAACTACTGGGTTTACCTTGCATGGAAATCCTTTTCTTCTTCTTCCTCTTTCTTCCTTAAGGAGTTCCCACATTCTCTGTTCTCTTGCACTAGTGTAACTTCTTTTTTTTTTTTATTGCACTGATATATTTTCCTATATGGTAAAATTTACTTGTTGTATCTCTTCTCTATAGCCTGTTTTTTTCCCACGAGACTATAAGCTCCTTAAGGGCAGGGTTCTTTACCTGTTTTGCTCACTGGTAGATATTGAGCGTGTAGAGCAGGGCTGGGCACAGAATGAGTCCCTGGTAATCATCTGTGCAAGGACTGAGAGGTTGGGCTTTGAGAAGGGGGCTGGGTGTCTCTGTCATTCCCTGTGGACCCCACCTTTATGCTCTCCTGTTATACCAATTTTTTTTTCAGTTTGTTAGAGGTGACCAATTATCACCACCTTTGCAGACCTGTTGCCTCTTTTCTTTCGATCCTCCTTTCTCTGTAACTTCTTTTGCACTTTCAGATCTCAACATAAGTGCTACTTCCTCCAAAAGCGTTCTCTGACCTCACAGAACAAAACAGGGTTCTGTTCTTGCAACATGGTTGCCCCAAGTCATACATTATCCCAGTTTCTTATAACTATCTGACTCACAAGACTAAACCGCGAGCAGGAACTAAGGCTACCTTTATTATCATTGTGTGATTTCCTATGCAGTAAGCACTACTCCTAGAACATAACAGGCGCTCAGTGCATATGTGTTGAGTGAATGAAGGATCCTTATTTACGATGAGATTTGTTTCATCAAAAGTCTTATAAGCACTTTGGAAGCAAAGAGAGGATATTTGCATCTCAGTATCCCTATGGACAGACACAATCCCTGCCCATAGTAGCTGCTTGATAAATACCTGTTGAATGAAAATAACACTGTAGTTTTAATAGGTCTAACAGTGCACAACTTTAATTATAGGAAAAATAGTGGTTGATTGTGACTTATTGAGGGTTAAGATTCTTACGGAAATTCTTTGCAAAATAAAAAGGAACTTCAAAATAGGGTCAAGCTACTTTTCAGTACGCAGATTTGAAATATTTCCACTACTCTGGGCTATGAGCAGAAAAGCGCCAGACATTCCCCAGACCCATGAGCAAGTGTTCACACACCTCAGGGGCAACCCCACCCTCTTCAAAGCACAGCCAATGAGTTAGAATAATGTAGCAGTTAGCAGATGAAAACCATACTTTATTTTAAAAAAAAAGGACATGAAAGGTAAAGCAGGCTGGCCAGTGCTTTATAATTGTTCACTATGTCCCTCTTGCATTTTAAAAATGTTAAGTTTCAAGGGGCAGCTTTTTAATTTGGTTTCATTTTCTGAGGCAGCACTGCAAATAAACATCCCTCAGAAGACCTAGATCCCTGCCAACTCTTGCTGATGCTCAAAAGCCATGTGCAAGTGTCTGAGTTCAGATTTGACTTCAGCCCATCATGAAAAGGAAATCACGCAGAACCGAGCTGCACCATGAGTAAAAGCTGCTCTGTTTTCCCGGTGGGGGATCTCTGCAAGCACAGCCAGTGGGAAGAAATGAGAATACCTGCCCTGGAAATGTGAGAGGGAAATTGATTGCACACATTTAAATAGATGGGGCTAAGATTTTTTTTTTCTGACAGTAAAACCCCTCAATTCTGCAATGAGGAACTTAAGAACAGTGCTTTGAGGTGGACACTGAGAAGACGTGTGAACTCTCTTTAATCCCCCCAAATCAGTGCATCTTGGGTGCAAGCCAGGTAGCTTCCTAAGTCCCTAAAATTGCTGTAGGTGTGGGGCAGAGAATGTACTTGGTCCCTGCTGTGTGGCTTGGAGGACCTTGGTTGCTATTCACTGCAGAGACCGCCTCTTTCAGGGGGAACTCAGCTGGAAGGCAGTGGAATCTTGGCTCTGGCCCCACTCATTTATTGGTTGGAGGGAGAAGGTGATGGAAAACGTGCCTTGGGAAAACACAGATGGGTACGTGAACCGGCAAGCTTGTGCTTAACCCTTGCTGGCCCACGGGGGTGGCTCGCGGTGCAGTCCTAGAACCAGCCGCCTCAGAGCCGCCTAGGAACTCATGAGAATTGCACATTCTCAGTCCGATGCTGAGTGCAGGCCAGTCCAAACAGAAACTCTGGAGATGGATCCCAGCAACCTGTGTTTTAAGAAGTCCTTCAGGTAGTTCTGGGCACACAAACTTTTGAGAACTTACCTGAGATGCTCAGAGAACACGAGGAGGATTGTTTACCGTGCAGGAAATGACCAGCAGAAAGGCTGGGGCTGAGGCATGGTACCGGCACACCTGTCCATTCTACTTCTTTCTATTGGCCAAAGAAGTCATGTGTCCGAGACCAGATTCTAGGCATAAGGAAGCAGATTTGCCCCTATTGGGGAACTGCAAAGTCACAGGGCAAAGGGCATGGATAGAAGTAGGGGTGAAGGATTGAGGCCATTCATGCAATTGACCACAATCAACAGTAAATAAGCTTCTCTTTGAATTTATTAGGAGCACTTACACAATAAATCCAGAGTGTGAATTTGACTTAGAAAAAAAGTGTATCTTGAGGTGCCTGGGTGGCTCTGTCAGTAAGTGCCAGACTCTTAATTCTGGCTCAGGTCATGATCTCGAGGTTTGTGAGTTCAAACTCTGCATCAGGCTCTGTGCTGACAGTGTGGAGCCTGCTTAGGATTCTCTCCCTCCCTCTTTCTCTGCCCATTCCCTGCTCGCTCGCTCTCTCTCTCTCTCTCTCTCTCTCTCTTGAAATAAATAAATACACTTAAAAAAAGTGTATCTTTCCTTTCTGTTCCCCCAAAGAATACTAATTTTGCTGATTTCAGTTGGATCAATTATATGATTCTCAATGAGACATGTTTGAAACATGTAAATGTGAAAATAAGAGAAGAATAAGAGAAAAAGTAATTGTTTTTGTTTTAAAAACTCTGTCCTAAGGGGGGTGCCTGGGGGGCTCAGACAGTTAAGTGTCCAACTTTGGCTCAGGTCTGGTGGTTTTGCATTCCATCTGGACGTGGGACATGGAGCTGTCTGCCGTCAGCATGGAGCCTGCTTCAGATCCTCTGTCCACCGCTCTTTCTGCCCCTCCCCCGCTTGCACACATGCTCTCTTTCTCTCTCGCAAAAATAAACATTAAAAAATCCCTCCATAATAGGGGTACCTGGGTGGCTCTGTTGGTTAAGCATCCAGTGACTCTTGATCTCAGCACAGACCCTAATCTCATGGCTCCTGAGATTGACCCCCTCCTTGGGCTTTGCACTGATAGGGTGGAGACTGCTTGGGATTCTCTCACTCTCTCTCTCTGTCCCTCCCCCACTCATGCACTCTCTCTATCTCTCTCAAAGCAAATAAATATTTAAAAAATTTTAAATTCGATGAGGCACCTGGGTGGCTCAGTCAATTAAGCGACCTATTCTCAGTTTCAGCTCAGGTCATGATTTTGCAGTTTCATGAGTTCGAGCCCCACATGTGCTGATGGTGTAAAGCCTGCCCGTTCCCTACTCACGCTGCCTCTGTCTCTCTTAAAATAAATAAATTAACTTTAAAAAACCCTCCATAATATATGTTGATAATATTTATGCTTCTTTTTTTTTAAAAAATATTTTTAATGTTTATTTATTTTTGAGAGAGAGAGACAGAGAGAGACAGAGACAGAGAATGAGCAGGGAAGGGCAGAGAGAATCTGAAGTGGGCTCCAGGCTCCAAGCTGACAGCACAGAGCCCGATGCAGGGCTTGAACTCACAAACTGTGAAATCAGGACCTGAGCTGAAGTGGGATGCTTAACCAAATGAGCCACCCAGGTGCCCCTCTACTTTCTTTCTTAATAATGTATCAAATCCAGTCCTTAAAGACAAAACTGGAGATAAGATCTTATCTACCTTGAACTTTATATTCTTAAGCAAATTTCTGGCATTTCTATACCTGCAAGAGGTCATCTCTTGAGCACCTCTGATTCAAGTAAAATTTCTAGCCTAGATTCCAGCACAGCTCTTTGGGTTGGTTTAATGATTATGTTACTACTCCTGATTAGCTGTTGACACAGAAGCATAGGGGGCGGAGTGCAGCTTTTCTACAGTTACGGGGTGTGATCATGCATGGAGCAGAGATCTGAATCAAGGAGAAATCAGTATGTGGAAACATGCTGCAAGCACGCAGAGTTCCCCCTGTTGGTATCTTTGAAGTGTGACCCAGTAGAAGAAATAGCAGGGAGCCATGATTTAACTGTATTTAACGTCTGATGATGAATATTTTCCCACGGTGGTGGCCAAACATTCATTAACTCTTTCTTTTTCACATGTAATGGGAATGTGATGACGTTTTCCTCATTGCCCTGGATCTCGGAGGTGTTTATGATACGAAAGAAACCTCAGATCATTTCTGAAAACTCTTTTATTTTCCTGGTGAAGAGACAAAGCCTACAGCAATGATATAACTTACTAGAAGTCCTCCAGTTAGGAAAGGGTATCCAGAGAAGCTAGGTTTTCATTACACTACACTTTTCACTTGGGAAGGCAGTATTCATGGTCTGATGAGTCAAGTACAAAATAGGGAACAGAATATTATGGTCTGTGGACATTAATGGAATTCAATTTTCCTATTTGTGAATTGGAGGTGAATATGTTTATTAGGTGCCTGGAATGTTTGAGTCAGGAACAAGTTCTTTTCTTTCAAAAATTAGTATTTATCATTAAGGGTTGTGAAAAAAACACCACTGGTCAATCATTTTAAATAAATTCATGTGGTCGACAGTGACTCATCTAGTACTGAGATATGCTGGGGATAGAGCGAGAGATGAAGTTCAATGTCTTTTTCAACAACTGCAGTTATTTGCTTGATTAGATTTTATTTAAAAAAAATAAAAGGACCTTCAGGGTACATGAGCAGGTGTCGATGGTGAGAGAAGGGGGGAGGGGGAGGGGCGTCCAGGACTGCTCCATCAGCCAGCACTGAATACTCTTGGCGCATCCCCCCAGGGTCCCTTGTAATAGATGCTGCCAGAAGCCTATGCCTAAAATTCACTTGGAATTCATCTCTTCCCTTTCTTTTTTATGATCTGAAGCAGAGGATAAAAAGATAAAGGATTGCACAGCCTGGCACGTGAATGCTTCCCCACTGCGCGCGGCTTTTGTGGGGAGGAAGTAGCAGCCGCCAACCGCTGTTTTATTAATAATGAGGCATTCACATAAATTCCATGCAAAATTGATTTTTGACTGTTATATAAGAATCAAATAGCGGGCTTTAAAAAGTAATTGAGAAATCTATTTGTAATTTACTTTGCCTATAAGAACCCGCTGTCCTGCCATAAACAATTTTACAGTATTTTCCCCCCTGTTAAACAGCTATTTTTACACATCTGTTTGGCCTCTCTCTCCAATGACAGGCATTCAAGAGGTGTAGTGAGTACAGGTGTGAAATAACATGTGGCCACAATTTCTCTCAGTTTCATCTTCAAGGGGATCGCTTGCAAGTTGTGATATCATTTTCACCACAGTGCAGGTGAAGTATGTTAATGGCTAATTATCTGACACTGGGTGTTGACTGATGAGTCATAATAGATAGCTTTTGTGGCAAAAGGAAAGCATGATGAAACAGCTCAGCGCTGCTAAAAAATAAATAAAAAATTAAAAAAACCCAAACCCCTCAATTCAAAAAACTAACAAACCAAAACAGTCTGTTCTTCACTTGTCTTTAAATGCCCTAAGCAGCTACAGGCCAATGAAAGAGTCTCCTGTAACCAAGATTTTCTCTACGAACCTATTTAATATTTAGTTTTATGTATATTCAAGTCAACCAGAGGTATTTAAGGCACAATTCTTTTATTTCTCATTTTTCTTAAGATGGAGATTAGAGGAACAAAAATAATTTAAAGCAGACAGCCTCAAGAAGCCAACCTTTTACATATGTTGTTTAACTTCTGGGAGTGTTTCCTTGGTATTATTCTGCAGAAGGGAACACACTTCTGTTCTTATGCTGGAAGTTTTTGTCTTCCTTTTTAAAAGATTTTGAAACCCTAGGAATTTAAAAAATTTATTTCACCCCAGTTTTACTGAGGTACACTTTACATTAGATAAAAATCTAAGCATACAGTTTAATAAATTTTGTTAATTGTATACAGTTGTAAACCACTTTCATAATCAAGACAGAACATTTCCATCACCTTCGAAATTTCCCTTGTGTCTTCTCACAGTCAGTCCACTCACTCAACTCCTGGCTGGAGGGCAATTGCTGATTTACTGTCACTATAGGTGTGCCTTTTAAAAAAAAGAATTTCATATAAATGGAATCATAGTATGTAGTCCTTTATGCTTAACTTTTTTTCACTTAACACAATGTTTTTGAGATTCATCCATGTTGTTGAGTTATTACTATTTTGTTTCTTTTAGTGCTGAGTAGTATCCCATGGTCTGAATATAGTGCTATTTGTTTATCCATTCACTAACACTTGGTTGTTGTTTTTTTCCTAAGTTTTAACTATTCTGAATAATGCTACAATAAATATTCATGTAAAAGTTTTTCTGTGGACATAAGTTTTTATTTCCTTTGAGTAAATATCTAGAAGTGAGCTTGCCAGCTAATATGGCATGTATGTGTTTAACCTTATATGACATGGTGCCATGTTATACTCTCACACAGGCGACTATGAGAGCTCTGGGTGTCCTGCCTCCTCCCCAGTACTTGGTATTGGCAGGTGTGGAATAAATAGCTCATGTATTTTTTTCTTTTCAAAAGTTTACTTATTTTCAAGAGAGACAGAGACAGTGCAAGTGGGGGAAGAGCAGAAAGAGGGAGAGAAAGAGAATCCCAAGCAGGCTCTGTGTTGCTAGTGCAGAGCCTGATGCAGGGCTTGATCCATGAAGCGGTGAGATCATGCCCTGAGCAGAAACCACCCAGGCGCTCCAAGCACAAGTGGTTTTAAGCAACATTTTCCTCATGATTTGTAACGTTGAGCATATTTTCATGTGCTTTCTTGGCTTTTGTGTATCTTTGTAAAGCGTTTGTTAACATCTTTTCCTCATTTTTTATTGGGGTATTTCCTTCTTTTTGAGTCATAAAAATTCTTTACAAATTCTGGATATAAACTTTTTGTCAGATATGTGTTTTACATTTATATTATCACAACCTTTTGCTTATTTTTTCTCCAGTTTCACTGAGATATAATTGACATACAGCATTGTATAAATTTAAGGTGGACAACATAATGACTTGACATATATATTGTGAAATGGTGCCTTTTTGTCTTTTCAACTGCTTTTAAGAGCAAAAGCTTTTAATTTTGAAAGTCAATTTAATAAATATTTCCTTTTATGTTTTGTGCTTTTGTGATTTTCCTAACTGGATGTCACAAACATTTTCTCCTATACATTTTGTCAGAAATTAAGTAGTGTCTGTTCTTATGTTTAAACCTCTGATCTATTTTGAGTTCATTTTTGAGTGTGTTGTAAGGTAAGGGTAGAGGTTAAATTATTTCCCTTGTGTATATCCTGTCATTCCAGGATCATTTTGATGATTTTCTCATTTAATTACCTTGGCATCATTGTGAAAAATCAATTGACCATAAAAGTTTGGTTCTATTTCTGGACTCTTCTGTTCCACTGATCTGTAAGTCTATCATTACCCCAGTACCACACTGTCTTGAATCTGGGAGCTTTCTTGTAAGTCTTAGAATCAGGTAAGTCCTCCAGCCTTATTATACTTTTCTGAATTGTTTTGGCTGGTCAGGGTCCTTTGCATGTGCTACAAACTTTAGCATCTGCTTGTCCATTTCTTCAAAGAAGACTGCAAGGATTTTAATTAGGATTGCACTGAATTTATAGATCAATTTGGGAAAAATTCATTCTAAAGAATTATGTACACCTTAAACCATTACTAAAATTGTAATAGACACAACAGGCACACTAATATGTGGTATGCAACAATGGTTAACATGGTGGAGAAAACTAACATGTCCATTTGTGCAAGCAGGCTAGCAAGTTCTTCCGCAGACAAAGTATTTTCTGTCATATCTGTTTAGTGACAGTGTGACTCAAGATCATTATTAAAAGACTGTCAAAACCATTAGTAAAAGGAAGTTTCACTTACTGAATCATGATTTTCTCAAATCTATGCAATCTAAATAAGATATAGAGCACGAAGAGGCAGGAGCTAGGACGCCTTTTGCACTGTGTCTACCAAGGCAGCTTCAATATTTCATTAATTGACTTTATAATAAATATACTTAGAAATTTGAATGTCACAAATACATACTGATAAAAGCTTCTTTGAAATGTTTTATATATTTCAACTGCAGGCAAGCTTTTCATTGAAAATCGAATGTAGAGTCTGAATAGACATACTACATTTTAGTAGGAAGAAAATTGTTTTGAACAACAGAGACCTGAGTTTCAAAAATGGTAGCTTTATTCGTAAATAGTTTGGGCAAGTTCTCCCAATCTGCACATCTATAAAATGGGATAATAATGCCTGTCTCACAGGTGTGATGCCACAGAAGAGTGCATGCAAAATGCCTAGCATGTCTACAGCCGATGTATATGAAAAAATGGTATTGGTAGAAGTGAACACAAAATCTAGGTCTTGGGGTCTGGTGAAAATTTTGGTGTTTATGGGTGTTGAAATGGATTAAGATGTCAAGCAAGGTGGTTTGTTTATTCTATGTATGGCTTATCTGTGATGGTGTGCCTTCTCTGCTCATGGGTCCTTAATACAACTTAATATCACTTCATAGACCTTCAGAGAGGAGACCATCATGTCACCAAGCAGTGTTTCAGTGGGAAGGCCTGGGGCTGGATGGTTAGTGCCCAGTTTAAGTGACCTTCCACAGGCAGTTGGCAAACATTTATTTCTCAGAGCTTTCAATAAGTGGTGCTGAGTGTTTTTCATGTAGCTTGGCAGGGTACTGGCCTTGAGTGCATTTGGATAACTTTTTTTTTAAGTTTATTTATTTATTTTGAGAGAGAGAGAGAGAGAGAGAGAGAGAGAGAGAGAGAGCGGGGAGGAGGAAGACAGAGATAGGGAGAGAGAGAATCCCAAACAGGTTCCGCATTGTCAGCACAGAGCCTGATGCGCCAACTTATGAGCCATGAGATCATGACCTGAACTAAAATCAAGAGATGCTTAATTGACTGAATCAACCTTGGTGCCCCTAAGTAACTTTTCAGTTGTTTCTATGACTGTCTCTTTACTCCTGTTGTCAACCCTTCCTTTATTCCCACTTGGCACAGGCATGCCAGTGAATAGCTACCCTTGTGACCACCGCAAGCTCCCATCAGTCATTACTACTTGCCCTCCACTGTTCATTTTTCACAGTCCCAGTGCCATTGACAGCGACATGGCTCAATGAGACAATGCAATGGACATGGAGTGGGAGACAGGAGCCGTGGTGCCCATCGCTTGACCAAATGAACTTGAACCAGGTCCCAAATCTCAGTTTTTGACTTGATAAAACGCCTGACTACTCATGGAGTTTTCATGAGGAATTGTATGAGAAATTGCACAGAGAATTGCTCTGTGAACTGTAGAGTGCTATATAAACCTCTGGGGTTGTTGTAATATGATGTCATTGTCCCCTTATTCTATTTCCTCCTGCCACCGCAGCCACCAGAAGTTTAGTGCCATCTAAATTCCCTGATTAGAGTGGGGTGGAACAGAGTGCTGTTAATAGTTATCCATACAAACCTAAAACTAGAATCATAGACTCCTAGAGCTGGATAGGACCACAGAGGTCATCTATTTAAATATCTATCTGTGGAGGGGTGCCTGGGAGGCTCAGTCAGTTAAGTGGCTGACTCCCCATTTCAGCTTAGGTTCGTGGGTTTGAATCCCATATCAAGCTTTGCACTGAAAGTGCGGAACCTGCTTAGGATTCTCTCTCTCCCTCTCTGTTTGCTTTTCCCTGCCCTTTCTCTCTCAAAATAAATAAGTAAACTTAAAAAAAAAGCATTTATCTGTGGAAAAAACAAGCATAGATCCCAGATTCCCAGAAGGAGGAAATGAGGTTTTCCATTGGCACCTTAGTTGGGTATCAGAGGTGCTTGTGTTTTATTCAGTTGAGGCAATCTAGACCTAAAAGACTTGCAGATGGGTTGAAGGACAAAAGGTTCTGGAAAGAATTGGAATATTCTTGGTTTTAGAAAATAAAAAGAAAAGAAATGATTCCTGGTTTTTAAAGGGGTCTGTCTGATGATATTTTATTATATAAGGAAAGCAGGGTATTAAGGTTTTCATAATAGTGATGCCAATAAGAAGTCAAACAGTCATGGATAGACTAGATGAGCTGAATCTTACTGATTTGTGTTTTGGTTACTGGTTATTTTATTCAGTCATTTTCTTAGTTTACTGAATTTTGCTGATTCATTTACTGGTTGGTTTAGTTGGTTAAACTGTCACAATACCATATCCAGAAATCTAGTATAAAAGTTATGAATGGATGCACAAAATGTGATATATCCATACAATGGAATATTATTCAGCCACAAAATGGAATAAAGTATTGATACATGAATGAGTCTATCACATGAATGAATGAACATTGAAAACAGTATGCAAAGTGAAAGAAGCCAGATACAAAAGGCCACATACTGTATGGGTCTATTTATAGGAAATTCTCAGAATAGTCAAATCCATGGAGACACAAAAGATATTGGTGATTTCTGAGAGCTTAAAGGAGAAAGAAATGGGAAATGACTGCTAATGGATATTGGTTTTTTAGGCCATGAAAATGTCCTGAAATTAGATAGTGGTGATGGTCATACAGTTTTGTGAATAGACTAAAAATCACTAAATTGGACACTTTAAAAGGGTGAAGTTCAAGGCATGCAAGCTATTTTTTGGCAACCAAGAAATCTAGTATAATTTTTTAAACTTTTGTTTCTTTATTTTGAGAAAGAGAGGGAAAGAGTTTATGGGACAGGTGGAGAGAGAGAGAATCCCAAGCAGGCTCTGCACTGTCAGCTTGGAGCCTACTGAAGGGCTCAAACTCACAAACTGGGAGGTCATGACCTGAACTGCAACCAAGAGTTGGATGTTCAACCGACTGAGCCCTCCAGGCACCCCTCTAATACAAAGAATCCTATCACAACAAAAAATTTTAAATGTTAGGAATAGAATTTTCTTTTCTATCATTTATGCCAGATGGTGAATAGTGAGGGTGTACTTGAAAGGAGCACTGATCTTGGCACATGCTGTGATCTTGGGCAAGTGCCTGCATTTCTCTTAGCCTTGGCTGCCTAATCTACAAAATGAAGATAGTTACTCCTGTCCTACCTATGGCATAGAGTAAACGTGGCATAGAAATAATAGCATGCATTTAATGAGCTCTCATAATCTACCAGGCACTACTGCTGGCTTTTTACATTGATTTATTTTTCTTATGAAATATTCTTATTTTGATTTTACAGGTAAAGGAAATGAAATAATATGCTGTAAAACTGCCGTATAAATGAAAGACATAGATATGTTATTTTATTTCACAAAATCATTTAAAAATAATGTTTTGTTTTCAGCTTATTACAGTGATGTGTCATTGGAGAAATCAGAAAATATAAAAAGCTAGAAGGAAGCAAATTAAAACCAACTCATAAACCCAAAGAAAATAGTTATATTTTTGTATCTTCCATTCTAGTTTTTAAAAAAGTGAAGGTATGTCAAGGTGCCTGGGTGGCTCAGTCAGCTGAGCGTTTAACTCTTGTTTTCGGCTCAAGTCATGATCCCTGGGTTGTGAGATTCAGCCCTGCTTTGGACTCCACGCTGGAACCTGCCTGCCTGGGATTCTCTCTCTATTTCCCTTTGCCCCTCCCCTGCTCGTGCACGCTCTCTCTTAAATAAAAATAAATAAAAAATATATGTATGTATATTTATAAGTGTGCATACGTATATCCATACATATGTATATATAAATTGGTTTTTTACTATAAATACAACACTGTATTTTGCTTTTTAAAATGACTTTAATGTCTGGGTATGGATGTACCTTCTTATCCTGTGTGCTCAGCCCAGTAGTTGACTGGTTAATTGAAAAATTTGGTTTAAAGCAGGTGACACACTGTCATCATCCATGGCATGAAAGTCCCCCCCCCAAGCTAAAATGACCCTGATTTAGTTCAGATGTGTGGAATCAATGTGCTCAGCCTGGGAGGATGAAATTGAGATGCTGAGACACCAACACTGAGATACTGGCGATGGCTCTGAGCCGGTCATGATGCCCCCATTCTTTCACTGAATGGTTTGCGGGTTAGCATATAACTTGGCTCTGGCAATGAGACATAAGGGGAAGGCTGTTAAGGGGTTTTTGAAAAGAATTTCCTCTTGTTAAGGAGAGAGATGCTTGAGATGAAACAACCCTCCCCTCCCCCACCTCCAAACCCGGCCCTTCCTGGAGCTGTGGCCGCCATTTTGGGAGCACGGGAAAAGCCAAAACTATCTCAGAGACACCAACCCAGAGGCTTGACATGTCCTAGCCTCTGAATTAACCAACCCTGGAACCATGTAGCTTCAGACTCTTAGGTGAAATAATGAGCGCTTAAGTAATTGCAGCCCAAAGTGAAAGAGCTAGTGGGGAGTAGTAAAATAAATGATGTGGAATTATTTTTAAAACATACATTTCTTAAACATTTAAAAACATACTTAAAGCATATATCTATGCATTCGTTCATGTTTTTAAAAATGTAGGCCAGGGTCTTTAATTATAATGGGGCTTCTGTGCTATCCTTAGTGAATAAACAATATCAGTAACACCCTTATAATTTCTATGGTTTTCTGTTTGTTGAAGTGACTTAGAAACAATTACAAGAAGTCTGAACACTGATCTCTGTTAACCCAGCAGTTTTCAATGTGTGGTCCATGGTCTCTTAGAGATTTCCAAGCCCCTAGAAGGATGTCTACAATGCCAAAATTATATTCATAGTAGTATTAAGGTATTAGTGCCTTCTCACTATCATTTGCTCATGGGTTTTCAGGGGCTTCATGACTTGTGACCCTACAGTAGATTGAACATTGAAGCGATGTGAGAACCCAGCTGTCTTCCATTAATGGAAGCATTAGAGGTTTACAACAATGTTAAACAGTGTCACCATTCTAGTATTTTTTACATTGGAAAATATATTTACTTGTCATAAAAATATATTATTTATGTTAACATGTAATGGGTTTCTTATTGTTATTTTTAAGAATGAATTTAAAATTAATAGTTCATAAATTTCTCAATTTTAATTTCTAATATGGTAAATGTCAGTAGATATTTTCCACATAAACAGAAACTCTTTAAGATCCTTATTCATTTTTAGGAAGGGATCACAATCTTGAGAATCACGGCTCTAGACCTGGTTGATTTTCCCCGGTGGTTGCTGTTGCCTAGTAATAGTATCTTCTTTGTTTCCCTTCCTTTTTCTCCCCTTCTTCTCTTCCTTCCATCCTTCCTTCCTTTCTCCCTTCCTCCATCCCTCCCTCCCTTCCTTCTGGTCTTTTTCTTTCTTTCTTTTTCAGCAACCTGCTTTTATCTAAATTTTGCAAAGCATTCAACTTAATTTTCATAGAAACAACTACTGTCTTTGTTTTAGCACTCATGATGACAGTGGTAGATACTGAGTTCCTAAATAGGCCAAGGCACAAACTTACCCACTGTTGGTAAGTGCTCACCTAATTGGGGGTTGGGAGGAAGTACATGTGTGTCTGAATGAGGAATGTTTACTGTGCTTTACAGAGGGAATAAATACCACTAATCAGGCATTGGTTTAGTGGGAAGTGCATTCTAAAAGATTCTACTCTATGTAACCATCTTCATATTGCTGAACACATTTTTGCTTATATTTCTTAACTTTAAAAACAAAGCTAAAATGAATATCCTTATACATAATTTTTTGCATAAATGATTATCAGGATAAATTCCTAGAATAAGAATTAATATGTCAAAAAGTTGTGGGTAGGGGTGCCTGGGTTGCTCAGTCAGTTAAGTGTCCGGCTTCAGCTCAGGTCATGATTTCACAGTTCGTGGGTTCAAGCCCCACGTTGGGCTGTGTACTGACAGCTAGCTCAGAGCCTGGAGACTGCTTCAGATTCTGTATCTCCCTCTCTCTCTGACCCTCCCTGCTCGCGCTGTCTCTCTCTGTCTCTCAAAAATAAATAAAAAACATAAAAAAATTTTTTTTAAAGTTGTGGGTATATTGAAGGGTTTTAGTATATATACTCAAATTATTTTCTTAAAAAATTGTACAAATCTGTATTCCTACAATTTCTCCACATCCTTACTAATTCAAAATATTACTGTTAATAAGGAAAGATGCTAATTTAATATTCAACTTCTTGCTTTATTTTCTAAGAATGATTTATTTAAGTGTCATGAATTAGACACTTTAAAAATACTTAGTAACAATTTGTATTTCTTTTTTTGTGAACTTCTATTTTATATCCTTTGACCATTTATCTATAGAAATACACTAGTCAGGATTCTTGCTTGCAAATGACAGGAACTGATGCTAGTTAACTTAAGTAGAAAAAGAATTGGTTGCCTAAGGTATTGGGTAGCTCACAGAACTGAAGGGAAGGCTGAGAACCGGACTTGGAGAGAATGCAAGAGAGACAAGGCACAGCTGACATTCTGCAGCGGAAACAGGTAAGGTACCACAGTACAGTCAACAAATCTAAAAGGCAACCTACGAAATGGGAGAAGATATTTGCAATGACACATCTGATAAAAGTACCTAAACTATATAAAGAACTTATAAAACTGACACCCCCAAAATGAATAATCCAATTAAAAATGGGCAGAAGACATGAACAGACATTTTTTCCAAAGAAGACATCCAGGTGGCCAACAGACACATGAAAACATGCTCAATATCACTCATCAGGGAAATGCAAATCAAAGCTACAATGAGATACCACCTCACACCTGTCGGAATGGCTAAAATGAACAACACAAGAGGTAACAGGTGTTGGCCAGGATGTGGAGAACAAGGAACTCTCTTGCACTATTGGTGGGAACACAAGCTGGTGCAGCCCTGTGGAAATCTGTGTGGAGGTTCCTCAAAAAGTTAAAAATAGAACTACCCTGTAATTCAGCAACTGCAATACTAGGTATTTTCCAGAAGAATACAAAAATACTAAATCAAAGGGATACACGCACCCCAGTGTTTATAGCAGCACTATCTACAATAGCCAAATTATGGAAACAGCCCAAGTGTCCATCAACTGATGAACAGATGAAGACGATGTGGTATGCATATACAATGGTGTATTACTCAGCCATAAAAAGTGAAATCTTTCCTTTTGCGATGATGTGGATGGACCTAGAGACTATTATGCTAAGCAAAACTACTCAGTCAGAGAGAGACAAATACCATATGAGTTCATTCATAGGTGGAATTTAAGAAACAAAACAAAGGATCAAAGAGGAAAAAAAGGGAGAGAGGCAAACCAAGACACAGACTCTTAACTATAGAGAACAAACTGATGGTTACCAAAAAGGAGGTGGTGGAGGGATGGGTGAAATAGGTGATGGGGATTCAGGAGTGCTCTTGTGATGAGCACAGGATGTTGTATGGAAGCACTGAATCACTATATTGTACACCTGAAACCAATATTACACTGTATGCTAACCAACTGGAATGAAATAAAAACATAAAACGAAAACAAATGGATGTTAAATTTTATTAAATATTTTAATTAATGTTTCAATATTATAAGTAATAATTACACATTATATATAATAATTGATAATGATTAATTAAATAAATTAAATTAATAAAAATTTATTGAATATTTTCTGTGCCCCCCCGCCCCCCAAAGAAGACAGCACAGCTACCTCCATAATTGCTGGTCAGTGGTTGGCGTTGTGACCACTCGTACTGTGATGGCTTAACAATGACTCCTCTCACCTCTGAATTCCCCACAGCACCTATGAATAATCTTTGTTGGATTTTATTATCTTTCTGTGTTGTCCTTAAAGAGGCAAAGGCTCAGGAGGAACATAAGGTTGGCCGTGTCACATGGCCTTGTAGCCAAAGGCCAGAGAGCAAAGATGGAAGGCTGTCCACTAGAGAAATTTCCTCCAGAGGCAGACGTGTTGAATGTGGGTCCCTAAATGATAGAAAGCAACTACGTGGGATTTTATCCAAATGTATGAGCTCCTTTTACACAGAGCATATTGACATATTGTCTGTCCCATTTTGGGGGAAAAAAACTTATTTCACCAGCTTATTTGCTTTTTAATTTTATTTATATTTCTTTTTGAAATCGAAAAGTTTAATTTTTTGAGCGTCGTCAAACCTGTTGACTTTTTACCTCTTTGGTATTTTCCATTCTATTTATGCCTAGAATATTTCTCCCAGTCCTTACATTATGTAGTCATCTACTTTCAAAGATTTTTATGATGGATTTTCTTGAATTTTATATTTACATCTTTAAACTGTGGGTGTGCATCTGTGGATATGACGTGTGCCTGTGTGATGTGTGCATGTGTGTGGGGAAGGGAAGGATCTCATCCCTGCCCACCTCTCTGTCCTGCAGAGTTATCCTCCTGCATCGACTATGTAATTCTTTCCCCACTGACTGTATTGGCATCTTTATCACATATTAATTCCTTTATATGCCACATGTCTTTCTAGGCTATGAATCCCATTCCATCGATCTACCCACTGAGTTTTGCAACAGTTTTTTTTTTTAAATAATTTAACTGCTAAAGCTTTGTAGGATGTTTTAGTCACCCAGATATCCCAGATTAATTATGCATATTTTTTCTTTTTAATTTCTTTAAGTTCAAGTTAGTTAACATATAGTGTAGTATTGGTTTCAGGAGTAGAAAGAACTCAGAGATTCATCACTTACATATGACACCCAGTGTTCTTCCCAACAAGTGCCCTCCTTAATGTCCATCACCCTTTTAGCCATCCCCCACCCCAACCTCTCCTCCAGCAACCCTCACTTTGTTCTCCGTGCTTGAGAGTCTCTTATGGTTTGCGTCCCTCTCTGCTTTTATCTTATTTTTCCTTCCTTTTCCTTCTCCCTATCTTCATCTGTTGGGTTTCTTAAATTCCACATAGAATGAAATCATATGATATCTGTCTTTCTCTGATTGACTTTTTTCACTTAGCATAGTACACTCTAGTTCCATCCATGTTGTTGTAAGTGGAAAGATTTCATTCTTTTTGATTGCCGAGTAGTATTCCATTGTATATGTGTGTGTGTGTGTGTGTGTGTGTGTGTGTGTGTGTACCACATCTTTTTCTTTTTTGAAAAATGTGTATTTATTTTTGGGAGTGTGCAAGTGAGGTGCAAGTGGGGCAGGGGTAGAGAGAAGCGGACAGAGGATCTGATGCAGGCTCTGCGCTGACAGGCTGACAGCGGCAAGCTCGGTGTGGGGTTTGAATTCAAGAAACACAAGATCATGACCTGAGCTGAAGTCAGTCACTCAACCAAATGAGCCACCCAGGTACCCTTATATCACATCTTCCTTATCCATTCATCAGTTGATGGACATTTGGGCTATTTCTGTAATTTGGTTATTGTTGATAGCGTTGCTATAAACATTGGGGTGCATGTCTTTTTCTTTTCCAAAAATGTGACAGTACTTTTTTTTTCATTTGTTGAATTTTAGAAACATTTTGCAAATTTCAAAATTGATCCCCATGAAGACTGAGTTAAATCCTGAAATCAATTTTAGAATTTTATTTACATCTTTGTAAAGTTGGGTTTTCCTATTCAGGAACATTTATTCAAATCTTTCTTTGGGTCTTGATAACATTTTGACATTTGTTTGTTTTGGTTTTATACCTGAGTTTTAAGGATTATTCTTATTTGAAACTTTAAAAAAATTACTGGTTAATCATTCTAACCTTTATGACTTGGATAACTTCCTTTTTTTTTTTTTAGTTTTTTGTCTATTCAGGTCATTTATTTCTTCTCAACACAATTAGTAATGTATATTTTATTATGAAATGATCTAGTTCATCAATGTTTACCAGTTTATTATTATAAAGAATAATTTAAAAACTATAATGTATCTGTTATATCATCTTTATTCTTAATGAGAAAAATTTTTGTTCTTTCTTTTTATCTTTATTTATTTTAGGTTTGTCAGAAGTATATCTAGTTTTTCAAAACTAAATTTATCATTTAGAGTCTTTGTTCCTTTCTAACCCTGAAATAGCAGTGATAATGGGCAAAGACATTGGAGCCAGGCAAAGACATTGGATTCAGACAAAGCTGGATTAAATTCCAGTTTTGTCATTTACTAGCTGTGTTATCTTGGAAAAATTATTTAATGCCTGAAATCTCAGTTGCTTTAGTTATAAAACATAACTACCACTAATATCCATCTCTCAAAAATAATGTGATGTCTCAACAAGATAACTACATAAGGAATTTGGCTCAGGACCTCATGGCATATATTCAAACTTGATTATCATTGTCTTTATAATTTTATTTTTATTTATAAATTATAAGACTTATCAGTGTATCAACTATCAATTTATTTTCATACTTGATTTAATAATTTATCAAAGATTGTGAATTAATTCTTGACTGGAATTTTGGCCACCTCCAAAATTTTTATTAATATTCTTAGTTGTGTTATTTAAAACCCAGTCTATAACTGAGGATTTGATATCCTTTATAACTTAGTTTAGAGGAGTGCTTTTTAAAAGTTTCAGGTTATTGGTTTTGTTTATTTATTAGTTTGTTTAAAAATCTGATAATAGTTTTTGGTTTGTATTGTGGTTGGAAATATGTTGGCCATTAGAATTTCTGCTTTGGGGAATTAATTGTTGTTTTTATGGTCTGATATGTGGACATTGCTTATTAAATCTTGTTATGCTATTTGGTGTATAAAAATGTTTATGACTATTTCCCTTAGTTGTGGATTATATCTTTTATCAATATAAAATTACATCTTTGGTCTGTTTATTGCTTTTAGCTTGACGGCTGGTTTGTAAGTTTTTCTTTTGCTTGTATTTATCAAATGTATATTTACCCATTCTTAAACTTCTTACTTGTCTGAGCCGCTTATTTTTTGGGGGGTCTCTTTTAAGCAGCATACATTTGAATTTTAATTCTAAAGATAAGAAATAAGTGTTGGCAAGGATGTGCAGAAAAGGAAACCCTCGTGCACTATTGGTGGGGTGTATTCCGGTACAGCTGTGATGGAAAACAGTATGGAGGTTTCTCAAACCTCCTTCTATTAAAATTAGAGCTGCCATATAATCCAGCATTTCTGCTTCTGGGTATTTATCCAAAGGAAACAAAAATGCTAATTCAAAAGTCATATGCACCCTATGTTCATTACAGGATTATTTACAACAGCCAAGATATGGAAGCCATCTAAATGTCCACTGATAGATAAATGGATTGAAAAAGATGTGGTATGTATATGCAACTGAGTATCAGCCAGAAAAAGTGAAATCTTGCCAGTTGGGGCAACACAGATGGACCTAGAGGGCATTATGTAAGTGGAATAAGTCAGACAGAGAAAGACAAGTAACATATGACTTCACTTACGTGTGGAATCTTAAAAACAAACAAATAAAACAAAACAGACTTACAGGTACAGAGAACAAACTGATGGCTGCCAGAAGGGAGGTGTGGGGAGGACAGATGAAATAGGTAAAGGAGATTAAGAGGTACAGTTTTCCAGGTATAAAATAAATAAAACATGGGGATATAGCGTATAGCCTAGGGAGTATAATCAATAATATTTTAATAACTTTGTATGGTGACCAGACTTACCCCAATGGTAATTTCATAATGTACATAAATACCAACTTGCCATGTTGTACATCTAAAACTAACATAATACTCTATGTCAATTATTCTTTAATAAAATAGATGAAACCAATTTGAAATTACAGGTCCTTTAATGGGCTAGTTTGACCCATTTACATATTTTCTCATAATTTACATGTTTTATTCTCTTTTTGATATTTTACTGTTTCCTTACATTTTGTTTGTTTGCTGTATGCAATATTTTTTATTTACTTTTAAAATTTACTTCTCTTAAATAAATCTTGGAAGGTAATCTTATTTTAAATTTTACTATTGGTTGCCTTTAAATTGTTTAAAAAAACATTCTTTAAATTACCCAAATTTTCAAAATCAAAAATTAAATTATATATTAAAAATCCTGGTGGCTCAATTGGTTAAACATAGACTTTGGCTCAGGGCATGATCTCACAGTTTGTGAGTTCAAGCCCTGCGTCAGGATCCATGCTGATAGTTCAGAGCCTAGAGCCTGCTTTGGATTCTGTGTGTGTGTGTGTGCGTCTCTCTCTCTCTGTCCCTCCCCCACTCATGCTCTCTCTCTGTCTCTCTCAAAAATAAAAAATAAACACACAAAAAATTCTTATATATGAGAAAGTTAGCATTGTTTTATTTGTTCCCTCATCACTTCCCCATCTTTGTTAATAAAATCTTAGATTTAAGACACTTAATATCATTATTGCTTATATAGGTTTTTATCAATATTTTTATTTATTTATTTATTTATTTTTTAAATGTTTTATTTATTTTTGATACAGAGAGAGACAGAGCATGAGAGGGGAGGGGCAGAGAGAAGGAGACACAGAACCGGAAGCAGGCTCCAGGCTCTGAGCTAGCTGTCAGCACAGAGCCTGATGCAGGGCTCGAACTCACAAACGTGAGATCTGACCTGAGCCAAAGTCAGAGGCTTAACCGACTGAGCCACCCAGGCGCCCCTATCAATATTTTTAATATTTGTTTTATTATTAACAAATTTAGCAATAAATACTTAATGTAATATATATATATATCTTCTTTCACTGCTCATTGCTAATCCTTCAAAAGCACGATGGTGCCATTCTAATGTTATTTATTGCTAATTATCTCTCAGTCCTTCTTGTGTATGCTTTTTTCTTATTGAAGCAAAATTAGTATATAGCATAACGGAAGCTTTGGGTGTACAACATATAATTTGACATCTATATATGCTACAAAGTGATCATCACCCAAAGTCTACTTACCATCCATTTTAACCCACAGGAGTGTGTCTTTAAGTGCTTTTTCCAAGAAGAGTTTGAGGGGAATATATTTTCTAAGCACTTTCTTATCTTCAGTCAGGCTTTCTGTGATTTTTGCACAGCAAAGACAGTTTGTATGGGAATAACTCTCTGGGTGGGAATGTTATTTCTCTCTGACCTTCAAAAGCTGTCATGGATGCTTCTAGACGTGTCTTACTATGTTTGCTTTGCCTGGGATGCAGTGGATTCTTGATCTGTAGATGCTTAACATTTTTAAGGTTAAAAAACATTAATTTTTTGCTTGATTACAAATTTTGTTCTATATCTTCTAGTTTTCCCTTAAAAATATATACAGTTCTTAGGTTTTCTGTGTCTAGTTTCCTCTCTTTCATTATTTCATGATTAATTTCATTATTTTCATCTCTGTTTTTTTCTTCTATGTCCTAGAGGATTTTCTCAGTTGGGTCTCCTACTTTACTGATGTATCTGCAGTGTCATTTCTGTACCACATGGCTTCAAATGCAGATTTTAATTCTATCATTGCATTTTGATTTTACTCCAATCTTTTTCTATCTCACACATTTTTCTTTTCATCTCACCTTGCCGTCTCTTTTTCATGACTGATTCTCTTGTTACGGATGTCTGTTCCTGTTCCCTAAAGGCCATTACTTCTTGAATTCTATTGAAGATTGAAAAAATGTTTCTCTGAAAACATCTTTCCATTCCTGTGGTGATCATTTTCAGAGGCTGTGCTCCCTCTGAGTCTTTAGGATAATGTCCTCTATCTCTACTTCTATGCCATTTATCAAAAATGCATGTTAGTTATTCTTCTTGTCACTTCTCTTAACACAGGATATCTATCTGGACTGGTGTTTCCTTTGTCCACTTGGATATGGGTTCAATTCCCTTTTTAGAGCTACACCTGCCGGGCCACCTGATGTCCAGAGCCACCAGCTCCATTGCTGGTGTTTGACTTGCTATCATCCTTAAGTGTCAACATTAGGTCTTGTTCTGCTCTCATTGCCTTACTTTCTGGCTTGATATCTCTAATATTCCGCATACATGGTTGTCAAGACTTTTTATTCTCTCTTCTCTCATGTTGTGCTTTTTCCCCCATGGGAACGCCTTCCTGGTTGGAATGCGGCACCCCAAAGCCTGCTTCCTCATTCCGTCTTGCTGACCAGTTCTTTTCCAGATAGCTGCCCTGATCGTTTTTAAGAAAAATGCTGCTGCTGAAGGATTGGATATGGAAGGAAAATAACACTCCAGCTTAAAAAGGAGCATTTATATAGTAGAAGAATGGCTGTCTGACTTAATGAGCCAGGTGGCAGACAGTGGGGAAGGTATAATGGGCCTTTCTAACTTCAGACAGGTGGGCTTTCTCTAGGTCTGGTGGTAAGCACAGGTGGGCCACTAATTGCCTTTAAAAATCCAGGTTCATTGACCTTACAGTTAGTGGTAAGGAGTTGACTGTCAATCTTAATTTTTGGTGGAAATGCAAATGCTTGCCTGAGTATGGGGGCCTGGGTGTCTTTTAGTAAAAGAGGCTATATCAGGACTATTAGCCAGATGCCATTTTAAACTGGAAGTCCTTGGGGTCTTTTTATTTTAAAAACTAATTGCCAGGTTGCTTTTATCTACCAACTCATGTGGCATATGTGAGACATAAGTAAGTAAAAAGATAGAAGATGCCCAGTGGACTGACGTGAGAAGGTGAATCCGGGACTTGTGCTCTGTCTCCTACCTCTTCACCTCCCACATCTCCATTGCCCCCCAGGTCCCCATGACCTCTCTTTGTTCTCCTTCCTGTTTCGTTTTCCCAAGCCTGGATTTAAACCTTACAGCTATTCTCTCAGGCCCCACCTAGTACAGGCATAATGTTCATTTCGTTGCTGCCTCCCAAACTCCAGTTTTACTCTTCAGGATCTCCATTGGCCATGATGATCGGGTGCCGAGTTCTTGCAGAAATGGAACATGCTGAGATGGACTTAGTTTTTCCCTCCACTCTTTACCCAGAGGACCAGAGTGTCAGCTTATGCCTCGGTTAGGAGTTGGTTATAGGTAACAGATGGGGGAAAGACTGTGTTGTTCTCTCACGGTTGCAGATTCAAGACTGGCCCCATTTTAATGCATAGGTGCTGCGTGTTTCGTGGGCAGAGGATTTAGATCTGGCATCCTGCAGTGGTTACTGCTGCTACGATTTCCAGCCTGGAGGCATGGCCTAAGCTCCCACTTTGTGGGGGGCTGAGAGAGAAAGCCAAGGACTTGTTTCTCCTTACTGCATATCAGGTCAGGATGTGTAACCAACTGTCACCAATTTCAAATGTTTTTTATCCTGTTGGCCAAAGTGACGTATTGCTGTAATCATACAAGTCAAGCAAATATATAAAAAGACCTTTAGAACAACAAAAATTCAAATCTTGGAAGTGAAGGCGTAGGACACCATTAAAATTCCTTTCATGATTCGGATGGTGAGGGCCTAGGTTATTTTCATATTTCAAATATGTTAAGGGCTTAATGTACTGGGGCTGCAAATAAATCCCATATTTAATCTCTCTTCTTTTACATTTCCATATTTTTTATAGCTGTTTCCAGCATGAATATCATCCTCTATAAAAGTGGAGTAATTTCAAGAAATATCATAAAGGTTGTATACTTCCACCATACTTTACCTTTTTATTGGGTTGTTTTGTTATACAAAGTAAAAAGGCACTTGTGCATTTGCTGTTTTCACTGGAGCAATGCATGTGAGCGTATCAGAATATCAAATAATTTTTCCTAATAATTTTTTTCCTTTTGTTGTTTTTAAAGAATGGATAAGAACACTAAATTCCAAGTCTTTTAACCATGGGTTTCTGCTTGATTGATACTTTTTCTTTTCTCTTCTTAAGTATACTATTCATGGAAACACATGTAAATCATGCCTATACAACAGCTAATTCACATATCTTCACAGATACTAAGATAAGTTGTATAAATAAGACCACAGTTAGATTGTATCATTGATTTTTGTGTGCCGCTGTGCCTTGTGCATAGACATGTTAAATAATTATTGGGTGAAAGAATGTTTGGTGTGTGGCTGATATAATGTAAATGGCCTCTGGCATCTCATACTTGATAAAGTGAGACTGAAAAAGTAAGAATGATCATACTTATGATTTGCAGGTAGAAGAGTATATTTAGACCATTAGAAGTCAGGAAATCAAACTGTGCAGTTCAGTCCGTGATGTATTTAGCTTTTTGTGAAAGCAATGGCCTTGCCTAGGCATGGGCAAGGAAGCCATTCTGTGTGTGTGCCAAGGCTCCTTCGTGTGTAGGCTGGGGGAGGTTTCTGTCCCATGGGGGGCCCCTTGGGACATCCCTGGGTGCATGGTACTTTCTGGCTCTTCTTCTCTTCAGCTCATGGGTATAGGCAATCATGCTAGCATAATTGATGTACTGACTATTTTAAAACCACATTTTACAACTTTTAAGCAAAATAGTGGGCTAGCTGGTAGATGTTCTACATTTTTAGTTTGGTTTCTCTGGTGTTACAAGAATATTCTTTTTAAGTAAACACTGAGAAGCCTGGAATATGGCAGTAGGAGGCCAAGATGCTGTGACTCCCCCTAAACATAATCTAGTGGTTGGAAATGCAGAAGATCCAGAGGACCCCGTTTCCCTCCTACAAGCCCACGAGAGGCATGATGTGCCCTTTCAGTCACAAGGGGGAGAAAATAAGTGGTTTGTGTGGTAAAACAAGGGCAATGTAATTCCCAAATCAAATAGTATTTACTGAGTACCAAAAAGTGATCCATTTGTATACTACCTTAAATGTATTATTTATTTGACCTTCACTGCAACAGAGAGTAGTCAGGGAGTGTTGCTTCTCTAATTTGTATGGGTGAAGAATTTGAGGGTCTGAGAATTTAACGGACATTCTTAAAGTCACTGACCGGTAATGGTGGAACCAGATTTCAGTTTCACTCATTTCTAGCACTGTATTCTTTTCTTTGCCCTAATAGAATATCAATATACAAATAAAATATGCTATCCAACATTCATTGAATCAGGCACAATTTACCTCTCACAATCTCCTTTTCTGCTCATAATACTTTAAGTCTATAAAGTAAGTACTCTCATCCCCATTCTACAGATGGAAAAACTAAGCTACAGAATCTACTATGGCAATTCACCAGGGTGTTGTGGGGACACTCCAGGGTGACTGATACAAAATTTATTCTTGAGGAATTTTTAATCAAACCAGAAAATAAATTGTGTATGTGTAAAAGATAATAATAATATATTTGAATAATACTTTAGTAACCAAGAAAGCAGTGTCACAGAGCAGTACTTGATTATAAAATGGCATGCATTGGTAGATAAATACTGCAGTAGGTCCTTGAAAAATGTGGGGTTTAGGGGTGCCAGCCCCACAAGGTTGAAAATTGCGTGTAACTATTGACTCTCCCTGAACTTAAGTACTAATAGCCTACTGTTGACTTGAAGTCTTACTGGTAACATAAACAGTCAACTAACACATTTTTGTATGTTTTATATATATTATATACTGCACTCTGAATAATAAAGTGAGCTAGGGACAAGAAAACGTTATTAAGAAAATCATGAAGAAGAAAAAAGACATTTACAGTACTGTCCTGTATTTATTGAAAAAAATCCATGTATGCATTGACCCATGCAGTTCGAACCCATGTTGTTCAAAAGCCAACTGTACAAGAGTTTGGAGATGGGAGAGGTGGTTTGTTGGGGCTGAGGCAGTCATGAGGACGGGAGAAAGTAGGCAGAGTGTGAGTTTCTTCTGGAGGGGCTGGTGAAGGGGAGCAAGAAGCCCTTTCCTGTGGTGGGACGCAGTGAGCAAGTCACAGAGCTGCAAACATGCCCCACTGGGATGTTGTGAGGCTCATTCCTACTGAAAGTTGTCTATGAGAGAGGATGCGGAGTTGAAGGTTTCCCTTGGTAGGGCTCTGATGAAATCCTTTTTCCTTAACCTGTGCAAACACAAATATGTTATCCAACATTCATTGAATCAGGCACAATTTACCTCTCACAATCTCCTTTTCTGCTCATAATACTTTAAGTCTATAAAGTAAGTAAAAATGAGTGTTGTGTTCAAGCTTTGGACTAAAGTTCTATAGGCAAACAGTAATCTCCAGCCTCCCATCTTTCTAACAGAAAAAGTCTAAAACACTTATTTAGATTTGGAAGGGGCTAGAAATCTAACCCATGCCCAATTCATTTTATGCATGAGGGTAGGAGAGCTTGAGACAACAGAGAAATCCAATAGCAGGTACAAGGTTACCTAGTCAGGGAATTCAATAAAACCTAGTCAGGGTTCAGAGGAGACCCCCAGTATTTGACTCAGTTTAAAGTTTTTCATTTGTTGCTAGAATATTTAAATTTCAAAGTATAGAGCATTGTGACTATTCATTTTTGTAAACACGGGCTCAGCCCAGAGACCCCTGCCCTGGCTGGTGGTCAGGGTGACAGCATGCGGGCTCATGTGTGATCACCGATCATGCCTGCATAACATTCTACCTTAGTGAACCTTCAATCTATGTTTGCTGTGGTCTTCATGTAAGTGAATTTATGAAATATAGACATCGATTTCACCTGCCCTCCTGGATTCTATTCTTTATTCTTTGTTCTGTATTCACTGGGCATTTGGAGCCATGGTTTCTCTATCCCTCCTTCCCGCAGGAGAAACATGAAGGTACTGATTTCAGTCATGTATCTTCTACCACCAGGTTCTAGTCAGTGACAAAAACTTGGTTGTCTTAAGGCTGTCACATAGAGGAACAAAGCAGGAGTGCCATTTTGTTAATGTCAGATATAAATATTTTTATGAACCTTATATGTCTGGATTCATTAGCCATTTAATGAATTTGATGCACAGATGTTCAGGAAATTAGGAGCACTGACTTCATCAGGAAATTATAGCAAGCTTGGTGCCATCCAAGATATCAAAAACATGCTGTTCCTACAATCTGCCAAGAAACCAGGTATAGTAATGGTCTCTGTGTTATATATAAGCTTGCTATTAACACTCAATAAATGTTAATTGTATAATAATAAAAAATATTGAGCATGACTCTCCCCAGTGGAGATCAGGTTTGGACATAAAGGGATGCCCTCTGTGTTGAGAATATATATTTCTTTTGGACTTACATTATATTCACCTGATGAGAAGTAAGAGAGTCAAGGAAAGCTAATTGATGCCAGAGGCTGAGGTTATTAATTTTGAGTCATAAAGACTGAATTTTGCTTACAAAACTTGTCATCAAAACAACCATGTCAAATGTCTCATTTTACTCTGCCAATCCCTTTGTACCTCAAAGGCAGGGTGCGTGGAGTAAGTGGCTGAAGAGAAAGGGCAGAAGCTGGCCAGAATGGGCATTGAAGATAAGACTGTGTTGGGAAGTCCACACCTCACAGGAGGGCTGGCACCATTCCCCAGGGGTTTGTCCCATTGGTAACTCTATCATATTATGTGCTTTGGAGACAATACCATGGAGGAGAAGACAGGGTCCAAAAATTCTATGATTCTTGGAAATGTTCTTCCTGGTTAATTTTCTTTAAATGGCTCATTTTCTCTCTCAAAACAAACAAGCAAAAGCCCCAATGTGTGCTGTTTGCCTATTTCTATGGTATAAATACTCCCACTATGGCCAATTTCAACCCATCGTAGAACAAGTAGCTCACAAACTTCCTAAAAATGTAGCAGTCAGCTTTTGCAAGCTGGTATAAGTGGCTCCAGCAAAACCCTGTCCTCAGTTTACAATAATCGTGGTGATGGATGTGGAGACGATACTAAGAAACTCTGGGGTAAGTAATATCCCAGGTCAAATTCTAGTTCTGCCATTTCCTAGCTCTATGACATCTGGCCAGCTATTTATCCTCTCTGATCCTTGGTCTCCTCCGTGGCAAAATGGAAACAATATCTTGTATGAAGTTGATGGCTGTATAAAGAAGATAGTGACTGTAAAGTGCCCAGTAAATGTCACAGCCCTCTAATCTATGCACGAATGTTATGATTATCAGAGACTGTGGAATAGTATTGATAGCAATTGGCCCCAGCACGTGACTTGTGATAAAATAGTATCTTAATATCCACCAGATATTTAGTGTGGTAGGCTTGTATAGCTAGGTGGGAAAGTGTCTCACAAATAGCCTCAGGAAGGAAGAACATGTGTGCTTGATTTCTGAGACATACTAAGAACAATTCATATGTGTCACGTTGCTTTAAAGATACTGCCTACAGTGTGGATAATGCTTGTGACGCCTTCTTCCTTGGCGATGTGTTAGCAGCATTTTATCTTTCAAAACTAACAATCTTTGGAAATAAGATGGGCATAAAGAATAATGGCAGGTGCCAAAGTGTCTGAGCGTCTTGCGTGTCACAGGCTTGGCAGGCCAGTTTTCTTCCTCACCTATGAGAAACACTCAGCATCACGGAGAGGGCATCTCATACTCCCTCCCACCACAGGGCATTTCTACCCATCAGGCAGAGCCACTTGAAAAGGGGAAATGCAGAGAAGACAAGTCTTTTTCCTGTGGAAACCAAGGACACAATGGCTCTATTTCTTTATAACTATCTTTCTTAACTTCCTCATTTTCTGATTCCGTTCATCGTGTTGAAATTATTTGAATGACAATTGGTGAGGAACACGAATGTGTAATACTTTGTAAGATAGAAATTCTAAGCAAGGGAAAGAAATTTTGAGCACTGCCCTTTGAGCACACTTTAATCTCGCAATACACCATTAAACATCCCAAACGATTCCGTGGCTTTCCCCTTCCCACCATTTTCTGAAAAAGCTTGTCTGCTGTCATCAAATTCTAGCATAAACTGCTCAGAGCTCTGTATTTTCCCACCGCTGTTTGCTATTATATCACTAATTCCAATTTGATTCAGATTCAGCGAGCTCTTTCTCTTCATAACAAGAAAACCTTTTGGCAGCCATTATCTCCATGAGTGGAATCATGAACAATCACACACACAAAGAAACTGCAAATTAGAGCTTATATTCCTTATATCTTCACATGGCTGACTGAAGTAAGACAACTCCACAAACAATGCATTTTAAAGAACATTTGCAGGGTGAATATATTACAAATATGGCTAGGAAGTAGGCTGCAGTATATCTTCAAAAGTGACTGATTTAAACCCAAACTTAATGTATTTTGGAGGCCAGCAATAATTTGACTTGCTGAGTGGATGGAATTTATGGGTATAATGCAGTGCAAATAAAAACATCCTCTTTCAGTCATAAAGGTGTATGCTGTGTCCATGCTGGGAAATATATATTTCCTTACCCCTGACTTCTGGAGGGAACTCAGGGGAATAGCTAAGTCAGACCCAGTGCCTTTTCTTTGTGGCCTTATGGAAATATCAAGTTTTATTTTTGTATCTAAGAGGGTTTTGCCATCCCTGGAACTGGGCTTTGTGTTTGAGAACCAAATAAATAAGAGAAACTCAGAAATGCACCACTGAGCCGGGGGTTGTTTTCTTCGTGTGGTGACCCAGACCAGCATAAAGGAGAAGCAGAAGGTAGAACTAGGGTTTGGGACATAAGATGTTCACATCCGACCTGAGGGGAAGACTGAGGTTTGTGAGAAACCCACTGCCAAGGGACTTCTTATTTCTGACTCGTATGCTTCTGATGCATAACTTTCAGGAAGAAACCTCTCATGGTACAAGTGTGGCCAAATGTCCATGATGTGCTGAATTTGGGGTTGGAATGCAGGAAGTGATAAATTTCTGTGGAGGAATTGTCATGAAGTGAAACAAAGCCTGCAGACCCCTCCATCACATCCTCAGCATTTGAGAGCATCCAGCTCTCAGCCTGGTCTCTCCCCCACTGTGCCCCATTGCTCTTCCTCCTTCCTCTCTGTCTTCAGCACTTCAGCCTTTGCTCACTCAGTCTGCCCATTCCAGCTCTCTGTGGAACACATCCAAGAGAAGGTTGGCCGTGGGCACAAGGGTAGGTTATCTTTCCTGCCCTAACCTCTCTCCATTCATGATGGACCTGTAAGCTCAAAGATGAGGCTTGACCCTCAGATCTAGTAGGAAGATGATGTGATAGAATCCAGTATTGTCAGAGTCTAGGGAGATTCATGGGACATCAAAAATTTATGGTTCACATGTTTGTAATGAAGGCAGGGAAAAAGTACAACAGCACACCCTTAACAAGCTTGTATCTTGAGCGATTCTCAGCATAAATTACAGCTTCTGGAGAAGGTGTATTCCTGGCCCCAATCTCATAACTTCATCAGTTTCTTGAGAAAAGCCATGAAGAGCTCTCAAGTCAATATTTGTTTTAGAAGCCTTGAACAAATATATATCAGGCTGTATGTGTATTCCCTCCTCTTACTTCAAAGTTTCAGATTAGTCATGTCGGCCTGCCTTCAGGGGACAGGTAGAGGGTGGGGAGAGATGCTGGGAACAGATGTAAGACAACTGTGAAATCATGATGTATTGATGTATTGAATAGCGACAAAATATTGTTGAAAAATTCGGAGCCCAAATTTCTGCCACAATGTCTTTGCTTAAAGAGCTTTTCTGTGTATATTATTCCTTTAGTTAATTAGTAAATCAGCCGGAATTTATAGCACCTCCTTATTGTTCAAATTCATCATGGGGTTCTAGGGCACCATCTCAGTCATAGTTTTCCCAGAGGAAAGCTGCAGTTTTAAAAATGTACAGGAGATACTGGAGAGACGGGGAAATGGAACTGATTCAAATAATTCTTTCACCGGTGGCTTTAGTTGTGTTTTTTTCCCAAATGTCAGGCGAGGGGGGTGCATGACCTAAGATGTGTACTGCTAGCACCCGGGTCTATGGTGGCTTCTATGGTGGAGCTCTAAGCTGGCTCTGGGATCCCGAAGGCCAACTGTGGGAATGGAAATCTATATTACAGCAAACTCACAGAGATTTGATGCAGTGACATTTGTTTTATTTATTTTTTAAAGTTTATTTATTTTGAGAGAGTGAGTGAGCGAGCGAGCACAGGGGAGGGGAAGAGAGAGAGGAGAAAGAAACCCAAGCAGGCTCCACACAGTCAGCACAGAGCTCAATGTGGAGCTCCATCTTACAAACCATGAGCTCATGACCTGAGCCTAAATCGAAAGCCAGACTGCTTAACTGACTGATGCCCAGATGCCCCTGATGCAGTAACATTTAGTTGAAACTTCTGCCCTAGTTTCTTTCCCTGTCCTCTTCCATATTTCTTTCCCCTATTTCCCCAAGCCTTGGATGACCCAGACCCAGTAGGGCTCTTGGCCTTCAAAGATCCTTTAAGCCTTGGCTAGGATGACATTGGATTTTGGGGGACCCTTAAGATATCCCAGACTTTGGTAATTTATGGGTCCAGGGGGACACAGTAACTGCCCATCTTGGAGTGGGGCCTTCCTTCTTCCTTCTCATAGCTTGACACTAAAAGTTGCCATTTTATTTTATTTTCTATTTAAAAATTTTTTTTAACATTTATTTTTTTTTGAGAGACAGAGACAGATCATGAGCAGGGGAGGGGCGGAGACAGAGGGACACACAGCATCAGAAGCGGTCTCCAGGCTCTGAGCTGTCAGCACAGAGACCAACACGGGGCTCAAACCCACGAACTGTGAGATCATGACCTGAGCTGAAGTCAGATGCTCAACTGACTGAGCCACCCAGGCTCCCCAAAAGTTGCCATTTTAAGAATGACTTCTCTCAAGACTCGGGGAGGGAAGTTAAAACTTTTCTTGATGATTTTTTTTCCAGCTAAAATTTACTTCCCAAAGCTGATAGGTAGCATCCTCCTGCACTTTCCTCTAGGGCCGGCATTCTGTTGGGCTGCTATATTTTGGGAGAGCTTGTCCAGGGGCTGCGTTATAGGGAACCGGTGGAGAGCTGTGGGGAAAACAAGAACCATGTTGATCAGAGGACCTTGGTTTCCATCCTATCCTGACATTCTGACAAGTAATGTAACCACTTGATTTTCTTGCCTACAAAATGAGAAAGAGGGTCACCTAACCAAACATCACTGGGGTTGGCTCCTACATGTAACTTTTGGCTCTCTGGTAGCTAAACCCATCTGAGTGGGTTCCTTATTCCACATCTCCCTGTGAGCGAATAAGATTATAGACAGGATTTATATAGTTCTGTCCAGTTTACTGTTTCCTTTCTCTGTAAAGTAGTAGAGCTCTCATTTACCGAGCACCTGCTGTGCACCAGGTGCCCTCATATGTCACTCGTTCTAATTATCACAAGGATTCTTCAGGTTGGGGATCATTAACCTGAGTTTACAAGCTCAGAGGGCCAAATATGCTGCCTGCTCTCACATGGGGGTGGTGAAGAGGCTGGAGCCCACCAGAAACTTAGGCCTCTTGAGACCTGTGGTTTTCCTGTAACAGTACATGGTTTCCACTTACCCACTTAAGTTGTTCCTCCCTGGATTAGTCTGTTTCTGTCAGTTCTGCTCCAAATCTATTCTAAGAGATCAGAAAACCCCAAATACCATCAAGTTATTTTGAGATTTTGGCAGACCATGAAAAAACTGCTTTCAATAAACTATCCTTTCAAATATAAATAAAGTTCTGCAGTGTACAAAACACTTGTGCAGATACGTGTAGCAGCTCACTGAATCTTCAAACCCCATAGGAAGGGAGGATGTGTATTTATAATGTATTTAATAGATGAGGAGATTATAAAAGGCCACTTGTCCCAATTCTCTAGAGGTCAGGTAACCAGCAGGAAGTGGAGATGTGGCTTGAGCCCAGGTATTCCAACGTTCTTATATTGTATCACACAGTTCACATTCACTCCTTTCGTCAGGGAGTCAGTGATAAAAGGAGGTAGGGGAAGAACAGAGCTTAGGAGAGTGATGTCAGCAAAATGGCAGAAGAAGAGTTTTCTCCTGTATCCCTTTGCAAAGAACACCGATTTTGACAATCTTCCACAGATGATTCCATAATCTTCCTTTGTGGAAGTCCAGGAGTCCATTGATGAAGTTCTAGCATCCTGTTGGAGTGAAAAAATGGTGTGAGTTGCATGCATTGAAGGAGGTAAGAGGAAGAGTTTCATTATACCCATATCACCACTCCCCCAAGACAGAATAGCTCAGGGCCAAGAGAGTCCTTCATGGCCACGATTTCTCCTTTGAGGAAGAGTGAGAGCATGCGAGTGAGCATCTGGCTCTCCAGCTTGTGGGATGTTGTTCAAGAGGCTCATTTCTTTCTTGTCCCACCCAGAATATTGAGGCATGCTGCATGGAGAGCAAGAGGTGCTGAGGAACAGCAGCCAGAGTTCTCAGAGGGCATTAAAGGGATAGGATCCTACTAACTGTTTTGCAGACTCCATGAAAAGTCTGCCCATGAACTGCTAGGGATGCCTCACCCCCAGATACTCCAACTGGCTCGCAACCACCTCCAGTGCTCTGAGCACCTCACCCCTCTTCCCCACTTGGTGGGCAGCTTGCTGGGCATGCCTCTGAGGGCAGTAACTGCAAGCCTTTGCAGATGGCTAGGAGCACACACAGAAAGCCTGCCCATGTCTGAGGGATTGAGAGAAAGCACATAGACTGGAGCATTCAGTACTGCCCTAGGGAAAGTAAACAGAGAACCTGGCCTGTCTTTGCAGGATCAAGAGAAGGCACAAATGCTTAAGAATTACCCCCGAAGGGAATGAGAAGTGTGGTGCAGGTGTATTCATAGATAAGGTCTGAGACAGCTGACAGAAGCTATGTCTCTTCCAAATACAGTCAGTAAAGACTAGAAGAGGTGACTCCTTCTTCAAATGAAAAGACAGCAACACACAATTGCAAAGGACATGAAAATCAAGGAAATATGACACTACCAAAGGAACACAAAAATTTCCCAGCAACTGATCCCAAAGAAGTGGAGATCTATGATTTTCTGAATAAAGAATTCAAAATGGTTGTTTTAAGAAAGGTCAATGAGCTACCCAAAAACACGGAAAGATAATTCAACAAAATTAGAAGGTGACACATAAAAAAATGAGAATTATGGGGCGTCTGAGTGGCTCAGTCAGTTAAGCATCTGATTCTTGATTTTGGCTCAGGTCATGATCTCACGGTTTGTGAGTTTGAACCCTACATCAGGCTCTGCACTGACAGTGTGGAGCCTACTTGGGATTCTCCTTCTCTCCCCCCCTTCCCACTTTGCCCCTTCCCTGCCTCTCTCTCTAAAAAAAATAAACATTAAAAACATTAGTTTAACATAAAAACTGAAATAATAACAAAGAACCAAACAGAAATTCTGGAGCTAAAAATACAATTAATGAAATGAAAAATGCAATAGAAAGCATAGTAGACTTGATCAAGCAGAAGAAAAAAATCTGTTATGTCAAAGACAAGTCACTTGATATTATCCAGTCAGAGGTGAAAAAAGAAAAAAGAATGCAAAAGAGTAAAGAAGCCTCCATGAATGATGGAATATCATTAAGTGAAATAATCTATGTATTATTAGAGTTGCAGAAGGAGAAGAGGAAGAAAGCTTCCTTAAAGAAATTGTGGCTGAGATCTGGGGAGGGATTAGGACATCCAAGTTCATGAAGCTCACAGGTTTCCAAAAAGATTCAACCCCAAAAGACTTTCCAAGACACATTATAGTAAAAATGACTAAAACCAGAAGATAAAGAGAATTTTAAAGGCAGCCAGAGCAAAAGAGATTCCTCACACGCACGGGATTTCCCAGCAGAAACCTTGCAGGTCAGGAGAGGGTAGGATAATATATTAAAAATGCTGAAAGAACAAACTGCCAACCAAGAATACTTTACCTGAGAAGCCTGTCTTTCAGAAAGGAAGGAGTCGAAGACTTTACAGAATGAGAAAGCAAGCAAGAGAGGATCCAAAGTGGGCTCTGTCCTTACAGCAGAAAGCCTGATGTGGGGCTTGAACTCATGAACTGGGAAATCATGACCTGAGCAGAGGTCAGATGCTTTACCAACTGAGCCACTCAGGCACCCCTTAAATGACAGAAGCATTAAAAACTGTAGCACAATAGTTTGTTAATGTACATGCAATATAAAAAAGATACAGATTAGAATACAAAAACATTAAATATTGGCGGGTAGAAGAGAGTATTGTATGTGATCGGAGTTAAGTTGCTGTCAGATTAAAATGGGCTGCTATAACTATAAAATGTTTTATGTAAACCCCATGGGAACTCATGAGGCAAAAACTTACAGTAGATATACAAAATACAGTGAACAGGGAATCAAAGCATTCCACTACAGAAAACCATTAATTTACAAAGGAAAGTAGCAAGAGAAGAAGTAAGGAACAAAGGAACTACAAAAGAGTGTGAAAACAATTAATAAATTGGCACTAGTACTAGTAAGTCCTTACCTGTCAGTAATTATTTTAAATGTCAATAAATAAAGTCTCCAATAAAAAAGCATAGAATGGGTGCTGGGTGGCTCAGTTGGTTAAGCGTCTGAATTCAGCTCAGGTGATCTCACGGTTCATGGGTTCAAGGCCCACGTCGTGGGTTCAGATTCTGTGTCTCCCTCTCTCTCTCTCCACCTCGCCTGGTCATGCTCTGTCTCTCATAAATAAATACTAATATGTTTTTATATTTATTGTTTTTATTATATATTATTATTTATATTAATTAATTATTTATTTTTGAGAGACAGAGAGAGAGAGACACAGAGTATGAGCTGGGGAGGGGAAGAGAGAGAGGGAGACACAGAATCTGAAGCAGGCTCCAGGCTCTGAGCTGTCAGCACAGAGCCTGATGCAGGGATTGAACCCACGAACCATGAGATTGTGACCTGAGCTGAAGTCAGACACCTAACCACCTGAGCCACTCAGGTGCCCCAATCTGTCTCTCAAAAATAAATAAATGTTTTAAAAAAGACATAGAATGGTTGAATAAAAAAAAAAGCCAGATCCAACTATATGTTACCTGTAAGACACTCACGTTAGCTTTAAAGACATGCATAGGATCAAAGTGAAGTGATGGAAAAAGATATTCCATGAAAATGGAAACCAAAAGAGAACAGAAGTAGCTATATTTATATCCCACAAAGTAGTCTTTAAGTAAGAAAACTATAACAAGAGGCTAAGAAGGTCATTATATAACCTTCTTATTATTTTCTTTAATACAGATGATCTAGTTTGGATAAGATAGGAATATGCCAGGCCCAAAAGTTTGAGATCCATAGACCAAAACCGGAATTAACATTTTCATGGAAGTTATTCCATGTTATCTCACTTATAGAGTAAAAATCACACACACACACACACACACACACACACACACACACACACACACCATGTTATCTCACTTAGAGTAAAAATCACACACACACACACACGCACACACGCACACATAAATGGATTTGGGAGTAAGTCAACTCTATTTACGTAGGTGTAAATCCTGATCATTGAATAATCTTTAAGGTAAACTAGGAAGGTAATTATTCCAAGTTGGGTACTGTATGGATAATTTATTAATAGTTTTATTTTTAATGGCTCCTCAGTACCTATATATTGACAGAGAGTAGTGTGTCAGGGAAAGCCTTGTTTTTTTCTCTGGTGGAATTGTGTTTAAATGGCACTTATATGTATGGTCATGGAATTTGCCTGAAAAAGCCTCATAGTTTAGCCTTACAAAACACAGTGGTGTATTTACAGCCATTGTGTTGAGGAAGATGTCCCTTACCACATTATCAAGGCCTGGTTTCTAAGGACCTGGGGAGAGTTATCTCTGGTCTCAATATCAGGAGTCTCTGGGCCTCTCTTGCACATCTGCATTTCGTTTTGCTATGTTTTGTTCTTTATAAATCTTTCAGACATTGGAATCATGTGGCTGATTATCTTTCCTTTTTTTGTATTGGTTGGGAAGAAGCTCAGAATCAAACTCATGGTCCACCTTAAATCCTTTCTAGAGCAAAGAAGGGTATACTTATATAAACAAGCAAATATTGTGGTAAAAATATTGTTAAAGAGACAAAAGGAGAACATTGAGTATGGCATCAGAGACCACTTCTTCCCTGAACTCCCTATTCTATGGGGCAAACGACCCTTCCCACCGACTACTGGGAGCTAGCCTTATTCAACTCTGTGCTCCATCGTGCAGACCAGTATCTGGCATTCAGTGGGTCTTCAATAAATACTTGCTATATGAACAAGGAAAGCTACCTCCTAATACAGACCATGCCTATCATCAAAAAGACTAATCTAGAGTCTTAGATGATTAAAAAAAAGAGTATAATGGGATCCAGACTGATTCAAATACTATTTTAGATGTCACTGGCCTGATATTTTAAACCGATTTTTAGTTTTAAGCTATCTAGATAGGACCTTTTAAATCAACAGCTAAGCTAGGAGAATATCCTCTCTCCTTACATGAGGAGGAGCTTATGGAAGCAGGTGGATGAATTTGTTATTACCTGACAAGAATCATTCTCCAAGCCATAATTTTTCAATTATGGTAATAAAAAGTTAGTGCTACTATCTATGTATTGAAACAGATTTCATTCATAGACACCTACCCTTCTTTGGCATGTAGCCATGTTATCCAAGTGCTTTCTGAAGTTTTATAACTTCAGCTGCAAAAATTAATTTTCAATGCCTGTACTGTGGTCAATGTCACTGCAGTAACTGGCTGACTATCTGCCTCAAATCCTGTCTTGGAATGAGAAGGGAAAGAAGTAAATAATTTTATAGAATTGGTTGACTGGAGTTCTTGACAAATCAATCTAAGAGTAGAGATAATTGGCATGTGTTTTTTTCAGATGAGTGACAAATGTATAAATCATGATTTTTTCAATGTAACATTTTTCACATATATATTTGTAGGGAGAGCATTTATTTTATGAAAGACTAGAGAGGCCATGTCACCTTATTCCCTCATCTGTAAAAAGAAAGTGTTGGATGATACCGTCATAAAGGTTATTTCCAGAGAAGATGGAATAAAACATCCATGGACAATGGAAATATGTCACAGAATGAACAGCTTACGGAAGGATTCTGAGAGGCAGTGTCTTTATTTTCACTATTCCTTCAACTGAGGTTGGAGAATCCGTTCCATAACAAAGATGAAGGACTGAACCGTAACTATTTTTTTATGGAAATGAGACATGTTATTTTTTGCTTTTGTATCTTCAGTTGTTCAGAGACAACCATCTTATCAGCTGGGCCAATAAGATCATTAATGGAAAACAGTGTTGTGGACCAGTAGATCTTTACTCCTTGATCAATAGTTATTTACTTCTGAGGGGTCACAGCTTGGTTAATATAGCAGAATAGTTTTATTGATAGATAACATAACAATGAAAAATAAAGTTTAAAATAGAAGATGAATGAATATAGCACTTTCTTCAGGCATGAATATTATTATTTGAAAACTGTAATAGCTGCTCGGATGTTGGAAGGGCAGACAACAAAAGCATTGAATAATTGTCCTAGGACTATAATCAGACTTCCATTATTGACCTCTGTTAATATTCTACTGTAACTGTCTGCTAAATTGGTTCCTTGGGGCTTGAAATATACAGTGATGTTATGAGTTCCTATCGTAAATTGCCACACAGTAAAGTAGCGAGTCTCTGAAATAGTGTTGGCCCTCGTTTGATCAATACTCAATTCAAAGCAGTGCAATAGGCAACTGTTTCCATAGAAACATTGATGTCACAGAGGTTGAACAGCGGCTGTTACAACAAATCATTTCCTTTGAGCAGTTGTAATTGACTATATGTACAGTTGGCTGTCACTTGAGACCATTTACATCAAGCAAGTAACAGAACCACATTAGTTATTCCAGGAGTAAGAGGGTTAGCTCTTCCTTTTGTGACCTTACAAATACCTAGGAGGATATTGCCATAGCAACCAGCAATATAACTGGATGAACATTAAGGTAGCTAGCCTTAATGCGGTAGCAGTCTTTGGAAGCTGAAAGGTAGTTTTAATAAAGTTTACCTACTTGTTACATTAACACAAATCCTTTGCACCCCACAGTAATGATTTGGTTCCTCACACAGACATCACCGATAACAGACATTACAATTCCATTTGCACTTCATTTCCTGTTTCTCACCTTTCATTTTCCTTCAGCATCTAGCTGCTAAGGCAGCACACGTGCACAGTTGGCAAAATCTTGTGTACTGAATTCAGAGTTCGACCCTGGAGAAGCGCTGAGGTCTGAAGTGCTCCAGACTTGAAAAGAGAGATAATGAGAGAAAGGAACCTTTGACAAAAAGTTAATTTTTTACTTTGGTGAAGTAATCTCTAGGTTTCAAGGACATGAAAGAAAAAAGAAAAAGAAATGTGAGCTCAGTTTACTTCTGTTGTGTTCCTTTAGGCTAATATCACAGTCAGAATGGAATTTCATATTCTAGAATTCTTCACATTGTCCCACTACCTTACCATAGTCTTCCTGGGGTGGGTGTACCTAATGGTACATTTTGGAGTATTCCATATAGTTCTGGGGGGAAATTAAGGAGTTTGTGTGTCCCTTAGTAGGATGATAGGCAGAAAATTGTATCAATGTGTTATCAAACTCCTAGGCTAAATCAAAGATCATAGGCTAGTGGGTGTATTTCTAGAACCATGAGAGCTAAATGGCTCTGGACAGAATATCCAGTTTCCTGAAAATCTTGCCAGCATCTCATCTAAGCTTTACATAGTAGGTGAAATGATCAAGAATGAGAAGCTATAATGGCATTAAACACAAGTTCATTGCCATTTGCAATGGTGTCAAGGATAGAGGGTGTTTATGGGGGTGTAAGGGTCTAAAAAAAGCATTTGCAGCCACAACCTAGAGGTCAGGCTTTATGTGCAAGCAGGCTGGAAAGAACACGCACTGCCCTTCTCAGCCAAAACTGCAGGTATGATTAGTCATCTTGGTATCTCCGGCAAAGAAAAAATATATATGGTCATCAATGAAGAGAGGAAGCAAAAACCCTTATAGGAGGTGATTACCTGGAAAAGATTTTCCAATACAGACCCACAATGATCAGTCTATAGATTTTTGACCAGTCTGCCCTATTCCTCAGGGTGAATCCTCAAAGGTAATAAAATTGAATTGCAATCAGTATTCTTTGATGCTAGCCTGCCACCGACTGTTATTCACCTTGAACTCGAGAGCAACTATTTATAAGATTGTTTAGAGACACGAATCCAGTAAATTACTCTGTTTGGCCTTAAAAGAATGTTTGACTTGAAACATAGAAATGGCTATAAATCTTATGGGAATAATTTATAAGACAACATAGTGAGCAGTGATCCTCTGGTTACAATGAGTAAAGAAAGACAGTTTGAAAGGAAAAAGTGTTCCTGCTCCCACTCCCCACCCCCTGCCTGAGGTCAGTGAACTTTTCCAGGCCCTGCATACAGGAAATTCAGTAATGGCACCTGGACGTCCTGAGAGAGAAGGGAAACAGCTGCCCTCTGCACGTATGCCCTTTCCTGGAGCAATTCTTTTCTCATAGTTGGCCATCTTTCCTCTGACAACATGGCTTGGCCAGTGGAAAAGGAGAATGAGTCAACTATTGCTGGGTACCCAGAGGGATCTGTCGTCAGTGGTTAACAACAGCCAGTCAACAGCCCAACAACCTTCCACAAAGGTGGAATAGCTGGTTGGTGCGTGCAGGTGTGTGCGTGTGTGTGCGTGTGTGCGTGCGTGTGTGTGTGTGTGTGTGTGTGTGTGAGAAAGATAGAGGGGAGGGGAACATGAAAGGCATTATGCATTCTATAATTTTTAATTATGTACAAAAAAATTTGGGTCAGTCTTTTTATATACATAGTTTCATTAATTAACATATGATATACTATTACAGTAACATCTTAGTGGAAGAGTCTATCATTAGTTCATAGAATCTATGGACGAAGAAACAATATAAAGTAGAATAAAAAGGAAATCAGGAGAAATGAATTATAATTTTGGCTTCTCCACTTGCTAGGTTGATACTTTCTCCCACCTTCCTCAGATAGAGACCAAACGGTGTGTGCAGTGAAATAGTCAAGGGGTACAAATTTTTCATTAGCACCAAGTTAGAGACTTTAAACCCTATTAAATTTGTTGTTTTTGAGTCTAGGGGAATACAGGAAGGCATATCAAACTCATTGCATGTGTTTTTCATTTTGTATCTCAATAACTTAAAAATGGTTACATAAAGGAATGAAATAATTCCAAGAAGTGTTCTCTCAGCCCACATGGGACTAATTCCTTCATAAGTGATTTAATTTTTAATTTCTGAAACTCACAGAAGTACCAAGCCTCTCCATAATATTGCCAAAGTAGACTTGCTGTGAGATTACCTATTACTGAAGATAACTTCATTTGATTTGATTAACCCTAAGGAGGTTGACAAGATTAAGTGGAATAGAATTTCTGAAAGTATAAAATTTTTGTCAAATAAAGTAGATAGCATAAGCATTTCTTCAGTGGTTGAATCTTTTATTTCTGGGTTATTACCCCAAACACCACTACTTGTTCTGTATGGCGAGAAAACATAGCGGAGTTGAGTTGAATCTGTTAGATCTTGTATTTCTTTGTCGACTAAATCTCTAAAATGTGTGTGTGTGTGTGTGTGTGTTTCTGTGTGTGTGTGTGTTGGGTTTGGGTTTTTGTTTGTTTGTTTGTTTGTTTTTGGGTTTTTTTGGACAATTTCCTCCCTGTTTTATAAGTGGAGGATAGATGAATTAAATCATAAAAGCTGGGTAATTAGAGATTCCAGGTAGCTGGGTTTCTGCTGGTCAAAATGTTGGTGTCGTTATTATCACTAGTCGGAGTAGCACTCCTTTGACACAGATAGAGTGCCTAAAACCATGCCTTTTCAGTGGTAGTGAGAGAACAGTGACATTGATGAATATAGTCTTTCAAATATTTTCTATATAATATTGACTTTATTTTTCTCAGTTTGGCAACTTCAATATCCATGACTCTTTGGGACTAGTTCCTGCCAATTAGTCTCTGGATGGTCTCCTATGGTATTGGGTTCTGGCTCCTCCCTGGCAGATTCTGACGGCCCCTGCCCACAGGGCTTTTCCCTTCACCAGCTGTTGTCTCTCAGTTGCTGGTGTACTGCCCATGGCTGTTCTCTGCTGCTGCATGGACAGCCCATCCTTAAAAGCTTTTTTCCCACCTTGGCTTTCCTGATATTTCTCTTGGTTCTTTCTTTTTCTGATTCCTCCTCTCCCTCCACCATCCTTAAATTTTGTATTATCCAGAAATCAGTCTTTGGTCTTAATTCTTACTCTACTTTCTTTGTCTGTTCCCATAGCTTCCATTTCCAGGCAATGATTCCCAATCCCTATCCTGTATCCCATTCTGTCAATCTCCCTGGGTGTTGGATTCTGAGACATTTGAATAAAGCCAACAGCCAACAAAGGAGGAAATCCAAGATGGAGGGGCACTGTGAGGATTTTATCAGGACTTTCGCAGCCAGTGGTTAGGGAAGGGCTGATGTCGGAGTAGGAGAGCATTTCAGGGCAGTAGCGGAGCCTATAGAGCATGGATGGGCCTGTAGCAGCTTAGAAATCACGTTGTTAGCTATTATCATTATTACTACTAGTGGAGTACTAGCATTGCTAGTACTATGGGAGCAATAGTAATGCCTATGCAAATGTGAATACACTTTAAAGACGTGACATTTTAAATTATTTACAGGTAATCCCCAAAGAAATTAACTCACCACTTTTTATGACTAGATAGATGTCTGGATAGTGCGTGAGAAGCTTGTATTCAGCGCAGAAGGTGGCGTCGAGGAAGGAGACACGAAGGTGAATGGCCAGTGTTCCGGACATGGCTTCTGACGCGATGACGTCATCCTCTCACGTGGCCGGCTGCAATTTTTCTCCGGTCCCACACTCCATACCCGCCTGTTTTCAGCTGCCACACAAGCTGCTGACGTCAGGGCCTCCTTCCCGTGACATCGCCAGGTCTCCAGTCACAGACCATTGTTTCCTGCAGGAAGGCTAGTGATTATTTCAATAAACTGATATTATTCTGGGTTCTGCTGACAGTGCAGTCCCCCTGACTGGGGTTTCCAGTCCCCTTTATGCTATTTGCAAACCTGTCAAGGAGAGACCAGAAAGGGGACGTCGTGTCTCCTCGCTCGTATCTTCCAGCCCAGACTGAGTCAGTCCCAAATTCTCAGTGGAGAAAATATGATTGGCCCAAACTGGGCCAGTAACCTTTTTTGTTTCGAAGGAAATGACATAGTACAAACATGGTTTACCTTGGAAGATCAGGCCAGCTGCTCCCAGACAAGGATGGTCAGCGGGGTCAGAGCAGATATTTCGAAGACCCCTTCTACATTTGAGCAAATTAATGAAATAAATAATAGTGTTTCCGTGTTCTTAATTAATAGCACTGATGCCTAGAACATCATCAGTTATGTGTCATTTTATCCAGTAGTGATAATGGATAATGTTTAAAATGTTTCTAAGGGAGCAGACACACAAATTTAGTGCTTAAACTATCTGTGTAACTTGGGCAAATCTCCTAATTCATAGTTGGTCTGGTGCGAATGGCTCTTTTTTTTTTTTAAACATTTTATTTATTTTTGATACAGAGAGAGAGACAGAGCATGAGAGGGGGAGGGGCAGAGAGAGAAGGAGACACAGAATCTGAAGCAGGCTCCAGGCTCTGAGCTAGTGTCAGCACAGAGCCTGACGCAGGGCTCGAACCCACGAACGTGAGATCTGACCTGAGCTGAAGCCGGAGGCTTAACCGACTGAGCCACCCAGGCGCCCTGCGAATGACTCTTGAACAAGGGCCTGAGTTCAACATCAGTTGAGTTCCATCACATGGAGACGATCCTACCCACCTGTAACCACATAAAAGGGCAAAACAAACGATTCAAATGAGGCTGAATTCTGAATTTGCTTAAGGCTGATAAGCATTACTTCCAATTAATAGAGGTTAATTTGGGGGTGGGGAATGAGAAGATGGTGTATTTGGGGGATTTTAAATTATGTTCCCTTCTCTCATATTGAAATACATTTATAATGCAGATTTCTGCAGGATGACTACTTGCCTGTTGGAATGTGAAGCAGGATTTTACAGACCAAGATTTTTAATAAACAGTTTTGTTTTGTATATAGATGTTTTTGAGGTGTAGCTGATAATCATGATCAGTAAACAATCCATCCCATATGAAACTGAAATTGAAGAATGACCTGTAAAGTTGACTTAGGTATAAAAAATTTTTACAGCTTGGGCATAAGAATGAGATGTTCCTTCCTTCCTCAAGACTTGTATTCAGTGTCTCTTTGGAAATAGCCAGGTAATCTTCCTGGGGCAAAATGAACCTTCACAGACCCTATGTCATCTTTGTGATCCTGCAAGAAAAAAAAAAAAAAAAGAGACACAGCAATGGAAACGTACAATTTTAGCTTGGTTTTGGATATCCAGGATAGTGAAAAGAAAGACATGACAGGAAGCAGGGTGAGTAGGGGGGAAACCTAATTTTGTGTGAGGTTCACTGAGCTAGTTTAGACCTACTCCCATTATTTTTAATTTAGTAGGTTAATTTAAGGGTGACTTCTGTCTTTAAGGTTTTAATTACTGGGTCGTCCGTGATTGAAATCTAATACTTATGCAGATGACTAATCTGTGATATTGGTGCCAGAATGATATATAGATACATACACATGATTAATATGTGATACACAGTATTCTAATATTTTGCATGTATTGATTGTTTAATCTTCAAAACAACCTTACGTGGTAGGGATTAGTATTACCCCTATCTGACCAATGAAGAAACCACAGAGAGGTTAAGTTCATTGCTTGAGGTTGCACTGGTGATGAGGCTTGGAGTCAGGATTCAAATCCCAACAGTCTGACCTCAGCACTGAAACATTTACCTCCCAGGAACCATTTTGGCTTTGAGAAAGTTGTTTAATCCTTGTGTCTAATTCCTTTGTCTTTAAAAGCCTGTAACAGTACTTCCTGCTTCCCTAGCTCAGCGAAGTGTGCCGAGATTAAGAGCAACATGTGTCCATTTCTGCTCTGTGAGTCTCTCCCCTGTACACCGAGCTCCCTTTGAAGTCAATAAAAGCCCTATGTGTGTGTGAAGGGAAGCAGGGCCCTTGGCAGCTGAGGGGATGTGTAAATATTGAGGAAATGTATATAAATCACTTTTATTTTCTTGGAAAATGATCTATATAAACATCAAATAGTGTGAAATGCTTTGTATTGTGTGTTTGCAGGTAACATTCTCCCATATGTGAGATTCTCATTTTGAAGTCACAATCCGTGGAAAATACCTGTAGGGAATAATTTTATGTTTCTAGTGTTTGCTCCTCAGGTAAACCACAAGCTTCTCAGAGTCAGGAACCAGGTCTGATTCATCTTTATTTGAAAGATTTTCTTATTTTCTCCTCCTTACTCCCTTTTCAAAGGCATCTACTTTGGTACTTGGAACATAGTAGGTGCTCAGTAAAATCTAGCTGAGGGAATGGGAGCTGCGGGAAATGGATGTTGTATAGTGATTTCTCAGTTTCATTACTAGTGAGAGAGAGTGCATGGAAGGGCAAGAACTGTTTTGGGACCATTTTGACAGGAGCAAATTGAGGACACTAATTACAAGAGAAAGGTTATGAGGAATTGAGGCGAGATGTTAGGAAGAGCTTTTTGACCAGCAGGACTGTGAAAATCTGGAAATTGTCTTATGGGACAAGGCTCCTGTCTTTCTTTACAGATTTTAAATATTCGGTTATTTGTGTTGGACTCAGTTCTGCCTGAAGGTAAGGGGTTTGAGAGGAAATGGTCACCCTCCTGAGCTCAGATTCCATGTCTGGAGCATGGAGGAAGCAAAAAACCCCAAAACCAAAAAAACCCAAAAACCATTTACCACGGATGGAGTGCAAAAGAGAGCATCTTGGCAGACACAGTCTGTGCCACAGGAAATTTTCACTATTAAAGTTGTTATTCAAGTTAAGCTTTCTCAGACACAGTAATATCTCCTAAGGGTTCCCTCAGCAGGTCTGTTTTTCAGATGTTAACCTATCCAATTCACTTTACCATTTATCAAGTCAAGAGATATAAAAATCTTAGAAGCCAGTAACTACCTTCTCCCAGGAATTGAGACTCAGAAGAAATTCATCCTTGGCATTCATCACTCCTGAAGCTCATTAATTTAGGTCCTTGTTTTCCTCATTATCCTAAGAAGGACAACATAATCACGGCAATTTCAATTCCTAATGACAGACAGGATCAGTGACTTTCATTTTCCTTTTCCAATCAGTTAATCAGTAAATCAATCAATATTTTTTGTACATGTTCTGTGAAAGTCATTATGCTACAGTTAAATCCAATATTGAAAGAACAATTTAAGAGTATGGAGTGCTCCAGGAATATAAGGATAGGTCAACATTAGAAAACTTGTTAACAATATAAAAAGGAAACCCGTATAAATCTCATAAGGCAGAAAGCACCTGGTAAAAATCAATATTCAATATTAATGAAATTTTTTAGTTATATGGGATTTAATGATTCTACTTTATAGTAATAAAAAGTGTCTGAAAACAAAAGCTAGGTGAGTTTGCATAGAAAGAAGGAACAAGACGAGATGTCTCCTTTTACCATTTTATGCAACGCTGTTGGGCAGTCCCAGCCAATGCAATCAGACAAGGCAAGGAAATAAGAGGTAGAAATATTAGAGATAGAGTAAAAACAGTTTTATTTGCAGATAAGAATCAAAACACTGCTAGAATCAGAAAGTGAGCCAGAAAAGTGGGCAGTTATAAATATGCAAACAAGACAATAGCCTTTTAAATGGATCTTTTGTATTTTTAACAAAAAATTTCTGATTGAATAAAATGAGAACTTCCATTAATAATAGCAACAAACTAGAAAATTTGTAGAAACAAACAAGAAAAGTGCAAGACCTAAATTTATATATATAATCTATATTATATACATATATACACACACATATACATACGTATAAGGGGACTTGAGTAAATGGAAATATAAGTGTAGAGATATAAAATGTCATGTTCTTGGGAGCATTCATTATTGTGAAGAAGTAAAAAATTTAATGCAAATGCAACAAAAATCCTAATGGGATTTTTTTGAAACCTGACAAAAATGATTATGTAATTCATTTGGAATAATAATACACAAAAATAGCCCAGAAAAAATTAAAAGAGCAATGGGAGAAATGTTCTAAAGGAGATAAAATGTATTTTAAAGATTCACTAATTAGAACAGTATAATGTGCTGGCCATAAAAAAATGGAGATAAATCAGTGGGCCAGAATACCAGTCTGCAGAAGAGATCCAAGTATTCATCAGAATTTAGTGCATCATAAAGGTTAAGCAGAAGGATAGTTTATTCAAATAAAAGGTATTATGACAGCCTAACATTTGAGGGGAAAGAATAGATCTTTATCTCGTACATTACATGCAAACAAATTTCAAATAAATTGAAGATTTTTTTGGTTTTATTTTGTACTTTATTTTATTGTGGAAAGATTAAAGAGTTAGATTAAAATATGAATATTTTTATAATTTTTGAATAGGAGCAGATCTTTCTAATATAATGCCAAAGACTGAAACTACAAAGTTTTGATAGATCTAACTATATAAAAATTTAAAACTTTAGTATGAAAAAACCCCGCAGTTAAGTAAGGTCACCATGCTACAGGCATGTGCTTAAACCATCCATCTTGGACCAGACCCAATGGCTAAACTATCAGGAATTTCACAAGATGATTGTTAAACAGAGCCATCACTAAAAATTAAATTATATATATCTGCAATTGAATAAATTGTATTAAGAACAAAGGTTATAAATATAAAAGTTATCTCTTTCTAATTATTTTACTGTGTTTGCTATTAACTATGCTCTTGGGTTTATGTCTTTTATACCTGTATGGTGGGAATACAATATCATCAGGTTATAAGGAGGAAGACAACTCAATCAGAGACTGGAATGCCACTGGAACCTTCCATCTCCATTCTCCGTTCTGCTGTGCTCCTTGCTACATGTCAATATCATCCTCTTTTACTGAACAATAGCATTTTTACATGATTTGGACATGTTAGCCAGCAACTATTAGACTTCCTTTTTTTTTTTTTTTTTAGACTTCTGTTTTTAATTTCACAGCCAGAGAGGCAAAGAAGCACTACAACTTGTTATCTTATCTCAAGAGAAAGATAATCCCCAAAGCACTGATCAGTCTGTTTGGGGTATCACCTGCCGCCAGTCAGAATGGCTGGAAGGCTTTGCTTGATGATTGGCCCCAGATTTGTTCAGGTGGCTGGTCCTAGATCAATGGTAAATGGGAGGTAAGATCTGTTAAAATACAGTCTCTACTTTTTGAAACACATATAAAGAGCATTTTCTACAGAAGCATTTTGTTCTGGGCTGACAGAAGAATGGATATCCATGATGCTGAACTTCTACCTAGGTTTTCTCCAACTTTTGGAGAGATCCTTCTTTGACTTACAGAAGCTTACAGAACCATAAAAAATTGTGTCATGCTTAAGCCTAAAGCCTACATTATCCTAAAAGTGATACTGGAGATTTTGATATTCAAAGATGCTTTTGTCTTTTCCACTAAACTAATACTCCTCTACCAGCCCTCACCGCCATTGTCAGTTGAATTCATAATCACTGAAATACTTTGCTTTTAACCAACATACTAACCTAATTAATATTTTGAAAACCATGAAGGAAATAAAAATTATCACCTTTTTGCTATTTAGTCTCCCAAATACCTTTCACAGATTTGAGTTAAGCAAACACATATTAAGCACTTACTAGAGGACAGTACCAAAAGGAGAACAAGTAACCTCTTCCCTCAGAGCCACCACTTACTGGGGGACTTGGTATGTGTCACGTTAGATCTGTCTTGGGCTGAGGTCAGCTCTTGGTCATGATGACAGACTAGGGAACAGCCTCCTCACCTTAGGCTCTCCATGAATATAAGGTTCTGGATGAGTTCTTGAAACTGCATCCATGTCCCTATATAAAGAGTCATGACTTCAGCCATAAAATTAATCACGGGCCCATAGATCATGGACCTAAATGAGCACCTAAAGAAAATGAAGCAGTGGACTTACAAGGAAATTAATGTAACTGGGTTATCTTTGTACTTGGTGCTGTGGTGATTTCATAATGTGTGATGTACAATAGAGGGACCATATTGCTTTCTCCTGTTTTTATTTATGCTCTGTTTACAAATGAAAATCTATATACAAGGAAATATTCTGAGGTTGTCTCTTAACACTGACAAAATGGCCAGTCAGTTCAGGTTATGGGCAGATGTTCTTAGGACTAAGTTAAAGCCAGTGGTTGGCGATTATGGAAATCCAAGAGCATCCTGAATGACTGTATTTATTATGCTGCCTCTGGATGTCTTGATTTGGGGAAAAAATGGTTGAAAGGTATCTGATGACTCCAGTATTTTATTCAGCAATGGAAAAAGCCAAGGGGGTGTGTATGGAGGGTGGAGGTAGGCCGGCGAGGTGGTACTCACGGTGGAAAATTTTAATTTTATGGACATGGTGGAAGTCTCAGGGGCCCAGCAATTTTGGCAAACCCATCCCAGGCTAAAACATTCAAGCCAGTTTTCATGAGCCACTGTAGCAAGGCAGGGTTTGGGCCTCTTCCTCTGACTTTGAAAACGGCGACTGCTCCAGGCCAGAGATGTCAGTGTATATAGTTAACTGTTATGGATCTTACAATAAAAATTTGTTGAAGGTCATTAAACACTCATCTCTCTATGTTTATTACTTTATCTTTTATTTGTTGGTAGACATGGATCGTTTGATGTCAATTACCACCACACTTGGCATTTTATGCAGTAAAGGTCCTTATGGTTCTTGATGGGTAAATAAACAAGCTAGTGAAAAGCTATGGGGATAGTGGTTCTTACATTTCTGTTCACTTAACGGGGTGAAGCCAGAGCGGGAGAAGGCCTCTCCACAGTATGTCTTTTGAGAGTGATGCTTTGGGTCTGAATCCATAGCCCTCGCCTGCTCCCCTCTGCACCCCACAGGCTCTCCTCCTCGGATACCTTGGCAACTGGAGGTGAAATTGGGGCTGGGCATTTCTTTAAAAAAAAAACAACTCATCACCAATCCCTTATTTATATGGAACTCTTTCTTTAGTACTATGTGAAGGGGGAAATATATCTTCTTGCTCAGAGTAACTATTGTTTTTTACTTATTTTAGGGTTGAAATCAGGGTATTTCCTTTCCTCGCCTCCTTCCACCCTTCCTCTATCTCCATCCCTCCTCTTCTCCTCCCTTCTCCCCTTCCTTCTTCCCTCTCTCCCCTCATCTCTCCCTCCCTTCTTCGTCATCTTCTTTTTCTTCATTTTCGTCTTCGTCTTTCTTTCTTTTGGAGTGTTTAACTCAGAGTGACCTTCCTTGTGTTGATTCCATTTGAGACTATTTTTGTTCAGTTTCTCCCTAACTACACATGAGTAGCTGTTTTCTCATTTTCCCATAGTAGTAAAGCCAATGTAACATACTAGTACTCTCTTGGAATGTGTATCTTGTGCCCATCTTTGCTAAATGTTCTGCCTACATGACCTGATACCCTCATGACAATCTTATAGAAAAGGTACTAATGTAATCCCATTTTACAGATGAGGAAGCTGAGGCAATCACCTGATTAAGGTCACACAACTAATAAGCAGAACCAGAATCCCAAATCAAGTCACCAGATTTGCCAGATATACCCACATGTCAAATATGACCATTTTGCTGAACAGCTCAGATCCTCTTACTTGGATGCTCAATGCACCAGTTTTCCTGAAAAATAACATTAATATGTATAAATACTCAGATAATTCAAATTATGATATAATGATCTTAGCTTTAAATGATACATATCATAATCTATTCCTGATTTAATGTATTATAAGAATCTTACTTCACTTTAGGGTCATTATCATGAACACCAATTATCCTTTTCTTACGGGTAAAAAACAATGCTGGTAACAGCAATTTTTGTTCTAAAAACTCCAGATGAATTCTAACACACATTGTAGATGACAAAGAAACTTTTGTTTTTGTTTTGTTTTAAATTTTTTTTACATTTATTTATTTTCGAGGGGCAGAGAGAGAGAGGGAGACCCAGAATCCGAAGCAGGCTCCAGGCTCTGAGCTAGTTGTCCGCACAGAGCCTGATGCAGGGCTTGAACCCACAAACTGTGAGATCATGACCTGAGCCGAAGCCGGATGCTTAACTGACTGAGCCACCCAGGCGCTCCAAAACTTTTGTTTTTTAATTCAATACTGTGAAGCTGAAGAGGGTAAAATTATTCAGAGAAAACCCATTTTTCCCCTTTTCGACTTCACGGTATTGAAAAGGGAAAAGATGGATTTTCTCTGAATGACTTAAAAAATATATAATGAACTTACTGTTGAGGAGTAGGTAGTCTGCTCACATTAAAACAAGCTTTCATCCTTCTTCCCTTTTGGGAAGAACTCCATTTCACAGTGATATTCTTTCATTGTATATTTGGTCATGTAATGGTCCTAACATGATATGGAGAATCATTAATATATATTTTAAAAAAAGAAAAATAGTCCAGGAACTTATTTTATTGATTTATTCATTAGATTTATTAGCCACTAGCTAAAAGCTAATAATAATCTATGCTCTCAAACATATAGATTGTCTTGAAATTATACCTAATAGTCAAAACATAAGCTTTTTTTTTCTCTTAAAAGGAAAATGCTTCTACTAAACAACTCCTTTATCTTGGCCTGTGAGAAAACCTGGGAATTTTAGGTCTTTACCTAAGAACACTCCGATATGTGTTGTGACTTCCTCATGAAAATTAATTGTAGCTTCAGGAAAGCAAAACAGGTGAGCCAAACCATGCATGCTTCTGTCCTCAGACCTGGAACATTAATAAGCTGTAGCTCTTCCTTCTGGCACCGTGTTTTCAATACCCTTCTCCTCAGCACTCACATCACTTAGAGTAGACTGAATTCGGAGAGTTTATAAGGTGCTGACTAACATTACTGCCTTTTATTTACAGGCACATTTGGCATGTTTATTAGAATTGGCCACTTCATGAAAAATATTTTTCCTCTAACATTAAGTATAAAATGGTATTTGTCAACAGGTGATAAATTAATTGTCATATTTGAATTCTTTTTGTGCATTTAGGCATATTAACGTGTCTAATGCATTTCTTTTTGAAGTGTGTAAATCTTAAAGTGCAGTGTTCCATTACCCAACATAATTCTCAACAATTTTATGTACATAAAAAGCTCACATATATATTAAATGATTCTTTTCTTTCCCAAAATAGGAAATGAGGACGAATATAGCTTGTGCTACACATTTGCCTCCAAAATAGTCCATGATGTACTGAAGCCAGGGTTTTAAGAAAGTGCCACATAGCTGATAATGTAAAAGAAGTCATCATTGTGCATCAGTATTACGCTTGGCCAAGGACATCCTTTAAAATGCCAATGTCCATTCTGAAATTTGTTACTCATTTTTATCATTTCATGAACAAGTCACCCTTTTGTATCAAATTTCCCTGAATTATAAAATGATCATAATACCATAACACTCTAATACTCTAATTGTATAATGATAACAAGGGTTGCTATTTAATATCTTAACCAGTAAATTTTAAAAAATCAAGTTACAACTAAAATGTATGTTTTATGGCACAGAATGTCTCCAGTAGTCACCATTTCTACTTAAATTAACATTCCTGGGAATACCACTATTGCTTGCTCTTCTTATAGAAATTGGGCCTAGATTCAGAAGATTTGGGTTCTAGTTCTGACACACAGCCTAATTATGTGACCTTGGCAAGATACTTAATGTGTTTAAGGTCAAGTCTCCTCTTCTAGAAGAGGTTGTGTAGTATATACTACACCCTACTCTCTACCAGTTGCAAATAGTGTTTTATGTATTACAAAGGGATATTAAAATGCAAAGTGTTAATTCCGTGTTTCCAGCTATGCCACCCTCCAAGAATACCTTGGATGAACCCTCTTCAAGTCTTTAAATAGCAAGGATCAGTTTCTTTCCTTCTTCTCTTTGTGTTGTGAAGATTTCATTGAAACAAATACAGTTAGAGACATTCTAAGAAAAGAAAAATTAGGTTCAAGGTGATGGCTCCTTTGTTTAACTCAACAAAAATCAAGGGCAACAAAGGAATTTGGAAAGATCCTTGGAGTTGAAATAGATTTTGATCTCTATTGTGCCTTAAAAAACTCCAGCTTTGGTCCATAATTGTTGATAAATGCAGTAGGATCTACTGTAACCAATGCCTCTAGGTCCAGAATGTTCAATTTTGATTAGTGAGAAAATGAAAAATCTCTAGGTGGTTAAGGGCATGGGTTTCAGAGCTAGCCGAAGTTGCGTTTGAATTCTTGTTTTGCAGTGCATTAACTGCATGCTCATGGGCGAGTTGCTTAAAGGTTCTAACCATCAGGTTTCTCCCTTGTAAAATGGTCCAGCATACAGACATGTCAGGAGGATTTTGAGAGAATGTCAGCTAAGTGCCCAGCAGAGTCCTGATAGGTAGTAAGTGCTCATCCTGTGTATAGTAGCTATTGTTACAATCTTCATTCTTAAGGGTCCAGAGATGTTAGGGGCTGTACTTGGGACTACAAAGCAAGGTCTATTAGGTATGTCTACTACTTAGGTACTATCAAAGTCTACTACTTGGCTACTACTACTACTAGGTAAGAGGCTACTATTAGGTAAGTCATCCAAGTGATGGGCACCCACGGAAGGCACAAAGCTCTCTGTAGTGAATTCCACTTATCACAATTATTTTCCAAACACTGAGCTGCTGTTAATGAAATATTAAAGAGATCTTTAGCATTGTACAACTTCCTGCTTTTTATCCCTGCTTTTCTATGGGTAGGTGAATTTTAGGGTGGGTGGTCATAAACACAAAGATTAAGAAATTATAAACATTTGCTAAAAAATCTAAACTCTAAAAAAAAAAGGGTGTTCCTGGGTGGCTCAGTAAGTTAAGCATCCTTAACTTAGGTCATGATCTTGAGGTTCATGGGATCGAGTGCCTCATCAGGCTTTGCTCTGACAGTGCAGAGCCTGCTTGAGATTCTCTCTCTCCCTCTCTCTCTGCCCTCCTTGCATGGGTTCTCTGTCTCTCAAAATAAATTAAAAAAATTTTTTTAAACTTTAAAAAGTGGGCAAAAATGGTATATCTGCATTTTACACACAGTGCCTTCAGGATCCTATAAATGTGTTTATGTACCTAGCATACATATATTACATATATTGTTTTTAATAACAAGGAAGGCTTTTGTGCTAAGTATTATTAACTTCTTTTCACAGGTGAGGAAACAGTGATTTCTGAGAGCTGAAGTAACTTTTCCAAGTTCAAATGTATAAAGAGCAGGGGAGCCAGAATTTAAATCCAATTCTGTCTGAATAAAAATTTCTCATTCATTCTACCATATAATATCCATAGCTAAAGAATTCACCAGAGCTAAGCTGATGGGCATGTGTAGGAAGATGTCATTCTTTTTTTTTTTTTTTTTGCTTTGATGCTCTCGAGTGGAATGTATAGGCTCTGGATATGGCAAAGAGCCTTAGCAAAGAAAGCCACATTGTATATCAAAGTTATGTTCCAGGAAAACTAAACTTTTATTCAACGACATGTAAACAGCAATTCTTTACTTAAGAATGAATGAAGTGGAAGATCTAGATTCATTTCCAGGACACTACCACCCACCCTTTACAATCTATTAATACTGCCCTATGACATATTAAGTAACACCTAAAAGACACTACATGAATGGTAAAGAGTTATTTATTATTCTTGCCTTAAAAATGTTGACTCTGGGCATGATGGATGAAGTCTGTGCCAAAGGTAATGACCACGGAAAGCTATCTTGTACATGGACTGAATTAGGCAGAAGAAGAGGGTATAAAGATTTTTCCACCTTCACACCCACCTCTGTTACCTCCATATACTCATCCAGGAGGTGACACATGGGGCTGCCTTTCTCCTCTTTATCTTTCTTCAAGACAGTAAAGAAGGACCAAAGTGTCCATCTGTGTACTTAGTGTGGAGACTTACACAGTAACACATTGTTGTCACCTACAACTAAAGATTGCTGCATGACCTACTGTTCACGTAGTTTCGATATTTCACGATTAAAGCAAAATGTATAAATGAACTATTTAAGTGTGAAACATACAATATGGACTCTCCTTGATTCTTTCCACACTTGCTAATTGTACTACTTTTTTGTTGCCTCTTCCTACTGCTTTCCTATGTTCTGTCTCAGTTTTGCTGCTGCAGCAGCAATAAAAACAACAATAGTAACTAATGAAAATAGTAACAGCAGCTAACATTTGTTGCACACATTATAATGTTTTAAAAATTTAATCCTTACATGTATTGTCTCCTTTGTTCTCTACAAACTCTAGTCACAAAAATTCTTGTCATTCCCACTTTACAGACGAAGAGACCGAGCCTTTGGAATTATCCAGTTTTAAGTATCTAGTAAATTCTATTTCTCATTAAGATTAAGTACGCACTACCTTGTTTCTCTGAGTGCAGTCATAAAACCTGGATAGAATGCATGGAACGGTTACTTGATGACTTTGAAAATTTAATAGTAGTAGGCAGATTGGAAGAGATGGGATTTGAAGGGCCATTGTTTTTCTCTCCTTTTGAACTCAGTGCAGTCCAAAACCTGGAAGTGAATACTACGGTGCAGGGAAAGTTTCAGGAGAAACACTCTACATCTGGGTTGATTATCAGGAAAGGAAACTCCTAACACTCAGAGTGAGGAAATTAACCATTTTTCTTTTCTTTCTTTCTTTCTTTTTTTTTTTTTTTATAAATTTTTAAATGTTTATTTATTTTTGAGAGAAAGAAGAGCACAAATAGGGGAGGGGCAAAGAGAGAGGGAGATGCAGAATCCCAAGCAGTTTCCAGGGTCTAAGCTGTCAGCACAGATCCCAATCCAGGGCTTGAACCCACGAACTGTGAGATCATGACCTGAGCCAAAGTCAGACGCTTAACCGACTGAGCTACCCTGGTGACCCTCACCATTTTTCTTTTTCACGAAATCTTTTCTCCATTGTCTTGCACCCTATTCTTCAAGCAATCCTGCAGTGATGTGGGTTTGACAGCCAAAGCTTTGAGAGATGAAAACTTTCTCCTCTGATCAATAGAGCTTTGGTCCAAGAGAGTTGTCTAATACGGCAAACCCCTATTGTTGTGCTATTAGTTAAGAGTAAAGAAAGCTTCAGTTTTCTGGTCAGAGGACTGAAAACACAGGAAATTATTTTTTCAGGAGTTCTCAGTACGAGAAACTTCTTGAAAGATCACGAAGAGGAAGAAGCTATGGGAAGTGACCCCCATAAAATTGTTTATGAACGTCAGGCCCCACCCTGCCTGTGAGGACCTGGTTCTGATCCGCATGTAGAATCAATATGTGGAAGATAAAGGAACAGATACCGCCCAGGTCCCATACTGGCCACTGGGTGGTGCACATGTAGGATGGACCAGAATAGTTTTGTTAAAGCCTAACTAACGTCAGAACCTCAACCCACAGGAAAGGGGTTGCAGCTTGCAGCCTGAACGTAACTAGACTGATGGCTAGTGAAAACAAAAATGTCAACAGTCTCATAGAAATTAAAGAGGACCAAGAAGTTCATAACATAATACTAAAAATGTCCAGGTATGATTCAAAATCACTTGGCATTCAAAGAGCTGGAGAAAATCTCGCTTACCTGGAAAAAAAAACCAATCAACAGATGCTGACTCTAAGATGACACAGCTTCCAGAATAATCATTCAAAGACTTCAGAGCAGCTATTATAAAAACCTTCCAATAACTAATTACAACACTTTTGAAATGAATAGAAAAATAGAAGGTCCTAGCAAAGAAATATAAAGCAGAAAAGAAGCATCCAAAGGACATTTTAGAATGGAAAAATACAGTAACTGAAATTTTAAAAAACCTGAATAAGACAATGTACTGAATAAGAGAATGAAGATGGCAGTAAAAAGTCTGTGAACCTAATGATAGATCAATAGAAATTATCCAAGTTAAACAATAGAAATGGAGAGAAATCCTCCAGCATTAGCTTCAGCATATACAGAGGTTGGATATCACCACTCCTATTGTGACAACAAGAAAAAGCTGGAACAATTAAAAGTTAATATTCCCTGGACTCATCAGAATCGAGGTCACAGGACTAGACACTACCCCTAAATCTAGAGTGACAGGTACATCCAGAGAGCCATGGCTGAGATCTACTTGCCTGAAACAAAACCCACCGAAACCCTAAACTGGCAATATCACTTAGATGGTAATTTTGACAAGTTGCTGGATGAGTGTGACAGTGAGGAATTCCTTGGCGGCTGCAGTGTTTCATGGACTTTACCTCTAGGAGCCCCACCAAGTTCTCACAACAAATATCTGAAAAAGATCATCTTGTGGCTTTGGCAGGGAAGAGGAAGAATAATCATCATAAAATAAAGCCAGAGCTTTCTCTGTAATAAACACCCACCCAGGGGAAAGGACTTGGCCAAAAACTTATTCCAAGTAGAGGAAGGCAGTTTCTCCCACTCCATCCCCCTCCAGTCTTCCTGTCTCACCTAAGGGAGAAAACTCATAGTCACCAAGGGTCGAAGCCTCAAGGAAATGGAATGGAATACTTCAGCCAAGGAGAGGAGTAGAAGGCAGGTGGGGAAAAAGGTGAAAGGTCTACTCCACTGGAGAAACATTTGTGAAGATGATAGCCAGGAGACACAAGTTCACGATATGACAGATTTAGCCAAAAGATTATAGATGTGCTTTCTCTCTCAAAGTTTACCAGAACACCACAGCTCTCCAGTGTAAGTGGATTACAGGGGCAAGAACTGTGAGACACAGGCCCTTAGCAAGAGAATTCAGGGACATTCAATGGCAAAACAATGACACTAAAGGAATTTGAAGCTTCCAGCACCTGTAACTATAGCAAACGTGGAACACAGCTCAACTCTCACTTAGACTGACATAAATCCTTGCACTAAAGGCATGTTTTCCTCAGTTTTTATTACTCAGTGCAACATGTCTGCTTTCAGCAACAACAAAAAAAAAAAGAAAAAAACCCACAAAGCATACTAAAAGATCACAGAAACAGTGTGAAGAGACAAAGCAATCATCAGCATAAGACTCAGATACAATGTAGATGTTGGGATTATCAGATAGGGAATTTATTTATTTATTTATTTACTTACTTACTTAAAAGTACCATGTGAAGAGTCAGTACTTTAAGAGAGAGAGAGCAAGTGAGTGAGTGCAGAGGAGGGGCAGAGGGAGAGAGAGAGAGAAAGAATCCAAGCAGGTTCCACGCTCAGTGTAGAGCCTGATCCCTTGACTTTGAGATCATGACCTGAGCTGAATCAAATGTTAGACAGTTAACTGACTGAGCCACCCAGGTGTCCCCAGACACAGAATTTAAAATAACTATGATAAGTGTATGAAGGGCTCTAGTGAAAAAAATAGACAACATGCAAGAACAGATGGGTAATGTAAGCAGAGAGATGGAAACTCTAAGGAAAAACTCAAAAGAAATTGCGGAAAATCAGAAGCTACGTATCAGAAATGGAGAAGTCTTAGATGGGTTCATCAGTAAACGTAATGTTGCTAAGAAAGAAAAATCCGCAAATTTAAAGATAAAGCAGTGAAAACTTTCCAACCTGAAATGCAAGGAGAGAAAGAATGAAACAAACTATAACAGAACAAAAGATCTAGAAGTGTGGCACATTATAAAATGATAGAACATATACATGATTAGTATGGCAGCAAAACATGGAGTAAAAGAAATATTTAAAGTAATACTGGTCAAGAAATTTCAAAAACTAATGGATACCAAACCATTGATCCAGGAAACAGGGAGAACTGCAAGTCGAATAAATACCAAAACACACACCAAGACATATCATATTCAAACTGCAGAAAACCAAAGACAAAAGAAAATTTTAAGAAATACTAGAGGAGAAAAATCTCACTTCATCCATAAAAGAATAAGGATAAAAATTACAGTGTACCTCCTATCAGAAATCATATACCTAAGAAAAGAGTAGAACAAAATATTTAAAGCCTTGAAAGAAAAACATCACCTAAGACCTAAACCAAAACCAAAACCCTAAAATTCTGTACTCAGAAAAATTATTCTTCAATGTGAAGGAGAAACAGACTTTTTCAGATGAAAATAAAAACAAACATGCAAATGAAAAATTGAGGGAATTTATCACCAACAGACTTGGTCAGCAAAAACGGTTTTAAGAAAAACTTCAAGCAGAAGAAAGATAAGATAGGACAGAAACTCATCTCTAAATAAAGAAATAGAGTCAAAGAAGGAATAAATGAAGGTAAATAAAATCTTTCATTGTTCTTATTCTTAGTTGACCTAGAAGATAGCTGTTTAAATAAACAATAGTAACAATATTGAGTTATTACAGCATATGAATAAGAGAAAATAATGACAGCAATTTTATGAGGGGTGTGAGGGACAACTTGGGAATTATAAAGTAGCTGAACTACATATGAGGTGCTCTAGTGTTTTTTAAAGGTGGATTTTGATTAGTTAAAAATGTATATCATAAACTCTGTGTAAACAATTTTTAAAGCATAATTACTCTGAGATATGCTGAGAGGAAATAAAACAGAATCCTATAAAATGTTGTAAACCAGAGAAGGCAGACAGATGGGGGGAAAAGAAACAAAGAGCAAATGCAATAAAAATAGTTACAGACATGGCAGATATTAATATAACTACATAAATAATAACCTAAAAACCTAAAAAAAACCCCAGAGAGTCCAGCACCGGTGGGACAATAACAAAAGATTTTAACAGTTGTGTTATCAGTGATTCAGAGAAAAGAAAGAGTGTGTTGCTGAACAATTATTTGAAGAAATAATGGCTGAGAACTTCCTAAATTTGGCAAAAGACAAAAACCTGCAGAGTCAAAAAGCTCAGAAAACCCCAAATATGATAAAGCCAAAGAGATCTATGCCCAGACATATCATCATCAAACTTCTGAAAATGAAAGACTAATAAAAAATATTTGAAGGCAGCCAGAGAAAAATAATGCATTCATTATGGAGAGCTCAATTAGTGTGTGTTTCCCATCGGAAGCCAGGAAGGCCAAAAAGAAGGGGAAGAACATTTCATAACATATGCTGAAAATAAAGAACTGTCAATCCAGAATTCTATATCAAGGGAAAATATCCTTTAGGGATGAGGGTGAAATAAAGTCATTCTCAGATAAAGCAAACTTGGAGAATTCATTGCTGGCAGATCTACTTTAAAAGAATTGCTAACAGCCAGAGGGACCCTGAGGCTGGAAGGCAATTGGAACACATGGAATGAAAAAAGGGCAGAAAAAAAGGAAATATCTGGACATACAAAATAGACTATTTTATCCTCTTAAGTTGTTTAAAATATTGTTCACCACTGAAAATGGAAATTATTGTCTGAAATGGTTTTCAAGTATGTAAATGTAGTCTGTTAAACAAGCATGACATAAAGTAGAAAGCATAAAAGGCTGAGTGCAGTAGCAAATTCCTGTAGTCCAGGAGTGGTAAAATATTGATTCTTAGTAGACTTTGAAAAGTTAGGTAGGTATATTGTAATCCCTAGAGTAACCACTAGAAAATATACAAAGAGGTATAGTAAAAAAGAAAAAGATAAATCAAAATGGAATATCAAGACTGTTCAAATAATTTAAGAGTACCGAAAAGTAAAACAGGAACAAACAGAAAACAATAATAAACTGGCATATTAAAATTTTTTTATGTTTATTTTTGAGAGAGAGAGAGAGAGAGAGAGAGAGAAAGAGTGCGAGCAAGGCAGGGGTAGAGAGGAAGAGACAGAATCTGAAGCAGGCTCCAGGCTCTGAGCTCTCAGCACAGAGCCCGATGCAGGGCTTGAACCCATGAACCACGAGATTAGGACCTGAGCCAAAGACAGATGCCTAACTGACTGAGTCACTCAGGCACCCCTGGTAGATTTAAGCCCAAGCATACCGATAATGTCAATAAGTATAAATAGTCAAAACACATCAATAAAAAGAACTAATCAGAATGGATGAAAAAGACATTACCCAACTATATGCTGTTTATAAGAAACTCACTTCAAATATGACATGAACGGGCCAAAAGTAAAAGGATGGGAAAAATATATGCCATGCAAGCACTAACCAAAAGAAATCTGGTTGTTTAAAAAGATCAACAAAATTGGTATGCTTCCAGTGAGACTGATAAAGGAAAAAAGAGAAGATATAAGCAACCAATAGCAGGAATGAAAGTGTATATTATCAACCCTGCAGGCCTTATTAAAAAAAAATTTTTTTTAACATTTATTTATTTTTGAAAGAGAGAGACAGAATAAGAGCAGGGTAAGGGCAGAGAGAGAGGGAGACACAGGATCTGAAGCAGGCTCCAGGCTCTGAACTGTCAGCACAGTGCCTGACACGGGGCTTGAACTCACAAACCGTGAGATCATGACCTAAGCCGAAGTCGGCTGCTTAACCAACTGAGCCACCCAGGCACCCCAACCCCACAGACCTTAATGGGTAATAAGGAATGCTACAAAAAGCCCTAATCACATAAAGTCACCAACTTCTAGGAAATCGATCCATTCCTCAAAAACTGCAAATTAGCATAGTTCATCCAAGATGAAATAGATAACTTGAATTTAACTATTAAGTTCAATCCTATTAACTGAAATATTATATTAAACTGTAACTATTAAAAGAATTGAATTTGTAATAAAACAAACAACCAGCCTTCCATAAATGAAATATCGAGATTCAGATGGTTTCTCTGGTCAATTCTACCAAATATTTAAAGAAGAAATAAAACCAATTCTACACAATGAGTTCCAGATGATAGGAAAGTAACACCTTCCAAGTTATCTAATAAGGCCAGTTATTACCATGATACCATACAAATACTGTCTAAAAACTTCACTACAGACCAATATTCCTCATGAATATAGACAAAAGTACCCAATTAAAAATTAACAAGATGAGGGGCTCCTGGATGGTTCAGTTGGTTAAGTGTCTAACTCTTGATTTCAGCTCAGGTCATGATCTTATGGTTTGTAAGCACAGAGCCTACTTGGGATTCTCTCTCTCTCTCTCTCTCTCTCTCTCTCTCTCTCTCTCTCTCTCTCTCTCTCTCTCTGTGTCCCTCCCATCTTGTGCTCATGTGCTTCTGCTCTCTCTCTGTCTTTCTCTCAAAATAAATAATAAAGGGACGTCTAGGAGACTCAGTCAGTTAAGCGGTCAACTTCGGTTCAGGTCATGATCTCTTGGTGCATGAGTTCAAGCCCCACGTTGGGCTCTGTGCTGACAGCTAGCTCAGAGACTGGAGCCTGCTTCCGATTCTGTGTCTCCCTCACTCTCTGACCCTCCCCTGTTCGTGCTCTGTCTCTCTCAAAATAAATAACCATTAAAAAAAGTAAATAAAAAATTTTTAAAAATTAACAAAATTAATCCAGCAATATGTAAAAAGAATGATGAGTGATAACCAAGTGGGACTTATCTAGAGATGTAAAGCAAATTCAATATTCAAAGTTAACTGATATAACTCATCATATTAATAATCTAAAGAAGAAACACCACATGGTCATATAGATTGATGCAGAAAAAACATGTGACAAAATTCGGCCTGTATTTATGATGAAAACTCTGAGCAAATTAGAAATAGAAAGAAACTTTCTCAGTCTAATGAAGGGCATCTATTTAAAAAAAAAACAAAAAACCACCTACATATTTAATCATGAAAGACCAAATGCTTTCTCTTTAAGATTCGGGGAAAGGCAAGGATGTTCACTCATAACCTCATTCTTATTAAACAATATACTGGAAGTCCTAGCTACTATAATAAAGCAAGAAAAAATAAAAGGCATGCAGATTGGGAAGGAAGAAATAAAACTTCCCCTATTCAAGGACAGCATGTTTGTTTATGTAGAAAATTCCAAGAAATCTACAAATAACTCCTATAACTAATGAGTGAATTTAGCAAAGTTGTAGGCTCCAAAGTCAATACATAAAAATCAATAATATTTCTCTATATTAGCAATGGACAATTAGAAATTTAAAAAACAACACCATTTATAGCAGCACAAAAAGTGTGTAAATCTAGCAAACTACATGCAGGATCCACATGCTGAAAATTTAAAAACAATGATAGTAAAAAAAGACAGAAGATCTAAGTAAATGGAGAGACATATCATTGTTTATGGGTGGGAAGACTCAACATAGTCAAGATGCTGATTCTCCCCAAATTGATCTATAGGTGGAATGCAATTATAATAGAAATTCCAGCAAGAATATTATAGATATCAATACGCAATTTTAAAATTTATCTGGAAAGGGAAAAAGGTATGTGAGCTAAAATGGCTTTAGAAAACACTACGTTTGTAGTAATTCTGCTAGTCAGTTTTAAGGCTCACTCTCAAACTACAGTAATGGAGACCGTGGGGTTGCCGAAGGGGCACATCAGTGGGACAGGATGCAGGTGCAGAAATAGACCCAGTCTCATATGAACAAGTGATTTCTGACAAATTGGAAGGCGATGAAATGGAGAAAAGATAGTCTTTCCAACAAATGATAAAACAATCAGACATCCATAAGCTCAAAAAGAACCTGAACCTAAACTGCATGCTTTTTTACAAAAAAATTAATGAACATGAGTAACAGAGCTAAATGTAAAGCATAAAATTATTAAACCCTCAGAGAAAACATAGGAGAAAATCCCCGTGAGCTGGGCTAAACAAGTACACCTATTCAGGGGACTAAGAATTCTGGCACCAGCCAGTCCTGGAGAGGATGGAGCGTAACTTAACTCTCGTGCGTGCCTGGTGGGAATTTAGAATGTACACCGGAGAACAGTTTGGGAGTTTCTTAACGTTAATACATTTATCGTGTAACCCAGGAAATCTCACTTCTGGATATTTATTCTAGAGAATGGAAAGTTATGTTCACAAAAAACCCACTTCCATACATAATCGCCAAACTAGGAACAACCCAAATAGCCCTCAAACAGGAAATGGGGAACAACGGGCACAGCCATATGATGGCATGCTACTCAGCACCACGCAGGAGCGGACGGATGGATACAGGCAGCAGGAGGATGAATCTTCAAGGCGCTCTGCTGAAGGAAGGGAGCCAGTCTCAAAAGGCTGCATACTGTATAATTCCATTTATATAGCCTTCTCAGAAAAATCAAAACTGTGGTGACCAAGAGAAAAACAAAGGTTGCCAGGCATTCCGGGTGGGGCAGGACAGCACCAAGGAGTTTCTCAGGAGGACGGAGCTGTTCTGTCCCCTGATCGTGGTGGTGATCACACAAATCTACACATGTATTCAAATTCACAGAAATATATGCTCCAAAAGGACAAGTTCACTGTATGATAATTTAGGAAATAGACATCTGACTCCAGAATTCATAGTTGAAAAACTTTATTTTTTTTTAAATTTTTTAATGTATTTTATTTTGCAACACAGAGACAGAGAGTGAGCAGGAGAGGGGCACAGAGAGAAGGAGACACAGCATATGAAGCAGGCTCCAGGCTCTGAGCTGAGCTGTCAGCACAGAGTCCGACGCAGGGCTTGAACCCACAGACTGTGAGATCATGACCTGAGCTGAAATCGGACACTTAGCCGACTGAGCCACCCAGGTGCCCCCAGAGTTCATAGTTTAAATGCTAAGCACTGCCTTAGAAATCTTCAAATGAGTAGACATTGATGAATATACATGTTTATTATCAACATTGAATGAATGATACAGTGAACAATGTGGGCCATTGAAAGGTTAGAACTGTCTATATAATAACGACTTTCATATTTAGTTCAGAAGTCCAGGTAAAGGGGCTGCAGCTCTCTGGGCTCCGTTCAGCATGTAAGGTACAACTGATTTCAAAGTTACCTTGTACCTTCACTCTGTCTTTTCTCTGTCTCCCTAACTTCTGTCTAGGTCCAGCTGCCTACTTTCTCTTACCTGGCACACTGCAGAAATGTGTTTCCCATTCTCCAAGCCCCCATGCCTCTCTCAGCCAAACCTATCCTCCACAGCGCTGCCAGAGAGACCTTTTTAAATCTGACCTTGCCGTGCACCTGCCTGCTGGATAAACTCCTACAGAGGGAGCGTAAAGCCTTTCATAAATTGGGTTTTGCCTTCTTCTCCACTCTGCCATTTGTATCATATACGTCCCAGGATATTATTGAACAATTTCAACCTTTTTTGTGTCCTTTTTCACTCCTCTTTGCTTGGTTAACTCCAGCGCATGTTTTAAGATCCAGTTCTCTGAAGGTCTCTCTGATATCCAGACTGGCATAAACACCCCTTGTCTGAAGTTCCAGAGCTGTGTCTGCCTCTGCGTGACCCTTACTCTAATGGGTTACAGCCATCTTAACTTTCATCTGCCCTAATAGGTTGTGAGGCCTAGATCAGGGACCATGATTTCATCTGTATCCCCAGTCCCTAGCACATGATAGGAGCTCAATGAATTTATTTATTTATTTAATGAAAGTGAACTACAGCCACCCTCATTGTGGGCCGTAGATAAAGTATAAATGAAGAAAGAAATACAAGTAAAAACTGCACTGGAAAAGTTTTGTATGAACTGATAATGACTTGTTACAAATAACCACGAGCCTCAGTGTGACCCAGATGGCTATTTCCTCCCAAGTCGATTAAGGGAGGGCCGCTGGCTTCATGAACAGCGGGGCTCAGGGAGACAAGGGCACGAGGAGAAGGCAGCACTGGGCCAGCGAGTGGGAGTCGGGTCTCTGTCCTCATGAGAACATGGGGGGTCACGAGAGGATGAGGTGCCTGTCCCTCGGGATTTCAAATAGATTGCTCTCGCCTCCGAGCCCGGGAGTCGGGATGGGTGCAGCAGAGACCCGTGGAAACCGCTACACCCTGACTTCCTCAGAGGAATTCGCCTTAAGGGAAAGTCCTGAAAACACAAAATAAACGCTGTTTCTGTAATCATGATTTCTTCACGAGTCCAGTTCGAGGGTGCTGAGAAGAAGGGGTGAAAAGACGGTTGGAGGTCATGTATGACAACAGGGGCAAAACCCACACGTCCCTCGCCTGTCTGCTTGGCTTGTGTATCTTTCTCTAAAGAGACACTGTTAAATAAAACCCAGTGCTTTTTCTGATTTAGAATCCATTCTTTCAAAGTTAATTTTTTATTTACATCAGGAAAGTCCATTATATGGCCTACTGTTATGTAAGTTGTGACAAACGCCTGGATCACGTAAACACCACAATCAAGGTATCCAGTGGTTTCATGACCCCGCCCCCTTTAATTACCTCATGCTACTCCGCTGTTCTCAAACCCTCCCCATCTTCCATCTCTTGCATCCTTTGATATGCTGTTTGTCTTTGGAGTTTTGCTTTTCCAGAGTAACAAGTAAATGAAATTATACAATATGTAGCCTTTTAAAAACACTGGCTTGGACGCGTGGGTGGCTCAGTTGGTTAAGCCTCTGACTTTGGCTCAGGTCATGATCTCACAGTTCGTGGATTTGAGTCCTACATCCGGCTCTGTGCTGACAGCTCAGAGCCTGGAGCCTGCTTCACATTCTGTGTCTTCCTTTCTCTCTCTGCCCTTCCCCTGCTCACACTCTGTCTCTGCTGCTGTCTCTCTCTCTCTTAAAAATAAACATTAAAAAAATTTTAAACACTGGTTTACTTTACTCTGCACCGTGCATTTGAGTTCACCTACATTGTTGCGTGTAACAACAGAGTTTTGGGCAGAATTGTGTTTCCCTTCCCTATTCATATGCTGATATTCTAACCTGAGCACCTCTGCACAAGACACAGAGGAGTTCCCTCCCTTGATTTCTACCAAAAGAAAAGAAATCCATGACTGTTCAGTACACTTAACCTGAGACTTTTGGGGACACGGGAGGGATTTACATCACAGCAAAGTGAACAACTTCAAGTTAAATTTATTCATTTCCTTTTTAAGAGTCCTCCATGCCTCCCACCACCACGGGCGGTTTTATTTTTACCAGTGACTCAGTCTTCAAGTCCCCATCTCATGTCGTCCTCCACTTCCCTGTCCCCTGGTTTCCTTTCTCGTCTCTCTTCCTCCCTCTGAAGAGCAATTTTACCTCTTTTTGCTACCGTAGCTCCTGACAACCCTGGATCCGCTGGGGTCAATCATCGCCCCTCAAATCTTGTCAAGGTATTTTTGTAAACAAAGATAATTTACTCCCTAAGGAAAATTCTGGTGTTAGCCATCTATCTATCTTTATCTATCTATCTATCTATCTATCTATCTATCTATCTATCTATCCCATCTCAAAATGTAATTACAAAATGCTTTGTGATTCTTGCAAGCCACCTTATCCTTTAAAAAGACATTGGTTTGTTGTGGGGTTTTTTTTGACTAATTGCATATACAGCTCCTAGGATGCAAGTTTGTTTAAACTGCACTATTTTAAATGCTTGAATAAAGACTTCACTGACCACATAGTCTCTGGCAGAGTGAGGTGGAAACACTCGAAAATGTAATCCAACATTTAGAAAGCCAAAAAGGAGAAAGAAAATGTATCTTTTTTTATTTTAATTTTTAAAAATGTTTATTTATTTTTGAGAGAGAGAGCAGGGGAGGGGCAGAGAGAGAGACAGAGAGAGACGAAGAAGCAGGCTCTGTGCTGACACCAGACAGCCCAGAGTTGGGACTTGAACATATGAACTGCGAGATCATGACCTGAGAGCCTAAGTCAGATGCTCAACTGACTGAGCCACCCAGGCGCCCTGAAAATGTATCTTTTATATCAGGAAACAACTTGTTTCTCTGTTTCTTCCATATTAGTAATGAAGAATTACACTTCACATGTTGAGGAATCTTGACCAGTTTCACAGTCTGGGAGGGGAAGAGAGAGTATTAGTGTTATTAGATCCTGACCTGGCACTCTGCCAAGCAGCAATGGCTGGGTTCCTCTTGGAGTCGTGGCCTCCTAGGGTGCTGGCAGACCTCCCCGAGGGTGTGGCTGTTTGGCCACCTCTTCTCGGTGCCCTAAGTGCCATTGCTCTTCTCTTGCGCCACGCCTTCTAAGTGCTCCCCATTTGAACACAGGCCAACAGCTTGTTTGAAAACATCAAGGAGAACAGAACCAGAAATATGGGTAGAAACATGAAACAGCTGTTTCTAAAACAAGAGCTCCCCAAAAGGACGGGTTGACATAGGAAAGGAGAAGGCATGGATGTGTTGTTCAAGGGGCGGACGGAAGGGGAGTGAATAATGGTCCGGGAGGATGATGGCTCGGCTCAGGCTGACCTGCCTTACTGCCTATGGAGGGGGTTTCTTGACTGTGGAGATGAAACCTTTGGGAAATGAAGAGACAAAGAAGGCTGGACCAGCAGGGTTCTCCTTGTAATCATGGTTTCTTCTTTTTCCCCTTAATCATTGTCTGGGTCTGTGAACAAACTGTGTTTTCCTTTAAATGCAGGCCATAGTGACTCTAAAGGCAATCGGACTTTTGCTCACAGCCCTTGGAAAATCGTCTGGTGGGTGGGAAGAGAAGGCCGTGGGTAACACAGGCCTGGTTCCTTGTGGGTGGCCTGAGGCACTTCTCAGTCCCCAGTGACCAGAGCCTAACCCTGCTCATTGACCCACCACTCCTTAGCTTACAGAAGGGGCTGTCTTTGCCTTAGTACTCACAGTGTATTTCTCTCTCTGTTGGGAACTTATCTTGGAGACCAACTATTTTAAAAGAAGATAGCTTTATTTCCTTTGGGTCAGCAGGCAAAGTTTTGCACAATAAGAGTCACTTTGTATCCACTTCATGCTGGGTGGACTAGCCCACTTGGATTGGAGGTCAGTAATCTCTATACTAGATGACAAGTCTTCCCTGCAATACCTAAGCTCTTCTTGAATACCCGATCGCATGCTGACCATGGCCAGCCCTGACTAGTCACGGAGTTGCAAGAGTACAGAATGAGAGGTGGGAAGACCACGCAGTTCCCATGCTCCCCCAGTACCTTCCTGTGTCCTGTGTGTCCCTGTCCTCCTGCCATGACTTCTCATGTTACCATCTGCTCATCACCTATTTCCTTATCTTTCATACCCAAGAGCAATGTCTTCTTTATTGACTTTAGCAGTTTACTTACTGGATGGTAATGCTGAAAAGGGCCATTTAAGTCACCTCTCCAATTTACAATACAAGAGATGGACACTTCCATGTTTACATTTCAAAAATTAGAACCTACCATTTAAGAATCCAAGTGTTTTTTTTTTTTTAATACCTGCTTCTGTTTGGCTGCCTTGACTCCCCTTCAAATGCTACTTCTGTTACGTTAGAACAAACACCCTTAGACTCTCTAGTTATTTTGAGTAATCCATGGCATGTGCATTCATTTCATGCCATTGGATGTTTGAAGGGTTAGTTCCAGTGAGTCCCAGATGCCCATCCATCCACCAATTCCATCATTTTTTTCCAGCTTCTTGAATTTCCTCTTTATTTTTTTAAAAACCATTTTCTTTCTTTCTTTCTTCCTTCCTTCCTTTCTTTCTTTCTTTCTTTCTTTCTTTCTTTCTTTCTTTCTTTCTTTCTTTCTTTTTGAGAGAGCAAGAGAGTGGGGGAGGGGCATAGAGAAAGAGACAGAGAGAGAGAGAAAATCCCAAATAGGCTCCAGGCTGTCAGCACAGAGCCCAACATGGGGCTCGATCTCATGAACCCTGAGATCATGACCTGAGCCCAAATCAAGAGTCAGCTGTTTAACCAACTGAAGTCCCCATGTGCCTCTCCCTTTATTTTTTATTATGGACACAGGTCGTGTTGGTGTTAACAGTCATTTTGAAGTCTATGACGGCATACTGGTTGAAGAAACCTTAAGGGCATAGAAAGAACATAGCAAGACTGTCCAATGTGGAGACCACAGTAATGGTTAATTTCTAACAACTGATTAGACAAACAAAATTTACAATGTTGTTATAATAACAATATAGCTAACGTCAGCCAACTCACCAACCCTATCGGTATTATTGACTCACAAGATCTGTTACTACTCAGGCCATCAAGATGCTCAAGGTCCAACAATGGAGGAAAGTATTCATCTGTTTCTTCCTTCCTGGCTATTAAAACAGCTCAGTGAAGTACTGTGCCATTGAAGGAGCAATAGACACCAAAGACTAAAGTGAAGTCTTGTCAAGTGTTTGCTGAGGGATCTCAAATTTCTAGATATGTGCAGACTACAGGGAAGGCAATGATATGAAACTCTACAACTAAAACAAGATCTTGAGCTCTAGGCTCCTTTGGACAAGAGAAATTCTTTTTGGAGTGGCTTCATTTAGAAACAGGATTATCAAATAGTCCCTTGCTATAAAAAACTAGAACTGCATGAGGCCTGAGCAACCATTTATTCCAGTAGATTTTATCTTTATCTGGATTATGATCTTTTTGGGGAATCTCGTAAAAGCTCTAAAGCTGAACCCTGAAAATATGTATAGGTGCAAACATACAACATTTGGTCTGGGATTTCATGGGATTCATGAGTATCATGAAGACCGTCAGTGGATCTCCCTAGGGGATTCAGGGGATTCAGATTAAGGACCCTTGATCTGGTGTAAAACCAAAGGAGGCAACTGAAACCCAGAAGTGTAAGTGACTGACCCTGGGTTGTTCAGCTTCATTATTTTTTGATGCTATTGTTCTCCTTTCCTTTTCTTTCTTTCTTTTCTTCTTCTTCTTCTTCTTCTTCTTCTTCTTCTTCTTCTTCTTCTTCTTCTTCTTCTTCTTTTACTTGTATATATTTTTTTCTTTGATCCCAACTGATATGGGTGCAGAAAGTTTATTCTTTTCCCAAATGATGGGTGATGAGAAGTTCGCTCACTGTCTCTCTGCTTCATTTAATTGATGTGACACCATAAACTCCATCAAAGGGCCAGTATAATAGATTTGCTTTGTTACAGTGGAAGTTGGCCATGATGTTAAAAATCACCAATATGCCCGCAGATGCTATAGTCAAGAAATGCCTCAAAAGGTCCTTGGGTGGTGTGGGGCAAAGATCAAGCCAAGCTCTACTCTGTTCCCTTAATGGGTAGCTGGAATCTAAGAATACTTACGCCAAATTCATTCTGAAATGGTTTGGCCCTTGATTTGGAAACTTCTGGCACACCTAACCCCTTATTACTGTAACACCCTTTTATAAACATTTAATGTTGGGAAATTACACATTTTGATCAAAAAGCTTCCTTGTCTGTCTCCTGCCCAGTAATGAGCAGCAATATAAATAGCACTTTAGCAATCCCCTGGTGTTAACGCCAGACAGCCCAGGAAATAAACTGTGAGGATTCTAAATGCTGCTCAAAGAACTTCAGGAACCCCAGGAAGAAAGTTAGAGAATTCTGCATTTCACCCCTCTTGCTCTTTAGAAATGTAGCATAATAATATGTACTTGTAATCTTGATCTGTAAAAACTATGCGTTTCGTAGATAATCATCTTGTAACTCAAATCAGACTTTTTAGAGCCTCCTGAGACACAGCCATCAGACTCTTTTACCCAGTAAGCTTTGCTTCACTCACAGCTTTCTTTTCTTTGTTATCCATTCCAGACTTTCCGAAAAATCTTCCTACAAAACCAAACAGCATGTTCTTTGTGTCTCAGTAAAATACTTCTAAGTAAATAACAATTATTCCAATTTAGATCCTCTTTGGTTCCAAATTGATGTCTGAATGTAAAAAAGTGGAGGTTAGATTAAGGTCTCATGAGATACATATATTTGACATATGACCTGAAGAAGGACTTCTAATTTAAGATAACAGCATGGTTGTGTCTTGACAGGAAAACAGCCATCTTCAAAGGTTTCTGTTTTAAAACATCATAACAACCCAAAGCAATCACTTAAGGAGGCTGAGTAAATAATTTGCCATTTGTGAGCACTGTCTACAAAATGATAGGACCATGAGGACGGCCTTCCTGGGTGAAGCTTCTAGCCGTTTAAATCACCGTCCTAGTGCTTTTACCTGAATCACCTCCGGGAGCCAGAGACACACCTGTGATCTGCTGGTAATTCAGCGAAGGAAGCAGCCCTCCCGCGCTGCTCTTAAGTAGTTCTGGTGCAGTAAACCACGTGCAATTTTGGACGTGCAAAGAAGATATGGCGGCAAGCTAAGGTTACCGCTCCAAGCTTAATGCCCAGCCAACAAAGCTAAGAGCAGGAAGTGTGTGGTGGTTTAGCACCTCAATATGGTGCACTTAAAGATGCAAAGCAAGGCATGCAGACAATAGATACCCGTGCTGCTTGGACGGCAAGTCAGCAATCCGCCTTAAAAATGAGAGTAAATGATGCATGTTTGGAAGAGCAAGAAATGGTAGCTGTCTTGTTTAAACTAAATGTTTAAGCCACGACATGGCCATTGGAATAATAATCTCTTGGAAAGCAATATTTAAATGTATCCATCATCATTTAGGTTTTAGACACACAGTTAAATATTATTGATCATTTGCAATTGTGTGCATCCATGTGTACATATATTAAACTGAAAAGTAACAGTAGCATGGAAAGTGTAGAAGATGAAGTATAAAAATAGTACTTGAGTTTCTAATTACCAGTTTTTAATTAAGAAAGCCACAAGCAAATTATAAACATCCAGTTTATAGCATTGCAATCTTAGAGGCTTACACTCATGAATATGGTAATTTTTAATTTTATGCCCTCTTGAGATGTCTTGTTAAAAACATTTTATTGGTGATCCTAAAATTCAGTAAATTTGAAGCCCTTGGCACCTTGTAGATAGTTAAAGTTCCTCAAAAAAATGTCAGCAATAAATATTTGGCAAATATAAAGAATATGGACATTTTCCCAAGTGGGCGATTTTTTTTTGTAGTTCTTATATTCCAGTGATGACACTGCAGTTCGGAATGTGAAGGCATATTGATATTTTTTTCCAGAAACTGCATGGGTTGCTGGGAACACACTGCTTTCACCGAGTTATTTTTATGTGAGCACCTGGAAGTGGTGTCATGCTCCCTCCAGCTTGCAGAGTTGTTTTGGACAATCAGGTGTACATATGAGCAAGTGGTCTTTATTTAGAGCAATTAAAATCCTCAAATTCTCCTCTCTTGACATGCAATTACCAGGGCTCTACTGTTCCCACTAATTGCTCTTGCTGGGGACATTGGTGAGAAGCCAATGATTTTGATGGGTAGAGGATTATCAGTTTTACTTTGCTACCTGAGAAAAAAATCATTTGCCAAATCCCTTGTGTAATTAGCAAGACTCATGATTAATTGTCCTGCAAAATTAGCTTCACTGTTGCTTTTATTTTACTGCTTCAAATATTAATTAATGTTAACTCCTTTCCTTCAGTTCCAGCTTTTGAATATTCAACGTGGCTTTGAAAAATTATCAAGGTTTCTACTTGCATTAGCATGCGAGAGCTTTGATTTCAGGAATAAGTATTCTGATTTAAAAGATCACACTTGGGTCATAAATAATTTTTATAGGAGGACAAACAAAGCATCAGAGCATCATGGGAAGGCATTCATGCACTAACTGAAAGTAAATTGTTTCAATAATGATTCATTCCCACGTGCTTTTGGGGGGAAACATCAGCAAATATGCAAACCACCGCATTGTGTGGGGGTAAAAACCATTCCCCAGTGACAAGCAATCTACACTGACATTTTTCTACCTGTAAATATGTGGTGGGTGAGGCCCATCGCTCGGCAAGAGATCACAGCCTCCCCATTATAGAGGAGCCACAGAAGTTACCCTGTGCAGAGATTCCCAATCCTGGGCTGGGGGTAGTGGGCACTAAAACAGCTGCAATTTTTTTTGAAAATTGCGGACTCCTTACGTCCCATTCCAGACCTAATGAATCTGACCATATGGCATCAAGCCTGGCAATAGGTCCTTTGTCCAAATTCGCTACATATTGGTGCATGTCTAGATTTGGATACTATTGATACCATCCAGCTGAACCACCTAGATGTATGAATTCCCGTTATAGCATCTGGGCCACGTGATGCTTGAATGCTTCCAGTGTTGGGGAACTCACTCGGACTTTTGAAAATAGTTTTGACCATGTGTTAATTCTGTTCTGTTAACTGCAAATTTTTGATTTTGTGGTGAAAGATTTCAAATGCCTACTGCCTATGTGCCAGGGCAGTTCTCTAGGAAATGCTTGGAATTAGACTGATGGTGTCTGTCACTCTGACATTGTCAAGGTTACACATTCTATCTAGATTTGGGGGAAAGATACCAATGCTTGCCCCTTCCAAGTGAAAACCTCTGTGCCGTGTGGGGCAAGGAGGGCACTAGGGTCCAAAAAGCCCTAGCATTTGACTGCCAAGATCGGTCTGAGCCCAGCTGCCCCTGCCACCTCCTGCCTGCTCTGTCTGTCCCGTCGCCCAGCCCTTGAGCCCTGGAGCACAAGCTCTTGCAGATCTTGTGGGAGAAGGTTCTGCCTGGCATCTCTGAGAGCTTTTATTATTAGACTTTGTTTTCTCTGAGATTCTCTTAGTATAAGATTATCCTTTCGAAAGTCTAGGATCCGGAGCCACAGGGCTGGACTCTATTTTGTGTCTTCCTTCCCTGGCAACACAAGTCTGCAGGGGTCGGCACTGAAGGTCTCCTGTGTCCCCTGGCATTGAGCGGATTATTTTTCCTGGACATAGCATCCAAGGTAGGGCACTTTCAGTAGGCAGCAAAGGAGGAGGAGCCTGAGGGTTGAGGATGGGCTCTTCAGACTGTCATTCTCAGAGAGTTCCCTGACAGATAGCCAGACAGCTTAGAATGGATTGTGTGGAAGTTGCTACTCCCACCTGCCGTGTGACCGTGTGGAAGTCACTTAACTTCTCAAGTCGCTTAGTTTCCTCATCTATAAATGGAGATACGAACAGCAGCTCTCTTGTAGGTTCCAATGAGGCTGTAACAGGTTAGAACTAGTAGTGCTTAGAGCAGTCTCTGGTACGCAGTGAGGCCGGAAGAAGTGCTGAACAAATAACATGAAACACAACTCCATCCATTTGATGGCTAAATACATTTCAAATCCCCCAATACTACCTCTCAATAAGTTTTAGAAATTTAACTTATAAAGAAATTGGTCACTGGATACAGGACCTCACAAAAATCCAGTCTTTGCTTCTATTCTAAGGTGGTGGGAGTTCACATTTAAATTTATCTTTTTAACCTGGAAAACGTTCAAAGATGTAGATAGAAATCAAGTCTGGGCCTCAAATGCTAGACATTGATTTTTAACCAAAGTTGTTCAAGAGTCCTCTTTGCCCCTTTAAAGCTGGCTTTGCCGAGGGAAGAGGGGCTCTATTAGATGGTCTGAGGGCCACCATGGTCGTTGTGAACACAGCTTTTGCTCTCATTTCCTGCCACTCACCCCACTTCACAGTGATTATCTCTTGACTTAGAAGCCAATTTAAACCCTGTCAGAATTGCTCATAGCTTATTCCCAGCACCCGGCATGTATGAGTCAGGACATGTTTGTTGAATGACTAAGAGTGAGTAAAGGTGAGGAAGGCCCTGAATGAATAATGGCCACTGACAAACAACTAGTGCGGTTGCTTGGGTTAGACCATTAGTGTTGTTATGTAACAAAATGGCAGGAGACACTGTGAGAAACTGTAGAAACTTTCTCATCAGGAATCTTCCACTTCCATAAGGTACTGGTTAACTTTTTTCTGTGAATATCATTAGCCCATGTTTCAAAGAGGTGATGAGTAAATGCATAGCACCATTCAGAAATAGCTCAGAATTGCTGGAAAGGGCATTTCTACACAATGTCTCAGAGAACTGGATTTAAACCCAGGTCTGCTATGGTGGGTGCCTGCGCAGGTAGGATCTGAAGGGGCAACACATCGTGGTTAATGTGCATGTGGTCCCACAGCTGCTTTGATTTACCTGCCTGCTCTCCCAATAATAGCAGTAAGACATAAAACAGAAGTCTGGACTCTCTGGGGTCATTAAAGGACTTAGTACCTCCCCCAACCCATGCCAGAGTGAGTGTTAGTTCAAGTGCTCTGGCTGAGTTGAGGCAGAATGAGCTATCAACACACACCCCTCTTCACATGAGCTTTCAACCAGGCTCCTGTGCGTCCCCTGGGGACTCTTTCCTTGCACCAGGGCGACTTCCTGGTATCACCTCCAGTTCTAGAAAACGGGATTGAGCTGACATTGGATCAACCAAGTCTTTTTTCATTTAAAAGCAGAGTGAGAAAATGTCTTCTTTAGTCCTTTATGGGTGATCTCACTTTTGAAACATTTAGCTTCAACTTTATTTAGTTCTATATTATTGATAAAGCCGGGGGAGGCCACTCACTGTTGACAAACATTTGAAATGCCAGGATATGGTAGGCAGGGCTCAAGAAAAACGTGGTGATTCACATGACTGTCTCGTTACGTTTGGTAGAGGAGTTGAATATGCCATTATGTGACTGGATTTTTATCGCAGGTGATAAGGTATGAAAGAGAAAAAGGAGAATCTTCCAATTGTTTTGATTCTATTGCATTTCAGCTCTAAGAAACCTGAGGCTAACAGCCTCAGAGGAAAAAAAAAAGACACCTGGACAATGAGTCCAAGGCTTATTTTGACCCTTCTGTAGATTTTTATGCCTTCTGAAGCCCACTTGGACCCTAGAAATACTTATTATTGGTATTTCTAATGAGGAACAACCCTTGATATACACCAATCACCAAAGGTAACTTAATGACACTCCAGAAGCATCAGCTTCTTTCCCAAGAGCTAACATGGGGTCAAGGTTACCTCTGGTTGGGAATATCTGGCATATGACATATTTGCAGGTAGGCTGTTTAGTTTTAAAATGGCTTTGACATCATATTTACTGCTAGGTTAAAGTACTATAGACCTGTTGTTAATAGGAGAAATATAGCTGGAGACTGCTCTAACACAACACTAACGGGAAGTTAAGGCCTGCAGGAACACTACATAAATAGTGTTCCTCCTATATTATGTTAATTCTTAGAATAAGCTAGCAGCAACATTTCATCGTGACATTTGCATCTATATACCCTTGTGAAGTCTTAGGTTGCTTCATCAGGCACAGAAATATGTTCTTCTTGCCTGTGGCTGCCAAAGTAAATAGAAATCAATGGAAGGCAGCAAAAGTGCTGAAGTCATTCCAATAAGGGAAGTGTTGTTAATTTAAATTTTGCACTTGACATTGGTAGGGACTAATAGCAGAAAATAATGTTCTGCACTGACTTCTGAAGTCATTTTGGTCATCACTTATCCCACATTTCTTTGTTGTTGCAAAAATCCTGTTATAAATAAGAAACACTTCTAATTGTGATAGATCATTAAAATAAAAGGGGGGGGCAGAAGTTTTGCACATCTGAGTGATATCAAGTCCTCGGAAAACTTTTGTGCAAAAAGGATCTTATCACATTGCTTGTGGACTGAGTGTCCTCTGTGTGTGTTCGTGCACACATATGCGTGTATGCATGGGTATGCATTTCAGAAACTTCAAAAAGCACCTCCTGCTGCTTTCAAAATCAGGCAAATATGTTTCAGGCCTGGTGGTAATTTAAACTAGGAAGATATACAGAGAGCTGAAGGTGACTATACAGGAAATTAGAAAAGTCTTGACTCCTCTGAGCAAAATGAATATGCCACTATATCGCTGAATAATTGGGGGGGGGTGGGTCTGTGAAGTTGATGCTGAGCAGGCATCCATAAATCAGAATAAATGTTTGTAACTAATTGTTATTGGTGTTAATAAGAAAAGGTTTTAAATAAGCTAACTTGCTTTTACCTCAGTTAAATCTTTGGGAGTTTAAAGCTTGTCATTTCAACCCTAAGTGGATTGAAATTCTATAGTGTTTTTGAGGATTTTATGCTAGATCAGGAGAATATTGTAACCTGGCTTACAGTGATCTTCTCTTCTTCCTCAGTAGAGCTCCTAACTTTAGACAAAAATCAGATTCCTGGTCTGAGTTGTAGAGTCCCATAAGCTATTGGAACACCCGCTTCGAAGCCAATGTTTAAGAAAGGAAACACCCAGTGTGTCAGTTCTTGGGGTGAAATTTTAGATCGAGATGTTATGCCATGTCTGCTCTGCTATGGGTCTGTCTGGCTTCACACCTGACTGAAGGATCAACTTTGCTAGGTGGACCCAGAGCATCTGCTCTTTCTCCATCTTTTTCCTTTCAAAGACATCTGTTAAAGAATAACAGAACTCTCTAGATTCATTTCTCAGATTTTGTGGGAAAGCCTGAATCAGGCACTTTGTGTCCCACCACACCTCTCCAAGCCTGATGGTGAGGAATGTTATTATTAATTCCATATACATTTCTCTAAAGGAACAACCCTAGAGGGAAAGGTAGGCTATGCATTTTGCCAAATGGCTGGGAAAAGAGGCCATGGAAAAGAAATAGCTTCTCATTTGAAATCTGCTACATGTTCCTTCTAAGACTGTAACCTGGGGCAAGGAGACCAAGGGAAGGAGTTGTGTGGAATCATGTGAGGATGAACTCTCGATATAGAATAGGCAGTGAGATCATTTCATTAGTAGACATAAAAGAGAATGCTAAGGCTAATCCCCACTGATGAAATTCAAAGGCCAACAAATGCAAGGAGGCATTTATTCCAAACTCAGCAAAAGAATAGTAATAGATTTTGTAGACTAGGGCAGCAGTCAGGAAATATTTCCCAGCTAGTCCAGATCTAGGTCTGTGGCATGAGCATAATGGGTTGAAAGGAAGCAGAGTGTACACTCTTCTTCTATTGTACCCTGGTTTTTTATGCTCCCCCACATGTCACAATCATCGGTAATCTGGAGAAAGATGTTACATAGACCAGAATACCATTAGATGAGTGTTCAATAGCTAATAGGATCCAGCCAGAATGGTTACCTAAGACTGGGTCAGCGTGACCCAGAAGGCAGAGGAAAGTGAGGTTTATGAGTATTGGGCTGAGCCCACTCTTGCTTAAATGTTTCAAGAATTATCTTAATGATGGAAAAGAGAGATAGGAGAAGAAACTCATTAAACTTGCCAAATATGAGATGTAGCTGGGTTGGCTCTATGCAAACACGGCAGAAAAACATTTAGAGGTCATAATACACTTTTCTTTCTTTTTTTTTAATGAGCTAGCAGCATAGCACCGAAGGGAAGAAACCATGTGTTCTGTTAAAAGTTTTTAAATATTTTTATTGTGAAAGACAGTATGCAAGCTGGTAGCTTTGTCAGCAATGCTAATTGCCTTGAAGAGCTTGCCCATGGGTTCTCTTGGCTAACAGGACACAAAGGGCATAGAGAGAGGACCTGTCTTTAAATTCCTGACCTGAACTCACTGAGGCTATGTTAGAAGCTCCTTCCCTCTGATGGCCCAGGTAGGCACTGGGCCCGGGCCAGGGTGAAAGTCTACAAAGGTGGCTTGGTTCTGTTCTAAAGATTTTCCTGCGGTCAAAATTTCCTTCCTGGAAACATCTGAAAGAGTGAAACGCCACATCTCCAATTTCTAGCAATATATCCATCTGCCGTCATTTGGCTTGGAAGCTTAGGCACGGAGACCACTTGCAGCCAGCCTTCAGAGTGATCTGTCTCTAAGGAGTAGCTTTCATATTGTACTCGTTGGTTTTGCAATTCTTCTTAAGCTACTGTAAATCCTCAGCATAAATCTGCAGAAAGACTTCACCCTGCACGTCAAGCCCTTATAAGGTCCCATTTCTGTTCTCAGTTCAGTCTCCTTTCTAATGGCCAAAGGCAGACAGAAACAAACCAAGAAATCCAAACACCACACGAATGGGTTAAATCCTATGTCAAAGGGACAACCATAACGTATTACAAGCTTTTCATCACATAATACATCACTCAGGGAAAAAAATATTTGGGGCGGCTTTTCTAATTCATCTTCCTGGTGTTAAATGAGCACATCTCCGGTGTTCATGTCTTTCTGCTTCAATTAAAGCAATCATGCCTGCTCTTTTAGGAAACTATTAAGGGTTTATTACCTCTTTGTTTCACTGCTAGTATTCAATTTCTCCTCTTGGTCTCCCCTTTCCAATACATTTTAAACATAATTCTCTATCTGGCTTTGCTTCTCAGAACAAAACATAGTTTGGGCTATTGTTTGATAAGATGGCTGTTGTATAAATATGACATGTTTAATGAACATCAATAAGTGTTTATTGTCTCTAAAAGTTGAATGGGTGGGAGTGGGCAAAGGAAATATGAGGTGGGTCATATTCCCAATGAGGAGAGAAGATATCAATACTAATAATATCTAGAAAAGAACTTACTGTTGGTATAAAGCCAGATGTTTGATTTCTATATTGCTAAGTAATCAGGAGATTTCAAATTTAAAAACAGCAGCCTGGGGTGCCTGGGTGGCTCAGTCAGTTAAGCATCCGACTTCAGTGCAGGTCATTATATCGCAGTTCATGAGTTCAAGCCCCGTGACAGGCTCTGTGCTGATAGCTCAGAGCCTGGAGCCTGCTTCGGATTCTGTGTCTCCCTCTCTCTCTGCTCCTCCCCGGCTCATGCTCTGTGTCTCTCTTACACAAAAATAAAATAAAAATATTAAAAAAAATTTTTTTTAAACAGCTTTCTTAGGTAAGACAGTCTTTCTGGAGGTAAGTATAATACATTTTCTAGCACAGAAGAAAAGGGAAATTTTTGGGGTTGAGAGGCTGGCCTGAGTCAACAGGGAAGAAGGTCAGGAAACACGGTGAAGGCTCAGAGCGTTGTCTGATCTTAGTGGAGGGACTTCTCTGCTGGGAAAGTCCGGTGGTCATGGTGGGGGGCACTTGTGGGGAGAAGCACTGGGTGTTATATGGAAACCAATTTGACAATAAACTATTATAAAAATAAATAAACAAATAGATAAATAAATGTTTAAAAATTATTTTTAAAGAAATAAATTTATTTTCTTTGAAAGTTAAAAAAAAAAAGAAACTTTTAACTGCAGGGCTAAGGGACATGTATTTGAGGTGGGGATACCAGAGGCTCTTTAACAGAGTAAAAAGTGTAAACAAAGGAAGAATACGTGGAATTAAGTAGCTGTGGAAAGACTCCCTGGCAGAGAGGACTGCAAGGGAACAGAATCCTAGGTATTTGGACCAGATGTCCATTAACATTCCATCTAATCCCCCTTGGAGATAATAATTATATGATTCTATGCTAAGAAAGAGAGACAGACAGACAGATCCAGTTGGAAATATCTGCAAAGATGTCGTAGAAGAGATGACATTTAAATTGGCTTCATGGAGATGGTTGAAAGAGACATTTCAGACAGCAAGAACAGCATAAGCAAAGGCATAGAAGTATTGGAAAGTGTGGGGCCTTATGGAGAATAGCTAAAAGTTGTTTGTATGTGAAAAGGAGCCCTGGGGCAAGTTAACATGGGAAGGATTCTGGACTTTGGAAGGGAGTTGTAATTACTTTGACAAAATCTTGCCCACGTGCCCTGCTCATCTCCACAAGAGGAGATGTGTGTTATATGTTTGTTATATATCTAGCCTGTTCTTAAATACTGAGGCTATCTCAGAGGAAACTCACATTTCCCAAGAGAACCCGTCCCATTAGAGAGCAATTTTAACAATTAGAAAATTCTTCTTTATGTTGATGTGAAACTTGTCTTTCAATAACTTGCTTCTGTTGATTTCCCTTCTGTTCTTTGAGGCTAACAGGTATCAGCTTAGGAACATCTGAGTGCTAGGTATAGGCTGGAGAATTGGAGTTTAAATTTGTGAGCAGTGTATCCTGAATCAGTGGGTAGAGTTCTCAATTTCACTGAAACATTAGAAGCCCCTAAGGTTGTTTTGTTTTGTTTGTTTTTTGAGTAGGAGAAGGTTAGGATTATTTCTATTTGAAGAAGACACAACAGCCAAGGTGGGGAGAACATTTTGGAAACAAAGAAGAAGACAGTGTTAAGGCAGAGCTGGTCAGATCTCTAGAGCAAATGCCTAACTCAGGTATTGATCAAATCACGGGATTGCCTTTGGGATTCAGTTTTCTCATCTAAAAAGTTGAGAAGGTTGAAGAGATTACCTCAATGGATACTTCTAATCCTATCTTGTAATTCTGAGTTTTTGGAATGGAAAGAGACATTTACAAAAGTAAGGAGAGTTTGTGTTATTATAGCTAACAACAGAGAGGCCCTGAAAGGAAAATGGAAAAGTGTTGAACCTAAGAAATGTTACAAAGAAGTCTCAGAAGGCTGAGGTGACAACTTGGCTGATAGGCCAAAGGGAAAACAAGAATTAACCATAACTCAACTCTTGGGTTATGGGGCAGGGTATTTCTAAGAGAGGGAGAAGAATCAAAAGTCAAACTATGGAGAATATTTTAAATGTGAGAATAGGAAAATTTAGCAAAAGAGAGGAAGGATGGTGGTGGTGGAGATGAGAGGATCTCGGGATGTGTTTTGTAGGTAGAGTTGATGGGATTTACTGATGGATTAGATGGAGGAAGGAGGAATATATTATGTTTAAATCTTAAACTCACTTTAGTTGAACTGATGAAAAATGACAGAACTAATTAAAATCCCCATCTCCAACATAGTTTGACTGAATGATTATCAGTGGAGCTCCTACTATGTGTGTATTCCAGGTTCACCCATTTGATAAACATTTGTGAAGTGCCTACTATGACCAGGTACTATGTAGATGATACTCATAAAATTTGGGGCAAGACAGGGACAATGGTCTTAAAGCCAAAGGAGGGAGATAACTGTATCAAATAATCACCCTGTTAATGCATGACTCTACATCACAGAAACGGCTAAGAGGGAAAGGTACACAATGTTTTTGAACTTAAAAACAGATGGATCTAATCCAGCTTGGAAGGTCAGGAAGGCTTCCTTGAGAAGGTGACATCTGAGGTCTCTGAAGGATGATGGCAGAGAGAACATCTGATTCAAAGGTCTTGTGGCAGAAGTAACATTGTGATTCAAGGAACGGAAAGGAGGCCAATGAGGCTGGAGCCCAGAGAATAAGCAGGGGAGGGATGATGTGTGGTCAGTCAATGGTTAGACACCACAAGGCCTCGTAGACTTTTGTACAGATTTTGGTCTTTCTTCCAAAGGCAATGAGAAGAAGGTGACATTAGTTGGGTTTTTCTAAATATCTCTGGCTACTGAGTTGAGAACAGATTGGAAGAGAATCTTCACATTTAGAGTTTCTAGGTGAAGGCATAGATTGGCTAATGCCTGAGTCACATGGGCTGCCTCTGGGAGGGGCTGCCAGAACAAAGCTGGGGCTCTGTTAGAAGGCAAGGAGAGGGAAGTACATGGGGAAGTACGGTATATCATAGTTACCTTTCCATGTCAGCACATCTAGAAAGACTACATTTTCCCCCCAATGGCTATATAACATTCAACTGTATTGCTAGGTCCTCCCTGTGAATGGACTTTTAAATTGTTCCCATTTTTTGCTATTGCAAACCATACCACAAATCAGGACATTCTTGAACATTTATCTTAGTCCTTATGAGATGCACAAAGGTAAAAAAAAAATACCAGGTCAGAGTGTTTGAATATTTTCAATTTTAATAGATGAGGGTAAATTTTCCTTTAAAAATGTATTGCCATTTTTCAGCCATACTGAAAATTTTATGCTAGCATAAAATACAAGAGCTAGAAGGTCAGAAATTACGGCAGCCAACAAGGAGAGGGGAGAGTGATGCAGAGATGAAGTACTAAGTTCCTGATCACCCATGATGGACTCTATCAGAGTTTGCCTCAAAGTCATTAACCCCCAGGTGGGCAGCAATAGTCCTCTGGCCGACAAATCCTTTTGAGCAGTAAATCCCTGAACTCCTGGTACACAGGCCACCTGGAGGAGCAGGTGCCTTCTGAGAAACTGGCTGCTAAAAGCTAGAATCCCAGGCACGTACTCCTTAATCCTTCCATCCTTCTTGACTGCTCTCCTGATTACCATAACAGTACACTCAACTGTTTGTCCTCCTTCATGTGCCATTGTGTGAGTCTCACCGTTTTTCTCACCTTGAGTATTGATGCTTCTCAGGCTTTGGATCTGGTCTCTCTTCTTATGCACATCCATACTCTCTCCTTAAATGATCTCATTTCTTCTAATGTTCAGTATCTTTCATATGCCCAAATTTTTATCTTCAGCTCAAATTCTCCTCTGAGTTTCAAAATCAAAATTTAAATGGAACACTTAATTTCTACCTCCAATTTATGCCCTCCCTCACCCAGTCTTTCCCATATGGCCAAATTGGTAAAAAGCACTTTCATCCACCCAGCCACTGAAATGAAGAATGTAAAAGTTGTTTTGGAGTCCGTCCTTTTCCTCACCTTCCCCATACAGTCTGCCAACAAGCCTTGTTGAATCCACTCCCACGTTCAGTCAGTCCATTTTTCTGGCCTCTCCATTTTCCACCTTAGTCCATCATCTCTTCTCGCTTAAACGTCTGCACTCTCATCTGTTATCCATAGAGCAGATAGATTTGGGAAACATGTAAACCAGATGTGTCATTTTCCTGCTTAAGAAACACCCAAGGCTTTCTGCTGCTTTTAGGATAAAATTCGAATTGAGGTACCCTTGCCCACCTGTCCAGGGCCTGTCTCTAACGCACCTCCTACACCTGCTCTCCTCATGGACTTTTTCATGCTGTCTCACTGCTTCCCTTTCAGAACTTGACTATGCCAACTCTCTCCCCATTTCAGGACCCATTCACCTGCCAGGAATTTCCTCCTCTTAGTCTTCGCTTTGCCAGCCTCTTTGCCTCCCTCTTGTCTTAGCATAAGTGGTCTCAGATAAGCCTTCCTTGACCTGCTATGGAACACGGGTCTCCTGCATTTGGCTTCTATCTGAGACCGTTGTTTCCTTCTTATCAATCATTATAGCTTGCCGTTTAATTTTGACTTTTTGTTTGCCTTTTCAGCTCTAGAATGGAAATACCATGGAAGATGGCACACGTATGTCTTGTTCACTATGAATTTCTTAGTATTAGTAGGGAGCAGTAAATATTTTTTGGGTTAATGAAAGAGTCCTATTCTTTGGTCTTATTCCCAAGCAAAAGTCCTGTTTCTCTATGGTAGTGAATCACTTGGTCTTTGCTATATATCATGTATAGAATATAACAGTTGATTTCCTACTTTTACTCTTCTTCTTTAATCTCTAAAGAAAGCATCCCTTTTACCTATCTTGGCTATAAAATTGCCATTATCTTTTGGGCTTCACCAAATCAGAGACTAGAAAACTCAACCAGATCTTTTCCTCTCCACAGCATCCAAAAACCACATCTTAATTGCTCTACTGTGCTCCGAGTTAATTTTTATCGAGTGTATGTCCTTTGATTCTGAATCTGTAGAATCATGCTTCCATGGTTTCATGCTTTACCATGAAAACATTATTTAGTCAGCCTTAGGAAGGTGGGCAGAAGTCTTCAAAGCCTCGCGTTTGTGGAGTGGTGTTCACATCAAAGCAGAGTAGAAGTTGTTCCCTTAATCAGTCCTGAGGATATGAGACAGGTGTATTTCTTGGGCTCTACATGTTCTTTTCCTGCAGCAAGAACACTCCTTTCTCACTTGATTGCTGATCAGTACATTCACTATTGCCATCCCTCCCACCATTTCAAGCCTGTCCAGAGGTAGGTGTCTGATGAATTAATCATGATCAGTCAGTTAGTGTTTCTCTGAGGCATTGAAATCTACTAAATTTAGTAGTTGGTGGGACAGAAAATAAGAGTTCTGTGACTTGTGGCCTGACCTACTTCTGGGGTCTCTAATTTTTAATCTGAAAGCCAAATATTTATATGTTTAACCTCATCAACCTCCTGGATTCATAGACTTTCTCACTCCTTTTCTCCCTGCCCACACAGGTGGATAGCTGAAGACAGGACAAATCCACTGTGATCCCAGAGATATTGTGAAAATACTGTGCTTGCAAAAGAACTACATGAAACCTTTCTAAACAAAATAAACCTAGAGTTGAAATTTTATCTATTAGTGCAACCTGGACCTCCACCTCAACTCCAACAGCCTGTAAGACGTTTTTTTCCTCCAAAATCAAAGCTTTGTTATTGTAGATGTATGAGGGCTCTGATTAGCCTGATTTTATTGCACATCAAAAAATGTGAGGGCTGCCTGGGTAGCTAAGTCGGTTAAGACTCTTGATTTTGGCTCAGGTCAGGATCTCATGGTTTGTGAATTTGAACCCCACATTGAGCTCTGTGCTGACAGTGTGGAGCCTGCTTGGGATTTTCTCTCTCTCAATCTGTCTGTCCCTTTCCCCCCTCCCTTAAGAGAAAGAAAGAAAGAAACAAACAAACTTAAAAATAATAGAAAAAACTTGTCCTAACAATGGCCTGACATATTACAAAGCTGTCGTCATTAAAATAGTGTGATATTGGAATAGGTCAGATGAAGAGATCAATCAAACAGGACAGGCTGAAAATGGAGCCATGTATATGCTAAGATGTAGTTGATGTCAGAGATTACACTGCAAATCAATGAAGGAAGGGCAAATGGGCCCACCCACATGGGAAAAAAATAAAATGAGACTTCTATATTCTTTCACACACAAATATAAATTCCAGATGGATTAAGTACCTAAAATGTAAATAGTGAGTTTGAGCCCCACGTTGAGTTCTGTGCTGACAGTGTGGAGCCTGCTTGGGATTCTCTCTTTCTCTCTCTCACTTTCCAATTTGCTCATTTGTTTTGTTTATTAAATTCCACATATGAATGAAATCATTTGGTATTTGTCTTTCTCTGACTTATTTCTCTTAGCATTACACTCTGTAGCTCCATCCATGTTGTTACAAATGGCAAGATTTCATTCTTTTTAATGGCTGAATAATATTCCATTTTATCATTAACAACTGGGCTGCTTCCACATCTGGGCAATTGTAAATAACGCTGCAATAAACACAAGGCATATATCCCTTTGAGTTCATGTTGTTGTATTCTTTGGGTACATACCTAGTAGTGTGAGTGCTGGATCATAGGGTAGCTCTATTTTTAACTTTTTGAGGAACCTCCGTACTGTTTTCCAGAGTAGCTGCACCAGTTTGCATTCCCACCAACAGTGCAAGAGGGCTCTTTTTTCTCCACATCTTTTCCAACACCTGTCATTTCTTGTGTTTTTGATTTCAGAAAAAAACACTTAGCTTTAACTAGTATTCCCACTTCTGAGGATTTACCCTATTGGCATTTGTCCTTGTATGAAATAATATATGTATAAAAAGGTCACTGAAGCATAGTTTTCAATAACAAAAGATTCAGAGTCACCTAAATGTCAATCACCAGGAAAATGGTTAAATAAATCCTGACCCATTGATACAAAGGAAAACTCTGCAGCCTTGTAAAGAAAGAAAAAAAAAGAAAAAAGGAAGTTTAAATTAATAGAGAATAATCTTTAAGTGAAAAAAGCAAGATGCAGAACTAATGTTACTGTCGTGGAAATATAAATTATTTTTTTTGCCTATTCATAGGACTTTTGGAATTACTATAATAGCACATTAGTTTTCTCCAAGAAGGCAAACTGAATGGGAGAGGCGAAAATAGATATGATAGAAGAGAGGTTTTCACTGTGTACTCTTGTAACTCTTTACATTTTGCCCTGTGAATATATTACCAATTTAAAAATAAGAACACAAGATTTATTTGTAATGTATATAATATGCAAAAGATTACTATGCAGGGAACATGTAGGATCCTTACAAACTGGAAATAAAATACAAATAATATAATAGAAAAAACAAGCAAAGGATATGATAAAAGAAAACTGTTATTGCCAATAAACCTGTAAAGATAGTCAAACTTACGAAAAGTAATGGAAATGAGAAAGAAAACCAGTACTTAGATATTATTTTTAAACCACTAAATTGGAAAAATATTAAATGTCCAATAACATCATGTACTGCAGGTGGAGGAAATAGTCCCCTCACCTTCTGCTGGTGGGAATGTAAACCAGAATGGTCATTTTGAGAGTCTTTGGCAAGACATAAGTAAAATATAAATTGTGCATACCATACACCCATAGATTCTACTACTGAGTATATTTCCTCTGAAAACTCTTATATGTGTGTACAAAAGGACATTTATAAGTGTTTGTAGAAAATAGTGGAAAACTGGAAAGAACCAAATATCTATCAGTAGTGGATTTAAAAATGTGATATATACATAATAAAAAGGGGTTAATTAGAGCTACATACTTCAACATGGATAGATCGCCAAAAATCTAAAGTTAAATTAAAGAAAAGCAAATTGCAGAAAATATAAAGAATGATGCCATTTATGTAAATAACAAAACACATGGGAGCACCTGGGTGGCTCCGTTGGTTAAGCCTCTGACTTGGACTTGCCATTGGTGGGTTGAAGCCCCCGCGTTGGGCTCTGTGCAGACAGCTCAGAGCCTGGAGCCTGCTGTGTCTCAGTCTCTCTCAGCACCTCCCCTGATCACTCTCTCTCTCTTGCTCGCTCTCTCTCACTCAAAAATAAATAAACATTAAAAATTTAAATAACAAAACACATATAGAAAGTAATACTATATTGCTTGTGGAATGCATAAGTGTATAAATATATATATTAAGTTTATTTATTTTGAGAGAGAGAGAGAGTGTGTGTGTGTGTGTGTGTGTGTGTGCACATGGGGGAGGGGCAACTTTGCACTGTTAGCACAGAGCCCAATGCGGTGCTCAATCCCACAACCCTGGGATCATAACCCGAACCAAAATCAAGAGTCAGGTGCTCAACTGACTGAGCCACGCAGCCACCCCCATGCAACAGTCATGGCATGGGAAGGATCCACACCCAACTTATGCAGGTGGTTTACTTTGCATGAGGAGGTGAACTGGTTCAAGGGGATAGAGTCTGGAATCTCAAACAGTATTTCTTACAAAAACAAAAACTGGAGGAAAGTACTATCAGATGTTAACAGTTGTTAGCTCTGGAAAGTATGAATGTAAGAGTTTCACTTTTTTGTATCTTTCAAATTTCTCAAAAAAAGGGTCCATGGGAGAGAAAACTTTTTCAGGGGAAAAGAATCTTACAGATTTCCCTTTGCATGCAGGAGGACCCAAGCAATGTGTCTTTCCCTTTGGGAAAAAGAAATCCTGAGCAAATGCTTGGCTTCCTCTGGAAGAAACTTTTGGTGATAATGGCTCATTTCTCTCCTCCCAGCTTTTACCTTGCCCTACACCACAGACAATGCCAAGAGAGCTCCTAGGAAGGGCAACTACAAATACCGGGAGGTTGGTTAGGGGCCAGTCTGCCTAAGTGAAATTGTGTTTGAGAATAAATAATTTCCATGAACATGATTTGTAGGTTTTAAATTCTACATTGTGTACATGCATTATTACTATTATATATTATCAGAAATTTGCTATATTGTGGGGAATAGATAGAAAGTGGCTAAAGATGGGGAACCAATATTTCAAAGATTATGTGCATGTTAAATGATATTCTGAAGGATGAGCAATCCTCCCCAATTTCTCCAAATGAAAAGAAATTGCCACGGATTCTTCAGAAATTGATCAGAAAGAAAGCATTTCAATGCAACAACTTGATCAGTAGACATATTTGGTAGTTATTGGCCTTCTACTTACAAGGGCTCTTTCTGTTGTATCTATGAATGACACTGACCTTAAACAGCAGGAAAAGGACACTCCCAACTCGTGTGATACAATGTGGGTTGGGAGTGGGAGCGACTTGGGTGGTAGGGTGGAAGGACCATTGTCTGGGCTCATAATTGATATTGGATTTGAGCCTAGATGTGGACAAGTGGTGCATAGAGTCCTCTTGGAAGAGGAGATATTGGTGTCATAGGCATTAAATAGTATCATTTTTACATTTTGAAAAGATAGTAGTAGCTTATTGTATCAGTTGGCTGTCACCAAACTCTGCTGTCATTCCCTTCATGACAGTGATAAAACTACACATCCATGTAATTCAGAAAGGAACTTGCTTGTTCTGACACCATTGTTTCTGTGAAAGAGAAAGGAACCAGGTTGGAGAGGATAGTAATGGATTGGTAGAGTTAGTTAGAATAACAACAACCCCAGTGTGCGTCATTTGGGAGAGGGAAAGCTTTGATGAGGCCTTGGAATTCATGGGGAAATGTTAGCTCGCTTTTCTTCCCTTAGCTTGGACATCATCTGGTCTCATTTCTATGCCTTCTGTGTAGTTGAAGGGAAGTTCACTCCCACCTGCCAATCACTTAACTTCCTATGATGCCTGATACTAACAAAAAAAAGAAGTATGTTAGTAAACATAGGGATTCCTATTTGTAGAGATAAGTCTTTACTTTTTACTTGAGTCTTGATTTATTGTTTTTGGTTGTTTTGGGTTGGGGGATGGTTGATTTTTAACAAGAAGATAAACTTACAGATGGAAATTCTTTTAAGCCATAAATACCATGAACCTGCCTGGTCCAGGGAAGTTCAAATAAAGACTCTGGAATCTAGCAGCTGCTGAATGTTTTCCTTCTTTTCCCATTGGCCAAGAAGAAAGAAAAAGACGCGCCCCAGAAACAGTGGTGTAGGCGCCAGGACCTGACCCAGGTCTGGATACATAAACCATTCAGAGCTCCTCTTGGGGAAAAAGGAGGTAGAACATGACAAATTGACCTATGCCAGTTGACCTCTGAAGGGGAAGCATAACTTTACACAGCAGTCTCTGAGGGTTTCCTTATCTGCTTTATTTAGTATAAACACTGTCCTTCTTGGGTCCTCCCTGATTCTCCTAGCAGGCTCCAAGGATTAATTCTGGGTCCTTGGGTGTATTCACCCCGTCTGCTCTGTTCTTCAGAATTGTGTTTATCTTCTTTCTTGGTCTCATGCAGGTCCTGGAAGATTTTAACTCTTAGGGTTGGTGCTGCATTTTGATCTCCCTTGGAGTCTACCACTCCGTGGAGATAACACCTACCACCAGTAGGCAAGCAATATATGCTTGTCAACTGGCTGATTCAATAGTGTCAGTGCTGCATGCACATTAAACACTTGGGGGAGCTTTAAACCACACACAAACAACAAATACTGCACTGGTTTCTCCCCAGACCAACTGGATTGTGATGCCTGGGTATGCATCTCCAGCCCTGGAATATTCCACAGGTGATTCTGGTGCAAGGAGAAGGTTCAGAACTACTGGATTAATTAACCTGCTGCTTTACTTGGCTACATTCTGTTTTCCTCCAAGTTTGGAACTAAACTATATGAATTCTTCTGAGAAACAAATATCCCAATGACTGAGAAGATACCGGTGCTATTTTATAGGGAGGGTAGGATAAGAAGTGGGCTATACTGTGTGGTCCTGGGTAAGCTACTCAAACTCTCTGTGTCTTGGTTTCCTCATCTATAAATTGGGAAGAATAATACTATCTCTTAAGATTGTTGTAAAAATTAAATGACCTGATCTATGTAAAACTCTTAGAACAGTATCTGGTATATAGGTATTTTGTAATAAAACACAATATGAAAAGGATGATATGTTTATTGTTTCAGTTGTTCTCTTCTTTGGTTAATGGCTCCAGCCTCCTCCTAGACTAAGCTCCCATGACAGTTTTTAACTCCAGCCTCCCCTTTGCCCCTTCCATCTTGTCCCTTGTCAAGTCCTGCTCCTCAGATCTGCCCCTTCCTTTTCATTCCCATTGCCCCAAATCTAATCCTCAGTCTCTTTCCTCTCTCTCCTGAATCATGGCCACCTAGCTGGTCTCCTTGCTGCTGTTTTGTTTGTGACAGGACCATCTTGATATGGCTCCCAAATAGCCCAAGGTCAAGTTGTAATCTTGCTGCCACCTAGTTCAAAACTCAACCTATAGCCTCATTATTGTGGAAATTCAAATCCAAGCTGTGTGACTGGGGTGGTTTAGTTACTTTTCCCAAACCTGCGTATCTTCATGTATAACTGGAGATCACCTAAAAATACGTTTCTACTCAGTAGGATTGTTGTGAGAACAGAATGAGAGAATGTCTGGAAATAAAGGCACTTAGAAATCTATATGGCACATAATAAGGGCTCAATAAATGCTGTTATTATTACTGTCATTATTTGGATATTGCCTACCAGTAGCTCTCTAGACATCCTCAATGCCGGCCATCTGGAAATCCTTGCTGCTTCCAGACCACATCTTGGATCAGGCCTCTGTTTCTACTGATTTTGCCTTAGGAATGCCCTCCACCCCCTCCAGGTGCCTGAATCCTGTCTTAAAAGGATGTAAATTATTTCATCTTCTGATTTTGTTCCAAGTCTTTTCTTTTAAGGCAGGGGTTCTCAAACTTTAATGGACATTCATTTGGAGGGCTTGTTAAAACTCTAATTGCTGGGCTCAATTTTTAATTCAGTAGGTCCAGAGTAGAGCCCAGGATTTCACATTTCTTTAAAAAAATTTTTTTTAATGTCTTACATATTTTTGAGAAAGAGAGAGAGCATGAGTAGGGGAAAGGCAGAGAAAGAGGGAGACACAGGATATGAAGCAGGCTTCAGATTCTGAGCTGTCAGCTCAGAAGCTGATGAGGGGCTTGAACTTGTGACCCACAAGATCAAGGCCTGAGCCAACGTTGGATGCTTAACTGACTGAGCCACCCAGGCATTCCCCCAAGGATTCACATTTCTATCAAGTTCCCAGGTATTAATCTGGTTGCTCTGAGGTCCATATTTTGAGCAGCACTGTTTTACAACTTACAACTTCTATGTTACTTATTTGAGTACAAATTCCTTCTCCAAGGAGATTAGGTTCTCAAGGGAAGGGCCCAAATTTACCTTCCCTTCCTTCTGGAGGAGACCTGGCCTGGGACTTGAAGAAAGGGCAGGGTAGAGAGCCCTGCAAATAAGAAGAGCAAATAGTGGCCTGCCTGGGGAAGGGTGAGTGAATTGGTTATTAAGGCATGTAGAAAAGACATCTAGAGAGAGGTATCGGGCTGGATTTCAACAGATAGGTGTGGGGAAGAACCTTGAAGGCAGGCAGAGGAATGTACAATTCAATTCCTAATCTGTGAAACGTAAAGACTGAACTGCATGGTGTCATGATGACAGTTCCTTCCCATTGGCCATAAGCTGCTGCAGAATCTGGGCTCTCTCCCATCAACGTGCACATCCTAGATGCAAAGAAATATCTGCTAGCCTAGCTCCCAGAGTATGTCATTTTGTGAGTGACTCTTCTGCATGAAAACATGGACTGAGGCTCAGGGCAAGCCATGTGATCCTGCAGACCTGGGCCAAATCAGGGACTTGAGGGCGTTGTGACTGGTACCCCTACCACAAATTCTGGCTCATTCCTTCTCTGAAAACCATCTGTGGTGGTCCAGAAGTTCCTTGACCAACCATTCAGAAATACCACTGCCTCTAGAGATGAGGTTATTTTCTCACTTTCAGTATAAGCTTTCTTTAAGGAGATAATCATAAGCGAGAAAGAATGATCTGGCCACTGGGAAGTAACAGATCTGGGCTCAGTGAGAAGTCCTTGGTATTGTTCTGTGGGTTTTCTGGTATGCCTGCCTCACAGGGTACTGATGAGGTTAAATAATTAATGTATGTGAATGTACTTTGTAAGCTCTAAAGCACTGCAGGAATATAATTAATTATGTTTATAATTACAGGTAATGTAATTATAATTGTAATTACTTTGTGGGTGGAAGCAGAATATATATATCCCATGCCCGTTCTCTAGTAGGATATCCTTGATGGATACCCTTGGTGAGATCATCAATTTGTGTATTTGAGCTTGACTCACTCTCTCTGACTTTATTTTCAACACTGAGATATATGTGAGACTTCGGCTTCAGGACTTTCGATTGTGTTTTAGAAAATGGGAAAAAGCTGCGTAGAGTGAGGATGGGATATTCAACACCTCAGAGCAATATTCTTTGGCACTTATCTGTCAGGTAGATAAAGTTAAAGCAATTTATGCGGAGATACCGCAGTGACACTTGCAGAGATCCTAGAATTAAACAAACATATACACATATGAGCATATAATATATATATACATATATATATATGTATGTACTCATGAATTACTCCAAGTTATTTCCAGAAATCCACTAAAATCTAATACAATCTAAGATGTTCATGCAATGGCTAAGTTGTAAGTCTGCTCTATGTATCAGGTAATATTTATTAATATTAAGTCAAAAAGCAATATATTATGCTATTTTGCTTATTCAGCAAAATGAATAAACTCGATACAAATATCTAATAGTTACTTCCTTCCATTAGCATGCTGAATCTTAAAAAAAAAAAAAGACCATGTTTTGGTCCATGTTTTGAAGCAGTATTTGTATGCATGCCTGAGAGGCATTGCAGGCCTAGGAATTCTCTGACCTATCAGAAATCTGTACTGCTAATAGAGAAGATACTAGAACCATCTTTTGTGTTTTTCCCCATTTGAAAGTCAATAAACTACGAAATATTTAACAGGAAAAGTCCTCCTGGTATGTCCCTCCCTTGCTATTTTGGAGTCTCTGACCTTCTGCCCTTGTTCCTACGCACTGTTAATTGTTGTTAATTTCTAACACCTCATTAATTATTTCCATTAAAGATGTGGGAGAGGGAAGTGCCCTTCACTCATGGGTAGTCATACGAATAAACCATTAATAATTACAAAAAGTGTGTTACTTTAAACGTGAAAAGTGAATTTGAGCCATTTCCATGCAAGTTTCTGTTTCTGACGGCCTGGCCATGCCGCTGGCGTGTAGGTGGGGACACCGGAACAATATGGTCATAGCCGAGGAAGAAGCGGAGTCTCCTTTTGCTGCCTTGATGACCGTAACATTTGGCCTCTAGGGCATGATGTGCTTTTCAGAGAACGTTTTCTCTGTACAACTTTTTCTTCCGTTGTAAAAGCAGCCTGGAGGAGGAACAGTTTTCTCCAGTGTGACAGCCCACGTTGGGACTAGGCGTGGAGCTGCAGACTCCCGCTTCCGGGCAGCCCGCCAGACCGTGCGACGCCCAGAGGGGGGTCAGCGCGGGTATGGAAACTTCCACGTCCACCTCAGGCTTTCACAGAGATGAACCCAAAGCCACTTCACTGACAGTGGGGTCCCAGTCTTTAAAGGAAAAAAAAAAAGCTTTAGTGTTGCGATTTTTATTTGGTGCTTCTCTTAAAAGCTTAGGTAAGAGAGTCTTCCCACACGTTTATAAGAGAGTTGAGAATTAAATATTTAATTGGGGGCGGGGGGGAAGCATCAGACAGGGTCTGACCAGCGAGCAGAAAATTTTATGGTATAGACAAAAGATTTAGGAGTAGTAGACGAAAAAATGATGTTATGTGTATAGATTTCAAAAGTGAAATCTAGACAGCTTAGATTCTACAGCCAAGAGGTAGATTGCTCCAAGGATAATATTGTGAACTTAAGGGGTGAGTAGGATTCCTCCTAGTTGGACTCCTTGTTTTGCTAATAAGATGATGGAAATCCAGAGAGGATCAGGAGACACCTTAACAGTGAACACTGGAAACATGAGAACTGGCTTTTACGTTTTCCATTACGATTCTGCTGTTCATTTGGACTGTGATCTGAAGAACAGGGCCACATCTTTTCTCTCTCCTCCTCTTCCCCCTTCCCCTTCTTCTGAGAGGTCTTCCCTGCTAGAGTCCTGGGGAGAGCAGAGGGGCAGCTTCCTACTTCCTGGAATAAACTGAAAACTATACCCGGTGGTTTGGAGTATCTGATGACTTCATGGCCACAAGGCCAGGTTAGAGGTCTAGAAACAACAGCCTGGTTTTAAGAAACCATTTAACCTGCAGGCCCCCATTTCTTCTTATCTGTAAAATGAGGCACTTATATTTTAACTCTTAAGTCATATTAGACAGTTGGAGTCTAAGCTCTAAATTCCCCTGTAATTTCTTCCTATTGTTTTACTCATTCCTCTGAATTGCAGTACAATAGTCTAATGGCCTGTGGTTGACACCATCCCACATTTTATTTATTCCCCCTTCTGTTAATGGGCAGTTAGTTTGTTGGATGCTTTTCCCCATTAGAAGTAATGCTACAATAAGCATTTTTGTACAAATCTCTTTATATATAGGTGTGTGTAAAAATTTCTCCAGATTTTCTATTTTACCGAATGCTACCAAATTAGCCTCCAAACTGGCTATATTAATCTACCAACCTTCACTCTCTCCACCTCTGTTCCCACAATTGCTGCAGGGGCTTTGTCCCTTTATCATATCTAAAGCCAGCTAGCAGGACACACTGCCTATTCCTGTGGATGCAGGTCCCCAACACCTCTGTCCTCATTGTGTCTTCTGCTTCTCCCCCTCCATCAACCCCTGGGGGTGCTCTTCCGTAAGAAGTGAAAGGGTAGAGTCTCACTTATATTCCTGTCTGCTTTCAGCCCTTTTGCCTCTGCCTTAATATAAAGTTTTTCTTTCCCCTAGCAGTTATGCTTTGAAATATGCAAGACAGGAAGAGAATTCTTCTTCTGTTTAATACTATCTCATCCCTTCCTTGAGTTAAAGAACAGAGACATGTTCAGCTGCTTGAACAGGGGAGGCGAAAGGGCAAAGGGGGGAAAAGACATGCTAGAGGAAAAAAAAGAGAATATTTAAAAATTTTATCTTTCAACATGTGCATTTAACAAATTGCCTTTACTGAAAATAATAACATTACATGAAATGTGAGGTATCTGGGAAATCTAACACTTAGTGTTAGTTACTGTAACACTCAACATTTCTGTCTTGGATGGTGAGATAGTATTTCCTTATTTGTGTCTGAGTCTTATATTTCCTATAGGGAGGCAACAATTTATAATTAGAGCAGCTAGATATATGCCCAGGCAGGGAGAAGAAAAGAGGGAATCCAAGAAACATATTTATTTATTTATTTATTTATTTATTTATTTATTTATTTACTTATTTATTTGAGAGAAAGATAGAGAGAGCATGAGCAAATGAGGGAAAGGGGCAGAGGGAGAGAGAAAGACAGAGAAACAGAGACAGAGAGAGAGAGAGAGAGACTGAGAATCCTAAGCAGGCTCCATGCTCAACATGGAGCCCAATTCAGGGCTGGATCCCAAGACCCTGGAATCACCACCTAAGCTGAAATCACGAGTTGGTCATGTAAGGACACAGATCTGAATCAACTTGACTCCATGACAGGCTTCAAGTTTCCCTCTGACCTTGGAGACCCAAGTGTTGGTTTCTCAGAATCATGGGACAATAAAAGGGCACACATTGCCCAAGGCAAGACCACCTTGTAACACCCAATCAGGAAAGGCCAGCTAACACCCTTAACATTTAGAAGCTATAGATAATCACTTATTGCTTACGGCTAGTTACACCCTACATGATGGTCCTGGGTCCACTCTGTAATTGGTTAATACTCTAAATGTTATGATTGGGTCCCACCAAAAGTAACAAGCACTCTGGACAATGTGTATGGTTAAAGCCCTTGTTGGGGGCTCTCAGCACGGATCCACCACACTGGTGAAGTTTTTGAGCCTGAGCCCGAGCCCATAATAGTAATAAAGCCCTTTGCTTTCGCATGCATGACTCAGTCTCCCTGGCAGTCTCTGGTTTTTGGGGTCGATATTGAAATTTTGGGCATAACAGTCACTCAACTGACTGAGCCACCCAGGTGCCCCCTAAGAAACATTTTATTTTTTTATTTTTATTTCTTTCCCCAAGAAACATTTTAAAGGGGAAGAGATTGAATGAAGGGAAAAGTGAGGAGGAGTAGCTCATGATTTTGAGGAGTTTGGCCAGGGACACCATCTTCCTTCGGTAAGAAATGGGATGAGAGTGTGACTTGAGATGACAGGCAGAAGTTGATGAATTTGAATTGGGATGTAAAGAGCTCATTCATCTCCAAGAGATCTTTTTCTTTAAAAATGGCAGGCAGAACATGGGACACCTGGGTGGCTCAGATGGCTAAGCATCTGACTTCGGTCGGGTCATGATCTCATCGTTCATGAGTTTGAGCCCCGCATCAGGCTCTGTGCTGACAGCTCAGAGCTTGGAGCCTCCTTCAGGTTCTGTGTCTCTCTCTCTCTCTGCCCTTCTCCCACTCATGCTCTGCTTCTCTCAAAAATAAATAAACATTTAAAAAATTATAAAATGGCAGGCAGGACAGAACATTTCTGCCATGTTTCGTGTGATCTGCAAGGCTACTCTCCTCCTGTGTGTGCGTTTTCCTGCCCACTTCAGGGAGTGACCACCCACCCCACTTCTGCTCCATAGATCAGCATTGTCCAGGCTGCCATTCTCCATGCACGTCCTTCATATCCGACCTTTGCTGGAATGTGAGTGAACACGCACACAGGCATACAAATAAACCCACAGACAAGAGACCACTGAGGCACCCTTTTCCCCAGAGGAAAAGCTAACGTCCTTTTATATCCTTACAACTGGCTTCCGTTGGCTTTACCTGTGAGCGTTCTTGAATGGGGGCAGCCTTATCCCCATTCTTCTGTACATCTCAGGGGAAGGGAATGACCCCACCACCAGGTGAATATTCTACTGGAGGTTCCCAGTCAGTTTCAGCAGTAGAAGGACTCACGGCTCCTCCTTCTTACCCTTATGGTAAACAGTTCTTTGTCCCATTTGAAACTTTATCAAAAATAAATTACACAGCAAATTTTATTTCATTCCCATAGTTTCACCTCCAACTGCAATAAGGCCATCGATGCCTCCGTGCTGACTGCACCCTCCATTCAGCCCAGCCAGAAGCAAACAAAACAAGGGCATTTCTACCCAGTTTATTTGAAACTCTATTTTAAACAGACTGCTCTGAGTCATCAGTGATGTCCTGTTTCTAGGACAAAGAATAATTGCTCTGACCTCAGAGTTGCTCTTTTCAAGGACTCAGGTTTAAAGGTTATGAAGAGCTATTCAAACTCAATTATTTCTAGCTCTCCCTCACTTTTTGCACTGCCTTTCAATGTGTGATGGAGTGTCCATTCATAGTCATGGGCCCGTTCAAGTAATATGTGTCTTCAAGATTACAAGATGTCGATTCATTCGTTCCTTTATGGATGGATCCTTTCAACCAACATTTGTTGAGCACCTTGGTGTGCTAGGCACATGCACTGGTGCTAAGGATTCGAGATGTCCTGAGAGATGTCTTCTGGAGGGGAACCTAGATACAAACAATTCGCTTGGCTAACTTGAAACAAATTGCCCATTTTTGTGTTCTTTCCCCCTAGTTTCCTTCCTCTGTCTTTTCTATATTTCTTTACTTTTCATTGTTTATCTCTCGCTCTTCTTTCCCTTTCTCTGATATTTTCCTTCCTTTCTTTATTATCACACTATGGCACGTTATTTTCAAAAGGCCACCCTTGTCTTCTGCTTTGCCCACCTATTTCATAGTACCAATATTTATCAGTGGTTGAGGGTAAACCCCTGCTTTGGCCAGTTCAGGCTCATTTGGCAATTTTAAGCATCTGAGGAGGAAGAAAATTGTGTTAACTATGGAATGGGTGAAGAAAGCTATTGGAAAAAAGGATAAGGGTTTTATGAATTGGAAAGAAGGACTATATTTCTGAACAACGTGTCCACTTCTGGATTAGTCAGGATTGGCTTGGGTTTGTTGTAGTAATAAATAACCTCCAAACGTCAGCGGCTTAAATCAACAAAAGTTTCTCTCTTGCTGATGTGACATGTCCCACATGGGCCTGGGGAAGCTGCAGCCCCACCACATCATTCAGGAATCCAGGATATTGGGCTCTCTGTCATTCCAGCATGTGCTTCTGAGATCACTTGTGCCACGAAGGAGAGAGCTGGGGGGTCACCCACCGTGGAACACCCCAGGCCGGCAGGGACCCCCAGTTCTTCTGCTCACAACAAGCAGACGAATCAGATGGCCTGTCCAACTGCAAAGGAGCTGAGTCGTGCAGCCATATGTGCTTGAGAGGAGAGGGGTCCTGACTCTTTGTGACATTAGTAGTGTCCACCACAGCACTCAGAGTCAGCAAGTTTGAAATCAAGACTGGAAAATCCTGAATGTCTGGGTGCAGCGTCTGAAGGACAAATATAGAACAAATTGCTTGTGTTCTGTAGTGACGGGGCTCACTCCTAGCCCCTCTGATAGCTGCTTCACAAGAGCAGATCTCCGGCCACCTAACAACCCCACCGCCTCAGGCAACCTCTTCCATAGACCCTTGTATGTAAAGGCAGCATTTTAAATAAATACCCATGTGTGTCCTTTTATCCAATAAAATGTCAGTCTTAAATTACTAAGATAATTCATCCCTGAGGTTGAAATATTCCTCTTAATTTACTTCTTTAATTAAGGGAGGTGTGGGGTTTGTGAGGCTTGGGCCATTAGGAAGCATAACTGTTCTGAGCCAAGACTGTGAGGCCATTCCTCGCCTCTGACAGCGGGACGGAGCGAGGCCGCCGGTAAGCCGGGCGTCAGGGATGACAGGACAGCTCCATCTATTGCAGCCACCAGCCTGAATACATAACAGGGTGCATCACCTCCCTCAGACACATTCCCTCCAAGTGAAATTAACTTTATGGGGTGCGCAATTGTAAAGTCTATTTGGATGGTTTTATGTAATGACCCAGGAGTTTTCAGACAAGTGACTTTTGGGCAGCTGTAAACTAGAGATCGCTTGTGCTTCTGGACTTCCTGGAACGTCAAAGATCGAAGTCCTAAGGGTCATCCATCTAAGAGTGGATACGTACTCATGACTGATTCCTTGATGGGGCCCAGTCTAAAAGAGAAGAAAGGTGATGAAATCAGCCCGACACAGTGGCAGAGGGCTGAGAATCCTAATCTAGGCCGATTCTGGATTTTCATCTTGGTTGCCTGCTAAGAGCTTGTGTGACCGTGAGCAAGTTTTGTAACATCTCTAAACTTTAGTTTTCCATAAAATGAGATTGAAAATAATATTTGCCTCACAAGCTGAAAGAATGGAGTGAGGTGATGAAACTTAACACAGTGGCTGTCTCCTATGAAGTGGTCAGAGAATGTCGACTCTTACTGTAGTTGTTACTATCAATATCGTTCAGGACAGCAAGCATATGTGGGACTTAAGCAATATACTGTGTTGGAACCTGAAAGTTATACCTGAATGAATAGGTCAGAACATGTACTTTTAGGGATGTGCAAGTGTGTGTGTGTGTGTGTGTGTGCGCGCACGCATGTGTAAGAGAGAAGGAGGGTGGAGGGAGAAAATTGAGAAATGTAAGGGCAGAACAAAAAGAAGAAGCAGGAGAGGAATAATTCAAGATAACTAAAGTAAAAATAGACAGCATTGAATTGTGGGCTTACTCCCTAATAGGTAGATAGATAGATCTTTATATAACTGATCTATCTCATTTAACGTTCACACAACCCTCTGGGCAGGCATTTATTAGTACCCTTGTCTTACATTAGAAGAACGGAAGCTTTAGAAAGATGAAGTTGCTGCAGTGGGCAGCACAGGGGCTGCCTGGAGAAATGCGGGAAAGACCATGCTGGGGGGTCTGGTTTGACTGCAGGAGAGGAATGGCTCCGTGGAACAGGATCTACCTGGTGCTCCAGGGATGCCCAGCTCACCAGCACAGTGGTCATGCCCACGTGGAGTCCAAAGTCATCTCTGATTTTGGCTACATGGTCACTAGTGGCATGCTCTTTGACCAAGAAACAGAAGACTGCCTAGAGGCAATCACCACACCTTTGAGACGCTGGAAGACTAGAACAATTCAGAATGTGCTTAGGCGCAGCCTCAAATCTTGGGGCAAACTCAAGACATGCCAGAAACCTCAACCAATAGCAAACCAGTCCCACATGGAGGCCACTGGAGGCAAAAACTTGTTGGTGATCCCAGGATGACCACTAGATGGAGCCCTGCCAAGCATGGTCACCCCTGAGGACAGAACCCAAACCTCCCTCCCCACTCCTCCCACCTCCCATTTGTCTTTCCAGCAGTACAAGGTCAAGACCACCATTGATCTCAGTTTTTAACATTCCTCCATATGTTTTACTATGAGTTCAGACAATGAAAGGAAACTTGGAAGCTTCAAAACTCTTTTAGACTTTTGTCCCAGTAAACACTTTAGGAAGAAAAGTTATCTCCATGTAAATCTCCATTAAAATAACCTTGTGGGCTTATCTGAAATTAGCACCTCCAGAATTCTTGCTTTGACTATTGCTTTAGTTTGCCCACTTGTGTCTTGATCTTACGTTTGATATGCCCTTCTAATCAGATAAGAAAAGAGTTGAAGCGTTTCTGGACTATAGACCAACCCCTAATGTTACTTGAAAATAGGAGTTGGGCTGGGGGTTAGGTTTTTCCCTCTTTATTTGTGTATGATTTAGTGTTCATCCTGCACTAGACACTAAAATGCATTGTTTAATTATCTGAGCTCAACACACCATTTTATAATTCATTAGTCAGTTGCTCTTTGCAAAAGCTTATTTCTTACGAAACAAAAGTGGGAATCATGCAACTGGACTATTTATCTCTCTTTAGGGGTTGGGGGTTAATATCTGATAGCTCATAACATCTTTATTATAATGCATTTATAATGATTTACTGGAATCATTCTATGGCTAAGTATCTAATGTCAAAGCTGGGATCTGTCATGAAATAAAATGCTGTATCCTTGGGTAGCTCTAGGGAGAAACAGGCCTCAGCCAATATTTTCTGTGTAATTCTACAAACTGTAATAAGGGTAGGGGTAATTGCCTTAATGTCAATTAAGCTATTAATAATGCCTATCTTGTCATTCCTAAATATAGCAGTGTCTCAATCATACATTACTGTCCCCTGTTAAGACTACTCAGAAATGAGATCACAGCTTATGTGACTCAGGAAGTCTGTCCAGCAGCCAACCTTACTCCTTTACATAAAAGAAAGTTTGGGGATTGATTTACCTGTGTTTGATGAAAAATTTCTGCTTGGACACGGATTTGTATTTGTAAGGGCAAGGGTCGGCAGTCCTTGTGAGCAGGGGAAATCCAGCCTTAAAAACTGTTTCCTGTTCCTATTCCGCTTCTAGATGGCCTGCGCCTAGTGCAGGACTAACGTTCTGGGTTCCAGGCCCATGACAGATGGTCCAGACGGTCCCAGACAGCCATCCAGGCATTTTAGAGTTGGGGGCACTCACTCTGGCAACACGTGGTGCAGTGCTGTGTACATGTTATTTCCAGGCGATTTGGATGCACACAAGTTCCTCAAGGGCAGACAGACATGACTGAGACACACCACAGAGTAAAGGGGCCAATGGCCTATCAGCAAATTTCAGCAGCCAAGGTCAAGGGTATAGGCATATTGGGAATATGGAATAGGAGGTGAACTGTGGGGTGTGGGTGAGCAGGGAGAATGTCACCAACTCTCCCAGATCAGCCCTAAATCAGAACCATTTATCTCACAGCTGAGGAACAGGCCACGACTCCTTCAGCTGGCACTTATATTTCTCCTGGGCTAAGATTTCTAAGCAGCCACTTCCTTCTGCCCTGCTTGTTGGCCCTCTTGGTGAAGTGAACTTCTACTTGATGATATTTAGAGCTCATTAATTTGTCCCAAGGAAGCTTATTGTATGGCAGTTTAATGACAGAAACCTGTTTTAATGCAAATGGACATGTAATCCCACTAAGCCACTCGGTGGGTGTAAATTTAAAACAATTGCTAGGAACTGACACCAGAGTTTAAGAAGATGGAGGGCCAGTTTCTAGATCCCCCAGGCCCAGGGGACCCTGCTTGGACACCCAGCCCCCGCGGTTTTAGTGGAGCCGGCGGTTACCATGGCAATTTAAATGGGAGAGGGAGAAGCTTGAGCCAGCCCTTCTCAGGTGGTGGGTATCAGAGCTCTGGAAGAGTTAGTAGACTGGGGTGCACGGAGCGAGGAGGGCTCTGTGGTGGAGGAAATGAAGGGTGAGTGGGCGTCTTCTGCTCATTATTCCTCCGGGTATAAGGTCAGGAAAGGTATGACCGAGACCCACGAGGCAGCTTTCTCTCCTGGCTTCTTATAAATACCTGATCCAGGCAAATCCCCACAGAAAGAGCACACCATCCTTTCTAAGAAGTCACCTGACTTCTCCCGGCGGGGGGAAGGGGGAAGCCTGCCTTTGGGGTAGAGGTGGGAGGTGGAAAGAAGACGAAGGCGGGAATTGTTTGTGAATATTTGTTGGATGATAATGCTGTTGGGTGCTACATCATTCTCTAGAGAGCCCTGAATAAGGTTATTATGGGTGAAGTCATTTTTGTAATAAAGTTGGCTGTAACTCTGGGTCATAAATCACAGGTTCTGGGACTAAAAAAATTATGAAACATGCCTCCGTTACCACATACTGTCCTCCTTTTAAATACTTTGATTTTACTACAAATCCTCCATTGACTGAGATGGGGGAAATACACACAATGAGCAAATGATTCCTTCCGTCCCCGGCAGCGGCCAGGCCGGCATCTGGGTCTCCCAGAATGATTTCCTGAGGTGTGATGTTATTTATGGCGTGCTTTCTCTATCAAAAAGGCAAACAGCATCCCAAGTGACCCCGGAGCATTTGCATCATTGCTTCTCTTGCTAATTGATTCATCCCCTGGCAGGGCCTGAGACACGGGCTGTTAGCTGGACACTCTCTCCCAGCCGAAGATCCTGTGGATTAGAATGCACAAGAAGCAGAGATGTTAATAAAACCGTTAAATGTCAAAACTGCAAGACCCACACCCATCTCGAGTCCATCACCTCTTCGGGAATGATTCTGTAAAATACCATCTCCTCCCCTCGTCCTCTCTCAGTCTAAACTTCACAGCCTTTGTTAGGGAAGGAGATTAAGAACTATTACTAACAACACCGATTGTTTAATTTCTGTCATCACTTCTTCCTTTCAAATGAGAGTCCGGCACAGAATGAAAAGGAATGTTATCATATGAAGTGCATTTCAGATGTAATAAAGCAGAAAGGAGAGGGTGGCCCAAGTGGCAGTTGTAAGAGGGACAAAGTGTGGATCTCTATAGCTCAGTGGCTGCAAAGCAGAAAATGAAGATTGTAAAAACGTCACATAAAGAAAAAATGCACAGTGGATTCGTTTTGCGATGCCCATAATTCAGTAATGCCTTTAAGTAGCTAGAAGAAATATAATAAATGTTTTTCCACAACATTGATCATACTGTATCAGAGGAAATATTAGTGTGCAGGGAGCCATGATTATACTGGTAGTAATTCTCGGTGCAGAAAACTAGTAGAAGATGGGACCCTTTATAGGCCGAACTTTTATTGGCCGCAGTTATTTACCTTTAAGAATACGCCTAATACATTGTCCTATAGCTAAATATTTTTGTGAAAATTCAAACCAGCACTATCAGTAAATCAGAAATCCTGCCACCATTTTATAGAATTTATATATGTATTTTCCTGCAGATGCTCTGATATGTTCCAGAATACAAAACCAGCCAATTGACCATGTAAAAATTCTGGAATGTCTGTAAAACAGATCCTTCTTCTATATTCTCAACCCGGATAGGAGCGGACAGGTTTATAGCATGTGATTCCATCCAAATGCCACCTGTATATATATAAAGCATCTCTCTAAAGAAATTAAATGGGTTATTAGATTATATACAGCAGTAAAACTATACCCAAAGCTGTAAGCGAGGAAAGAGTATGCATGTCATGTAACTGCTTTTTTCCTCCCTCCCTTCCTCCCTTCTTCCCTTCCTCCCTTCCTTCCTTCCTTCTTTCTTTTTGTTTTTGTTTGTTTGTTTGTTTGTTTGTTTGTTTTGGTTTTTTGGGTTTTTTTCCCCCTACAGAAAGCTTTGCAGGACAGGTTTTTTCCTTTAGGGAGAAAAGGGAATGGATTCCTCATGCCAGCCTCTTGCTCCTCAGGCAGGAGCTGGTAATGCGGTGGCTGAAGCCATCTTGGTGCGGAAGCCCGGGCATGCTAAGGGAAGTTCTACCTTCACTCTGGAGGAACACCGGACTTTGCTGTAGAAACCATCGAACTGGGCTTCCATGGTGCACAAGGTAAGAGCTGCCCCAGCCAGAGTCTCGCAGAGCTCCAAGGGGGAGGTGAGCCCCGGGCACACTAGTTTTCCCTACATCCCCCACAAAGCACTGCCGTGAAAGTTCCTGGGAGAAGCAACAGGGCAGAGGAGTCCCCCAACTGAAGATATTGGGAGAGTGTGATCGGAGCACCGCATTCTTTTCCTTCAGAATCTGGACAGGCCGGCATGCAGTTCAAAGGCCTTGGAAAAGCAAACAGGCCTGGCTTAAGGCTGTAGATTTACCTGCTCTGTTTCAGTGCACAACTCCCCTAACTCTCACTGACACAAATGGGAATCATTTCCCAGACTTTCCTTGCGACACCATCCCCATCTCTTTGTCCTAGCGCTCTGTGCTTCGCGCAAATCCCAGGTTTCACGCACACGTACTCCTTCAGTGCAACGGTTTCTATGATGTGCTTTTCTTCTCCACCAAACAACGGGAGTATATTAGCTAAAGGGCATGTTGTAGGGAGTTATGTCTTGATTTTTCCACTGGAGTTGGGTTGATATTTTGTCTGTTTCGTTTGATTTCCCCCCTCCCCCCCTTCCTCTAACAAGGAAGAAGTGAAAGAGGGCACTTTCACAGACTGAGCCACCCAGGAGCTCCTGAAAGAGGGCACTTTCAAATTCTTCCCATCTTGACTTTAACAAGGCAGGAAATTGAAGAGAAAAAAACCCAACATAAGGGAGTCTAAGGTTGAGAAACAGCTTGCCACAAGATGGCGGTCTCTCTGAAGGAGTGCAGCCTGGGAAGATGGCGAGCAGTCACCTGATGTGCTCAGCGTTGCCGTGGGCGTACATAATGCACAGGCCGAGGTGACCCAACAGACTCCTGTCGAGTTCTTCCTCAGTGTCAGAGGAAGCACTTTATAAGTGACATTGTTCTAGGTACTTCCGAGCAGCAGTGGCTCTTCTAGGATATTTTTTAATGAAAATTGTTGTTGTTGTTGTTGTTGTTACTATTAATCTTAGCTGCCTGCCAATTGAAAGAACGCAATTTAAAATGAAAAAAATTTTGGAGGCTAATAGCTCTTTGAATTCCCTCTTTAGATATATGATCACATTAATGCACCTATTACCAAAACTTACTAACGATCAAAGGTAGTCCTGTTCTTTCTTCCCTCTCCTTCCTTCCTCTCTTGTCTTCCTTCCTTTCTCTCCATTCTTCCTTCTTCTCTCCCTCCTTCCTCCATCCTTCCCTTCTGCCTTCCCTCTCTTCCTTCCTCCCTTCCTTCCTCCCTTCCTTCCTTCCTTCCTTCCTTCCTTCCTTCCTTCCTTCCTTCCTTCCTTTCTTCCTTCCTTCCTTCCTTTTCCCCTTCTCTCCTTTATTTTCCTTTCCTTTTCTCCTCTTTCCTCTCCTTCTTTCTCTTCTTCTTCAATGACTTGGAAAAAATCATAATGAATTTCTTAGAGCTACAACAATGAAAATATTCAGGGTCACACATGCCTTCCCTGGAGTATTTAACAATGGAGTCAAGCACAGCGTTCATTTTTGCTGGGTGTGCAGAATACGCAAACTCTCATTTATCCTTGCAAAAATATTTAAGTGTGTTTAGGAGGGTCAGAGAGACTCTTAGAGAGTAGACCCACTATAATTTAGCAAAATTAAAAAGCCACAAAATAATAATGAAACAACAGACTTTGGAAACTACTTAGTGAATAAACAGTAAATTTAGCTTCACTGGCAATCTAGCCTGCATCATTGACTTACACTGTGGCCAGATAAAGAATGTAGACAACATTCAACAGTACAGAACATTGGATTATAATTCGGACCATTTTGTATTCTAAAATGAGACACACTTGTAATTACCTCTACAACCGCTGGATGTCACTGTTGCATATGTCTGGCAGTAAAAACTTTCTACTTCGGTAATCTGAACCGGCTATTCTAAGGGCTGTTATGTTACTCCTTGGCACTCTACCTTTTGATTGAGCACGTGCTACCATGTTAAGACAACTCTCTTCTCCATTCAGTGCAGTCAGCCCAATTCTCAATTATGGCACTCTACTGGGAATTCTTCTAATTTATACAGGATGAAATTCCCCAAACACAATTATCTTCTTCACTATACTTTTATAATAGTTCCCAACATTGTATATTAATTATAACTAACACATTCTGGATACCAAATGAAGTGAAGTGAAAACATAACCATAAAATACCCTAGATTTATAAAGTGTCTTTTTCCTCCCTCAAAGAGCTTATAACAGTTTCATATCTATTTGCTCATCTGTCTTTCCAACCTCCCCAGGGGGTTACCTGCTTTAATGCTTTTATGAGTCAAAGTTGACCTGTGAAATAAATTGAATGAAGTAATTATTTACACTGGCATCCCAGGAGTAAAGCAAAAGCAAACATTGAAAATGTGCTTCAGACAGTGAATTCTAGTTTCCAAAAGTAACTCACTAAAATTTTGCTGTTCCGGGTTTGTTTTCTTTTCTTTTTTTTGGCAATTATTTTATAATTCCTTAATTCATGGGCCCTTTAATTCTTCTTTTAAAAAGTTGTTTTAAAAAATCTGAGCCATCTAGTGTAGCTGACGTTATACAGAAATTAGATCTAGAGACTTTTCCAAACCTGCAAAAAGCCTGGCTCAGTAGAAATGCTAGACTAGACTAGACTGATGGGGTTGGGGGCGGGGGGACAGGTGAACCAACTGGAATAGTACTTAGCTTTCTCTATGGTTAGAAATGATCCTGAACTTCAATTTTGCCCTCTTGTTTCACCTCTTTCTTTTTCTTAAAACCTTGGAGTTGCCTCTAACTTCCTCTTCTGCCTTTGCTTACAGAAGCCAGATCGGCTCTTGGAGGACCATTGGTCTAGATTGGGGGGTGGGGGGGTGGGGAGAGAAGGGGAAGTACTTCATGTTTTAGAGAACTAGCAGAGAGCTGTGTGCCTGCCATCCATGGATGCTTTGATCCAAAATTTCAGTCATTGTTTCCACATTTAGGGGCTGGAATGAACATCAAAGAAGTGGGTGTATGGAATTTACTGAATGCCAAAGAAGTATGATAATATACAGAGGATATAAGCAAGTCCCAGTGGCAAAATTTGCTGCCAATTCTTGCACATAATAGAGGCCCTAAAGTGACAGTCTATCTTTGACAAATGCATAATGAGATCAATGCCAAGGGAAGGAACTAGCATGCTGAAAGGTGAATAAAAGAGTTGGGAACAATTCAGTGGACTTACACATTTCCTCAGTGTGTTTTCACACAACAAGGAAAGCAGATGACACAAACGCATTAGGTAATCATTGGACTGGGCTGCAAAACTCGCCAGCAGTTTTAAACCGAACTGGCTCTTTTGGGATCCAGCTCTAAAGATGAAAATAAAATGTGATTAGAAATAATTCCTCTTCTGGAGGGGGGGAAAAAGGAACAAGAAAGTGAAAATAGCTTTCTTGTTCTGTCTTGGATAGTTCCAGTTTTAAAGTCCATATGTTGTTTGCTATAACTTCTTCGCCTCCCAGGGCCTATGCATTCCAAACGCTTCAGCTAGTGCTCTGCACCGAGTATCTAGGAAGTTAGGGCTCGTTTGTATCCATAGTCTTTGTTCAAATATGGATTAATTTTGGTTAATTCCAGTAGGTGCACATAAAGTAAAATGCACAGAACTGAAACCACTGAAATCAGGCCATTGCGTGATCATCTAAAAACCTACTTTTCAAGCTCCTTTAAGTTTTATTTTTGAAATAAAAACAATAAAATGACTGTAAAAAGTTTCCAAAAGCATTGACATTATGAGCAATTGCTAACCAAGGCTATTCCCAGAATGATAGTGCAAATTTGGATATCATTCTGGAAAAGCTAACTGCCCTGCAGTGCCAGCTGTAAATATTTCACTCAGGAGGTGATTGAGAAGGGTCCTGTGGCATGTGGCTCTCGCCTCTGGGGCCACGTATCTTTGCAGATGCATATTGTGTAGCCAATACCAGGGCTAGCCTTGGAGGGCAAAGGCAGATCCGTGCCCTTAAGCTGGAATTCTTTGACTAGGAGATGAGTGTGTGGAGACCTTCTGTAGGCTGCTTTAAACAGCCAGACAGCATGGGGATGTTAGAGAAAGAAGGTTCAAAGCATCACAGTACATGGCAGGCGCCTGCAGAATTCATGAGCACAGTCTGGTAATGAATTGAGCGTGGGCAAGACCAAGTTGTGTTTGTTTATTTGAAATCCTCCTTGATCAAGTCAGAGGTGGTGCCAGTAGCAAACAGAACCAGCATTTCTGTCCTTTGCATGAAGCAACCAGAGCTCATTTGCTCATATCTACCCCAACCATCTCCAACAAGGCCCCTACAGGTCTTCGGTGCTTTTTACAAAGTTTCTGCCAACAGCCTTGCATGGCATAGCAAAGCAGTGCGTTAGAGCATCCTGCCCTTTATTGTGCATATTAAGTAGATGCAATGATATTCATTATTCCAAACTCTATGATGAAATGAATGGGTGCCCAGCAACATTAGGAAATGGACAAATGAGTATTCAACCGGCTGGATGAACCATGGCTTTCTGGCATTAAAAGTGTAATATTTATGAGTTAATTTAATCATAGAAGAAAATATTGAGTAGGTGACTGAGTAAAATGATGACTGTGTATTATGCTTTTGCCATGCAGCTGGATAAACATATTCAACGACAGACCTTGGCAAGAACTGCAAAGATGCTCTTGACAATGGCATGAATAAATATTAGGTGCTGCCTCGCATTTGCTGCATTTGAGGTCTTGAGAAAAGCCAGATGAGTTTTAGCAGGGAAATGTAGAAGAAGCCACACATGCACACTGGGATTATGTAAACATTGGAGGATTTCTCTGCTGCACGGGAATTGCTCTAACATTCATTTTCATCTACATCACTGACAGATTTTTTTTTCTTATTATCTTTGCACTTCTACGAGTGTACTTTAGCATTAAGACCCAGCTTTGGGGAAGATTATGGCAGATTTTTCAACAACATGGACATGGGAGAAGAGAGATACTTTGCCCAGGTTACCCCCAGAGCAGACCAAAAAAGATTTTATTTTATAGTTACTCAACCCAACCTATATAGAGCAGTAAATTGGAAAAATTTCTTTAAATTCCTTATTGAATTTCTTTAGACTATATGGCTTCTGATTCCAAGAAGGACCATAAGAAAAAACAGTATTTTGAAAACATTTTGAGGGGAGGAGATTAGTAACATTAACAATCCTTGATAAGGCGTTTACATCCAGGGCAAAAAGAACCAGTGTGTAAGAGAGTGTTATAGAAATATGTCATTGTGAGCTTTTCCCTGTCAAAATGTCATTTTATCAATAAAGGAAAGATCTTTTCCCCCAGCTTTATTGAGATATAATTGACATATAACATTGTATAAGGTTAAGAGTGTATGACATATTTGAGATAATTTATATTGAGAAATCACTACCATCATAACATCAGTGAACACCTCCATCACTTCACATGATTGCCATTTGTTTTGTTGTTGTTGTTGTTGTGGCAACAGCCTGTAAGGTGTACTCTCTAAGCAGCTTTCGAGTATCCAATACAGTGTGGTTGACAATAATCACCAAGCTGAATGTTAGCTCTATCCAAGCTTAGTCATCTTATAACTGCAAGTTTGTATCCTTTGACCAACATCTTTCCATTCCCCATGCCTCACCCCCTCGTAACCGCCATTCTACTCTCTGTGTCTGTAAGTTTGACTTTCCCCCCCCCCTTTTTTTTTTAAGATTCTGCATATAAGGGATACCATGCAGTATTTGTCTTTCTCTGTTTGATGCATCTCACTTAGCATAATTCCTTCAAGGTGCATCCATGTTTTTGCAAAAGCAGGATTTCCTTCTTTCTCTTAGCTAAATAGTATTCCATGGTATATAGTATATACATATGCCACATCTTTATCCATTCGTCCTTTGATGGACACTTGGAGTGTTTTCATGTCTTTGCTATTGTGAATAGTGTTGCAGTGAACGTCGGAGTGAGGATACCTCTTCAAGTCTCTATTTTCATTTCCTTTGAATATACACCCTGATGTGGGATTGCTGATCATATGTAGTTCTAGTTTTAATTTTAATTTTTTTTTTAAGAAACCTCTATACTGTTTTCCATAGTGGCTGTATTCATTTACATTCCCACCAACAGTGCACAAAGTTTCCCTTTTTTGCACATCCTCACCAACACTTGTTATTTCTTGTCTTTTTTTTCATTTTTAAAAAAATTTATTTATTTATTTTTGGGGGGGTATCTTTTGAATTTTTATTTTTTTATTTTTATTTTTTAAAATAGTTTATTGTCAAATTGGTTTCCATACAACACCCAGTGCTCTTCCCCATAAGTGCCCTCCTCCATCACCACCACCTCTTTTCCCCCCTTCCCCCCTTCCCCTTCAACCCTCAGTTCGTTTTCAGTATTCAATAGTCTCTCAAGTTTTGCGTCCCTCTCTCTCCCCAACTCTCTTTCCCTCTTCCCCTCCCCCAGGTCCACCATTAGGTTTCTCCTGTTTTCCTGTTAGACCTATGAGTGCAAACATATGGTTCTGTCCTTCTCTGCCTGACTTATTTTGCTTAGCATGACACCCTCAAGGTCCATCCACTTTCCTACAAATGGCCATCTTTCATTCTTTCTCATTGCCATGTAGTACTCCATTGTGTATATATACCCCATCTTCTTGATCCACTCATCAGGTGATGGACATTTAGGCTTTTTCCATGATTTGGCTATTGTTGACAGTGCTGCTATGAACATTGGGATACTTCTTGTCTTTTTGATGATTGCCACCTAAAGGTGGTTTCCTTGTAGTTTTGATTTGCATTTCCCTGATGATTAGTGCTATTGAACATCTTTTCTTATACCTGTTGGCTCTTTGTATATCTTCTTTGGAAAATATCTATTCTGTTCCTTTGCCTATTTTAAACTGGATTTTTGTTTTGTTTTGCTATTGAATTACATGAGTATTTATGTATTTTGGATTTTCATCACTTATCAGTTATATGATTTGCAAATATTTTTTCCCATTTCATAGGTTGCCTGCTTATTTTGTTAGTTGTTTCTCTTTCTGTGCAGAAGCTTTCCAGTTTGATGAGTCCCACTATTAATTTTTGCATTTTTTTTTTGCTTATGCTTTTGGTGTCATATCCAAAAAATCATTGCCAAGACCAGTGTCAAGAAGATTTTCCCAATGCTTTCCTCTAGGAGTTTTATGGTTTCTGTTTTTCTGTTTAAGTCCTTAAATCATTTTGAATTTGTGTATAGTATAAGATAGAGGCTCAATTTCATTCTTTTGCATGTGATTATCTTAGTTTCCTAACACCATTTATTTCCAAGCACCACTTAATAAAAAAACCATCTTTTTTTTGCATTGAGTATTCTTGGCTCCCTTGTCAAATATTAGTGGACTATATGTGCAAGGGGTTATTTCTGGCTCTCTATTCTATTCCATTGGACTATGTGTCTGTTTTCATGCAAGCACCATATCGTTTTGATTCCTATAGTTTAGTAATCTTGTTTGAAATCAGGAAGTGCGGTGCCTTCAGCTTTGTTCTTCATTCTCAACATTACTTTGGCTATTCAGGGTCTTTTATGGTTCCACATGAACTTCAGGATTGTTTTTTTTTTTTTTTTACTTAAAAAATGCCAATAGATTAAGATAAGGTTTGCATTGAATTTATAGATGGCTCTGGATAGTATGAACATTGTCTCTTTTGGCAGCATATAGTTTTGTTTTGTTTTTTTTTTTAATCCACCCAGCTACTCTATGCCATTTGATTGGAAAAATTTAATCCATTTACATTAGAGTATCTTATTGTTTTCTGGCTGCTTTGTAGTCCCAGTGTTCCTTTCTACGTTTGTTGTTGCCTTTCTTTGTGGACCAATGACTTTCCACAGTAAGCTGCTTTGATTCCCTTCTCTTTATCTTTCATAAATGTACTGGAGGTTTTTGCTTTCTGGTTACCATGAGGCTTACATAAAACATCTTATAGATGTGACAGTCTATTTTATATTAACAACCAAATTTGGATTACATACAAAAACTACCCTTGTACTCTTCCCTTTTATGTTTCTAATGTCATAGTTTTCCTCCTTTAATATTATGCATGCATTACCAAATTATTGTAGCTATAGCTATTTTTAATACTCTTGTTCTTTAAGAAAATTTCTTACTAAGGTCTTTGCTTTTGATTTTCTGGAGCACACACACTGTCTCTAGAACAACAATAGAAGAAGAACTATGGTATCTGGGCCACAGAGCTTGTGCTGCAAAGTTCTGCTAAATCTGTGAATTTCCATCACCTTTTATTATTTGAGTTGATTTGGCATTAACATATGAGAACAAAATGCATCAGAGAGGTTAACAGAGCTGATGGGGGGAAACACCTACATAGATGTGGGTATTCTGGATTCTAGGCTTAGTTGGTGTGTGACCCTGGGTGAGTCACTTTGCTTCTCTGTACCTCAGTTTTCAATCCAGAAAATCATAGGGGCTCCTGGATGGATCAGTCAGTTAAGCATCCAACTTCAGCACAGGTTGTGAGTTTGAGCCCTGTGTCAGGCTCTGTGCTGACAGCTCAGAGCCTGGAGCCTGTTTTGGATTCTGTCACCTTCTCATCTCTGCCTTTTCCCCACTCACACTCTGTCTGTTTCTCTCTTTCTCTCTCAAAAATAAACATTGAATCCATAAAATTATAGAAACATTTGTTTGCCCAGCTTTGAATGTGATCATGACAGGAAAACTAGATTATCTAAAGTATTACTTGTTTTTGTTATTAAATCACAATGCATTTAGTTGAAATTGCCTTGTTCCAGAAAGGATTTCAGTTGCACTCAGAGAGGTTAAAATGCAAATTTAAGATACTACCATGACTACAACTAATACTTCCCAATATAACCAAATGAATTATGGTGACCCTCAAATTTAATTTTTCCTTATTTTCTTTTGAAGAAACCTCTCAAAAATCTTATTTTTAAAAGAAAACCCGGGGGCACCTGGGTGGCACAGTCAGTTAAGCATCTAACTTTGACACAGGTCATGATCTCACAGTTTGTGAGTTCAAGCCCCACATCTGGTGAGGTTGAGCCTTGCTTTGGGTGAGGTCGAGCTCTGCTTCTCTTTCTCTCCATCTCTCTCTCTCTCTCTCTCTCTCTCTCTCTCTCTCTCTCTCTGCCTTTGCTCACTTCTGTCCTTCTCTCTCTCAAAACAAACAAACATACAAATAAATAAAAGGAAATCCAGCTCATCTCCGAACTACTTTGTCTTCCTGGTAACATTCTTAATTCAACCCATTCCAGTTTGACATGAATTTAACAAATAAATCAACAGAGTGCTTGACCCGTACAGTAGAGACAGAAGTAGCAAGAAGGGTGTTTGGAGATAAAATTGCCAAAATTTGGTGATGGATTGGATTTGGGAAAGTGAGAGAGAATGAAGTGTCAAAGGCAACTCTTAGATTTATACAGAAGTTGAGAGAAAAAACATTTATAAGAATAATAAAGAATTCAGTTTTGGATATATTAAATTCAGGAAGAGACCATAAATGCAGCTAGTGAAGGTAAAAGAACACTGAGCTTAAGAGTTTGTTTTTTATTTTATTTTTTTAAGTAGGCTCCACACCCAACATGGGGCTTGAGAAAACAACCCCAAGATTGAAGGTCACGTGCTCTACAGATTGAGCCAACCAGGCACCCAGAAGAATACTGAGCAGAACTTCAGTTAAGGTGCTGGCTCTGGTCTAATATGTATGAGTGCGGGGACAAAGGCTTATGCTTCCTGAGTTTTGGTGTCCATATCTTTAAAATGCAGGTATTAATATCTTTGTCATTACTTCATTGGGAGGGTAAAGTGACAATTTTTTTAAGTGCTTTGTTTTTTTAAGTAATCTCTACACTCAATGCAGGGCTTGAACTTATGACCTGAGATTAAGAGTTGCACGTTCCACTGACTGGCCCAGCCAGGCACCCCGACAAGATTTTGAAGGCGTTTTATAAGGAATCATCCTACTTCTTATTACTTCAGAGACATAAGAAATAACACAAAGAAACACATTGGGACATTCTGTTCTGGAAATATCCCCACTAAGTAACAGATGTCCTTCTCTTCTTGTCTTTTAACTAACTCACCTGTATCTTTCACCCAGCTGCCTGAGAGGCTCTGTCTTTCTCTTCTTTACCTTCAGGAGGATGCCTAATCCCATGACCTCATCCTGAAGGGCACAGAGAGTTAATGTGGAGAAGAATCTCTTGAGGTTCATGGTTATTTAGGGGCAGGAATCATGGCTTTGGAATGTTATGGGCTTCCAATGAATATTAATTGATCGGGCATTAGCATTACCATTTTACTACTAGGTTTTAAATTGGTAGGAAGAAGAAGAGATTTTAGTCAGTTGGGAGAGAACATCTCCATTCTTGCTTCGTGTTGGTTTGGGAACACTCATTAACCCCACCGAGTCAAGCCTCAGCCCATCCCCAGCATCCAAGGATGGATAAGGGCCATGGAAACATGAGAGAAGAGCTGATTTTTCCCCTACTTATGTTTCCTCAGGGTGAACTCCTTGATCCCTCCCTTCAAAGATGGACTGAAAATCTGTGTGTGATTAACTTATTTGGACCATTCCAAGGCCAAGTAGGGAATCTGGCTGCCATCAGCGGCAGGGTAGCTCTGGTGGTAGCAGAGATCACGAGAGAGGGCAGATGTTTTCTGCCCTTACATGGAGTCAAAGATGTCTCATTCTCAAAGGGCAAATAGATTCTGCTTGTGACATACAGACTTCATAAAATTTGAACATTTATTAGACTTCAACATTGGGGCAAAGAGTACAGAAATATCTGAACTGTGCCTCAATCTTATAACCTATCACAGGAGAGGGAAAACTAGTAAATGAAAAACTTGTACTAGATAATGTCTCTGTGCTGTGAAGCAAGTTTTGTTGTGTTGCTTTCTGTGCCTGTTACATGTATTTTTTGAATCTCTGTTGTCTGAGAATTCCCAAATGCAACCACAAAAAAAAAAAATAAAAACATAGTTCAAACTATCCCCATACTTTCCAAAATTGAATGCTATTTATGTATTAACATTTTTTCCATCTGAGCTTTATGGCCAATATCTGAACACAAAATTCCTATTTATTGGAGTTACTATTGGATATTATTGTTCTATTCTTTGATGAGTGTCTCTAGTATATTTGGCATGATGTCTTAAAATATCCAAATAAAGGGTCAGGGCAAATCTTCAGGGCTGTATAAGGAATCGCTGTAAACTGACGTGATGCTACACTTCCAAGTGTATGTGTGTAGGTGTCCACAGATGTCACTCTAAAGAGAGGAACCACTTGTCATTTGGTATATATAAACATTTAGGACAGTTGTGGCATCATAGAAGTCCAGTGTAAGTCTTGGCTAGTGCTGTTTCTATTGCTACCATTACTACACCATTACTCTTGGAAAGACCAAGTGTTATCCTGTGACCAAGGGTCAGTTGGGCTGGTTTCATGAGATCTACCAGCTCTTGGTGTAGACTTAACTCATGTGTAGATTTGACATTTGCTTCTCACCAATGAGTGGCCCTTTGACCCTTTGACGGGACCATCTTTCTGGGTCCACACTTTTACCATTGGCTGCCTTTTGGGAACTGTCAGACTGTCACAGGGAAGCTTTGGGATGTTGCATGGATGGGGGCCGTCACTCTAAGACAGTGCTTCTCAAATTATGTATAGTGAAAGGTAAGGTTTTTTTTTTTTTTCGTTTCCAATCTGTCACAGCCTGATATTTTGTAAGGTGCAATAAAAATAACTTAAAATGGAATAAAAAGCCAATACACACAAAATTCAAATCCCATTTTTTATCAGGTTCAACAGATGTCAACTCCTCCTGCTAAATGTCTCTCAACATTTTAAATGCTTCCTCTTGGTGGTGTGTTTGTCTCCTCTCTTAACAAGAACCAAGATTATGATAGCAGGCCTATATTGAACAGCAATGTCTTAAAGGACAGTGAAGGCCTGTCATTTGGTGGAGCTCAGAGGCCTCTCAGCTCAGTAGAGGACACTGGCTGTCACCAGGCCTCAGGCCCCAGCTTCAGCTGGGGCACGAAAGGTGACTGAGAGACCAGGAGGGAAAATTGTGTTCTGCTGTGTGCTGGCTTTGCTCTCAGCCGGGAATTTATGCACAGGAAACAGTGGGCTGCTGAGTGCAGATGCACAGGTGTGGAAACAGTTTGTGATAGGCAGGTTTATAGCATATAAACACATTGTATGATATACTGTAATCAACTATATAAACAACTTTAAAATTGTCTCTACTTCATATTTCCAGCATTTGGTTTTGTTAATCATATGTCTTCCTGACAGCAATTAAATAACCTTGAGAGAAAATGTACACCTGCTGTCTCCCCTGGGGAAGCTACATCTCTTTTGTGAAAGACATAAGTTCTCCATAAAGCATAACTGAAGATCGAATTGAATTTAGAGATATGTCTCCTTTCTCTCTTGTTTTATCTCTAGTTAAGTTGGAGGGCATGGTTTCGTAGAGCTGAGCTTTTCTGGATCCCTGTTTTAAGATTCTCCTTAAACCAAAATATTTCACTGAGGGGCTAATTGGAGACAAGAGCTGAATGAGCTTGAGATGGGGATGGCGGTGAGGAGGTCCTTGGCCTTCACTCCCAACCTCCCTTCCTCAAGGCTCCCAGTTCTTTTGGATTTCCTTCTGTGAACACTATATGGTCCTGTTTTCCTTCAAACAAAATAGCATAATAAAGCATTTGTTTCATTTGGGTCAAGTTTCACACAAGGTCCATTCATTAGGATTGATGAATTAAAAGTCCCTCCTAATTGAGGGCCGCCTGGGTGGCTCAGTCCCTTAAGCATCTGACTCATGATTTCGGCTCAGGTTGTGAGATTGAGCTCTGTGTAAGGCTTTGTGTTGGACATGGAGCCTACTTAAAATTCTCCTTCTCCTTCCCCAACTCTTGTGTACTTTCTCTCTCACTCTCAAAAAACTTTTTTACTCTCTTGTACCACTGGTAGGAATGCAAACTGGTGCAACCACTCTGGAGAACAATATGGAGGTTCCTCAAAAAACTAAAAATAGAACTACCCTGTGGTCCAGTAATTGCACTATTAGGTATTTACCCAAAGGATGCAAAAATACAGATTTGAAGGGGTACAGGCACCCAATGTTAATAACAGCATTATCAACAATAGCCAAACTATAGAGAGAGTCCAAATGTCCAACAACAAATTAAGGGATAAAGAAGTTATGATATATATATATATATATATATATATATATATGAAATACATATACAATGGAATATTACTCCACCATCAAAAAGAGCTAGAGAGTATTATGCTAAGCAAAATAAGTCAGTAGAGAAAGGCAAATACCATATGATTTCACTCATATGTAATTTAAGAAACGAAACAACATATAGGAAGGTGGGGAGAGAAGAGAGGGAACAAACAACAAGAGACTCTTAACAATAGAAAACAAACTGAAAGTTGCTGGTGGGGAGGTGGGTATGGGGATGGGCTAGATAATTGAAGGGCATTAAGGACGACACTTGTTATGATGAGCACTGGGTGTTGTATGTAAGTGATGATTCACTGAGTTCTACTTCTGAAACCAACATTGCACTGTATGTTAACTAACTAAAATTTAAATGAAAAAAGAAAAGAAAAAAAATATCTCTTTGAGTGTTTTGACAGGTGTCAAGGCTCCTGGGAGGAGGTGATGGGCTGGGTGGGTACTAGGGGCTCAGTGCAAGCCAGACACCACTACACCCTGAACAGACTGAATCTTGACTCTGGATCTGTTCTGTGAAGCAAAGTTCAGGGAGTTAGTACCCTGGAGTGTGTTCTTGAAGCCGGCCTAGGGTGGCGAGTGGTCCTGATGACACCCGATGGGTGAGCAGCACCCCCAGTACCAGTTCCTCAGGCCAGACAACTACCAGCCCGGTTGCAGCCATGTGGACTTGGGGCCACAGTTCCGCACGTACTTCATCCATCCTGATGAGTGGGCTGACTTCTCCGGGCCTCGGGGCCAGTAGGAAGTTCCAACTACAGAGCATCACAGAGGCTTCACAAACTGGCTAAGTCCTGTGTCTAGGAGCTGGAGGTCCCGGGACCTTGGACCCCATCCCCATTGTATTCTGCTTCATTGATGAATTGGGAACAGCTGTCCAGAAGAGGAACATATGCCATGGAGACTTTCACTCACTCTTAGAATGGTTCCATCCACTCTATCTACTTAACAAGAAAAATGGCTTCAAACACAGCATTTTGTCAGTGTGAGAACAGTCCCAGGTTTTACCAGAGACTTAACTTGTTGGTCTGATGGAGAATGAGAATGTCCTAATACTTATTGGAACTCTACAAATTTTCTTTCTTGGCTCTTCAATGATAACCCTGTCAAGGATGAAGGTCAATGACCCATGGGGTTGGAAACGCTCCTGTTACCATGGATGTTACTACAATTGTCAAGACAAATTCAACCTAGGAGATTACTAGATCACAAGTGGGAGATGTGTACCACCATCCACAAGGCTTCCTGGAATTATCATTGTGACGGGGCTGTATCTTTACATTCCAAGTGACTCTGATACCATTTCAGCAATGGTTTAGACAGGAGGTTTGGGAAGCAACTATCTTCTCAGTGTTGAACCAACAAAAGATGGACTGATTGTTCCCATCTTCCAAGAAAGTCTTCTTGCTGCTGGCAAGTGGTTGACCATCAATGGGGAGGTATCTATGCATCTAAACCATGGAGGGCACAATGGGAAAGAACACAGTGTCCCTCAAAAGGATCAGCTATGTATGCCATTTTACTGCATTGATAAAAAAAAATGGAGTCTTCAACCTTCAATCCCTCAAGTAATCAAGACTACAAAGTAAAGGTGCTGGGAATTCAAGAAGATCTGGAGTGGTCCACAGATCTGGATAAAGTTTTCCTCATTTTTCTGACCTCATTTTTTTGCTCTCCCAGTTGAGTTTGAAGCTGGTCATTGGAGCTCAAGAAGAGAGGGAACCTGTCTTGTATAGCACCATCAGTGTCATAAACTAACTTGTCTTCCCTATCCAGAGATGTTTTTTCCCAACACATTTTAATCAAAGAAACTGAGAGTATTACATTGATGTCTTAATGGACCAAGTATCTGAGCTCCAATGATAGCATTACTCACTCTGGGCAGCAAAAGAAAGGACTCAACAATTAAGCTCTGAGTTCATCCATTGATTCCTACTTTTGGAAATTATCTAAATGGAAACTTCTTTCTATTCTTTTGCTTACTTGATGACTTTAGTTAAAGAATAAACCAAGTCACCCTATTGCCTATGAGAGGGGACAGAGTTTGGCAAGCTCAATCATATGTTGAGCATCAACTTTGATGTTTTATAGCATCAACTGTCACCAACCTCTTCCCCCTCACCCCAAGTGTGGGAGAGCCTGGAGGGAAAGGAAAAGGCTTCTAGTCTGGTAATGTTTGATCTTCAGAAGTTTCTAAAGAACTAGTAGCTCTGGATTCCAGTCTGTTTTCAGGGATCCTATTTAAAATATGGAAGTGATTCTACCCTCCCTTTTAAAATATGATCAAATAAACACATTTGCATGCAAAAAATTTATATGTTTTCCTATTCTCTGTCTCTTTTTATCCCCCTGCAATTTTTGTTGTTGTTATTGTTGAAGAAATTGGCTGTTTGTCTTGGAGTTCCCAAGAGTTTGTATTTTGCTGTGTCCCTATTTATTGTGTTACTCTGTCATTGGAGCTGTAAATCAGCAGCTAGATCTAGAGGCTTGATAAGATTCAGGTTCAATTATTTTGTCAAGAATATTTCATATGCAGTGTTTCGCACTTCAGTTAGAAGGCACATAATGTCTGATTGTCTCTTTTTGGTGATCTGAGCAGCCATTGGTGGTCATTGCTCAGATCCACTAATTCATTAGGAGGTTGCAAAATGGTGATATCCTGATTCTATCAGTCTTTATTCATTTATTAGGTGGAAAAACTCTAAAGATAAAATTCCCCTTGATTCTTTGGTTACTATGAGACCAGGTGTTTTTTGTTTGTTTGTTTGTTTGTTTGTTTGTTTTTTTAGCACAGTGAATTGGTTCCCTAGCATCCTCTAAAGGTGAGCCCGGTTTTGGTATCATACTGAGCTTACAAATTTGAATATACTTGATACATTTTAATTCATCATATTTGTTGGCATACGGATGCTTAAATCTTTGACCAGTTGGATGCTCTTTAAGCTGGTTCCCAAACTCTTCAGACAGGACCCCGGTAATTTTTCACAGCTTCCTACTTATCTGATATGACAAGTTATTCCAGACTCATTTCATGAACTTCCTGCCTCAGGCCTGGAATCAGCCATTTTCCCAAGCAGCTTGGTTTCTTTTTGGTGGGGGATCTTATTTAGAGACACAATTAAGGGTCCAGAGGTGCTCATTCTCACTGGGTTGGCCGTTGTTTGCAGACCTTTCCAGTGTACAGAACTAGAAAATGAGTACTTTTTAAACACAAAACACAGTATGAATCCAAATTGCTACCTCAGATTTGTTTACAGGATTTTTATTTGCTCTTATTGATCTTACATTTGTGTCTGCTCTCACCCAACCTGGAAGTCCTGACTCCCAAGGACACCAATACATATACATTTTTGCTTTATCTCACACCATAAACATAATAGTTTCAGAACACCAATACCAATACCACCACAATATGATTACTGAATCGATAGTGAATCTGGGTGAATTACTCTACACCTGGCATGGAGGTAACTCTAAATTACAACTTAACACTTAAAAGTAATAAGTAAAATGAATGGCACATTTGATTACATGGCATCAAGTGCTTTCCATTTAATCCACATGAATTATATGGCAGATGAGAAAACTGAGACTCAGAGAAATTAAATATCTTGATGAAGTTTATAGTTAGTAAATGACAGAGATGAGATGAGACTATAAGGAGATTCTAACTCATTGCACACTGAGCCACCTAGTCTTGTGCTCTCTAAGCACATTCAGAAAATAAAAAATAAACACTTCCCAGACCCCATTCATAAGTGGGAAATAAAATCTTATTAATACTGCTGGGCTATAATTATTATTATTGTTACTGTTATATTATTATTATTATTAGTTTGATACAGACTTCAATGTTGAGTGCATAAGAGCTTTAAAAGGCATTAGAGTTGGAGGAGCACCTGGGTGGCTCACTCGGTTAAGTGTCTGACTCTTAATTTTGGCTCAGGTCATGATCTCATGGTTTGTGGGATTGAGCCCTGAGTCAGGCTCTGTGCTGACAGTGCAGAGCCTGCTGGGGATTCACTCTCTCCCTCTCTCTCTGGGCCTCCCCAGCTCTCTCTCTCTCTCAATAAAGAAACATTAAAAAAATAAAAGGCACATGATTCTTGGGAAAGAGACTTCAGTGTATTTTAAGTATAACACATAAATATAAAATAACACCAAACATGGAAATTTACATCTTTTCATTTTTATTCTTGGTCAGGACTCTTACATTATGGCAGCATATTCTTTCTCATATCTGTACCATGTGACACCATTTCAACCTTCAGAATTCTGCCTTAAATAAAAGAAAATTGAAAGATCTTCAGATCTTTTAGTTTACTATCAGCAAAGACAGAGGCTTGGCTAATTCTTTCAATGAGGATAGTTCAAACTGCTTATTGGGTTTACAAAGATAAAAGGTGCCAACTGATCAGAAGTTTCACTTTTCGGTTGGTACTAAGTATTTGTGCAAGCTAAGCAACTGGTTACAAACCTTTATTCCTATCCTTCTCAGCTTTTAATTTGTTCACTTTTTAATTATTCATTTATTTCCCTTGCGTCTCATGCCTAGTCAACAAATACTGAATTTCTCTTTCTGTTTCTTAAAAGAAAATTTTTATTTTTATCTTTATTTTTTAAGTTTATTTATTTTGAGAGAGAGAGAGAGAGAGAGAGAGAGAGTGTGCGTGTGTGTGTGTGTGTGTGTGTGTGTGTGTGTGTGTGTGTCCATGTGCGCATGCGCATGAGTGGGGTAGGGGCAGTGAGAGAGGGAGGGAGAGAATCCTAAGCCACTGTCATCGCAGAGCCTAGCATGGGGCTCATCTCACAAACGGTGAGATCATGACCTGATCTGAAATCAAGAGTTGAACGCTTAACTGCCTGAGCCACCCAGGTGCCCCTCTTCAAGAAAACTTTTAAAGCCAATCATGCTTTTTCTCTCCGGCAGGAGCCTGGCTCTTTGTAGGGGTTTGTGAGAACAATGAAACTCATCTATTCATTTCACAAAGAGGGATTAAGCACTGACCTAATGTGCCAGGCATTGTTCTAGGTGTTGAAGATACAAGGAAGATAATGTAGACACGTTTCCGCTCTCAAGGACCTTACCTTCTATGGGAGGAGACAGAGGAAAGGCAATGAACAAATAAAAGTCAGATAATGTCAGAGAATGATTTTTTCTCTGAAGAAAACATTAAACACAGTGATGTGATAGGGACTGGGAGAGGGAGCTTCCTCAGCTTGGATAGTTAGAGAAGTCCCTGTCTGAGATTTGAGCTACATGAAGGCCCAGGCAGAGAGATGCCAGGCAGAAAGAACCAGTGCAAAGGCCCTGAGGCAGGGACACACTTGGTGTGCCTGAAGGCGAGGAAGAATGCAAGAGCTGGAGGGGAGCGAACTGCACTGAATGATCACCTCCAAGTATTTAAGGATTTGCTTGTTTGCCAGTTTGTGCATTTGTGCTCCATCTTGGTCTGGAAAGGATTTAGACTAGCTATTTGAATGTTGTTCTTCCCTAGAGTGCCTCTAGATGTGGGGAATATAAAAATGAGTCCTTAGCAGGGAAAGTCCAACAGATACAGTGTGGTAGGACATAAACCCCATTGATGCAGGATGTTTACTTTTTATCCTTAAGAGTTCACACACCTTGAAATGTCACTTAAAAAATTATTTTCAAAGAAAATTGTCGCACTGCATTTAATTTCAGATCAACAGACCCGTTGTATTCTCTAATTAATCATGGCACATGCTATTTACCAAACTCCTGTAAAAACAAATTTCTTTTGTACACATTACAAAGAAATGTTACATAAAATTAAGCACCAAGTAATGACTTTAATTTGCGGTTAGTTAATAATACACAGATGATCACGCGGCTGTAAAGCAAACCGCTTGGGACATTCGCAGATATGCTGGCACAGAGGAATTAGAAACAGGCTGACTGTGAGCTGTGGGTGGGGAATAAAAAGGATTCAGGAGTAAATGGACATTAGATGTTTTGACTTCCAGTAACAGGCAGGGACCTGCTGAAGGCCTTTCCCAGAGGAGCCTGTCTAAGTGACTTTTAGGTTTCTTCATGGGTTTCTAAATTTATTTTTACCTTTTGCCCGGCAAAAAGGTTTTAGAAAATTTAATGGGATTTTCATTTAACACAAGCTTGGCTGAATGGCCTTGACTCAAAGTTGGGGGCTTTTTTTTCAGCTTTGCAAGAAATTTTAAGTGTTTCAAGTTCTATGAGCCACTTTACTAGACTAATTTCTTGGCACTTGATGATTCCAAGCTAGGGGGCACCTGGGTGGCTTAGTGGGTTGGGCTCAGGTCATGATCTCCCAGCTCGTGAGTTGGAGCCCCGTATCAGGCTCTGTGCTGACGGCTCAGAGCCTGGAGCCTGCTTCCGATTCTGTGTCTCCCTTTCTCTCTATCTCTCTCTTTCAAAAATAAATAAACATTAAAAAAAATTTTTTAAAGTGATTCTAAGCTAAGATGCTCCACTTTACATTTTGGGAAATAAATATAAAATAAAGTCCTAATATCTGAAGTAAACCAACATTACATTTCTCTCAGGTCTACAGGCTGCATAAGCAATCACACAGATACACAACAAGTTCTCTAGCTCATGTCCTAGCAGATGGAATGGAAAACCAATCTGCCCAGAGGATTATGATTAAACTTTGTTTAAACCTCAGAGCACTGGGGTGGCTCAATCAGTTAAGCATCTGACTCTTGGTTTCAGCTCAGGTTTGTGAGTTTGAGCCCTGCATCAGGCTCTGCGCTGACAGCATGGAAATGGCTTAGGATGGTCTGTCTCCCTCTCTCTCTGCACAACCTTCCCCTCAAAAATAAATAAACAAGCATTTAAGAAATTGTTTAAACCTCTAGAAAGGAGGAATGGAGGGTTGTCAGAAGACTGAAAATGGCTCGCCTCCTTCTTGCAGAACAACTTTCCTGATATTTTCTCCATTTCACTGCTCCCACCTTAAAGTCATCTATAAGGGGTTTGCACAATGAAAGATTCATGATGTCAAGTCTCAAGAGAGGAATTCAATGTCCAGAGAAACATTGAGAGGCTTCTGAAGGTCACACAGGGATCTCACCAATTCACAGTGTGACTCTTACCCGTCACTTCATCTATCCATGTGCCTCCTTTGCTTTGTATGTGAAATGGGTATCAAATGACTATTTACTTCATGGGGTTGTTTCAGCTTTCTGAACAGGTGACAAACATCCCTGTTGTCTAGGTTGGAGATTATATCAGCCTCACACTGTTTCTCTGAGGCACCTCTAGCTGCTGCCTGTTTCCCAAGGACACGGGGAAGCATTCTTATCATTCTTACTGATTACGAAGCAGGATGGAAGGAGCAGGTCTGTTTGACGACGCAGAAGGCTCACCATAGTCCTTGCCACACTTTGGGGCAATGAGGTAATGCAGGCACACATCCCATTACAAAACTAATGATGAGCTGCAAATAAAAGGGAAATTTAAAGAAGAGAAGCCTCAGAAAGGATTAATCAACAACTCCAAGGCAGTCTCCTGCTGTGCTCATGTTTTCTGCAAATATTGACTCTGAAGGATTAAACACGTGCCTAACCACCATGTCAATGTCCCTGTGAAAGAGAGTTTCCATTTGACTATCTCAGACCAAAGGCAATGAAGAACAATAGAAGCAAGGGATGTGTGTGTGTGGCAAGAGCAGTGCCGTAACTCCCCTGCACGGAGGGGCCAGTGCTGTGTGTGTGGTTGCTGTTTGTGTGTGTTTAACTTGCATGTGTGTATCACAAACATGCTACAAATATGTGTCCATGCACACATCCACACACATATCATTTGAGCTGGAAGAAGAAAAGAGCGTTAGGAAAGGATTTTTCTTCTTCCTTTGTGTTTACAAAGCCATCCCATACTTCTGGGACATGGAAAGAAGTCTGTTCAGACTTTAGGAGAGTTGGAAATGGGGGTGAGATTGGGAGAGAGAAAGTACACAGATGGTTCTGGTGCCTGGGCAATTCAAACAGTGTGGAATACAAGTCAGAGAAGAAAGAAGCGATTCCTTTAGAGATGAGGCTGCATTGGTTCAGGAAACCAGGGTCTCTCACTGAGCAAGTCGTGATTGTTTCAAACAAGTCAGCTGGGAGCTGACCAAGAAGCCAAGCCACGATGCTTTGATGTGAAATACTTATACAATATGAGACATGTATTCTTTCACATAAACTTCTTAGAGAAGACCATCTCAGGCTTGACTATGTCCTGATGGCATGTGTATTGATCCTATAATTTGGATTTGGAGTGTGGTGGATTAGATGATGGTTCAGCAAATATTCACGGCCACCTCCAACCACTGGGAGAATGCATTTTCCTACTCCACTAATGTTGGGTGTGGCCATGTGACTTGTTTTGCCCAATGGAATATTAGCAGATGCAACACAAGCAGAGATGGAAAATATGCTTGTGGATTTGGGCTGGCCTTTCTTGGGCTTCTGCCACAAGAAGAACATACCAAGCCTGGCCTGGTGGTCTAAGGAGGATGAAAAAAACATGTAGAGATGATCTGGACCCAATCTGTGGCTTGAAATCAAGGCCAGCTGAAGTGAGCTTGGATCAGCCGAATCCAAATGTAGGAGGGAGAATAAATGATCCTTCTTTCAAGCCAACTGCAATTGGGACTGGTTTGTGGCATAACATTAATGTGGCTGTAGCTAACTGATAGGAGCATAACTGCTGATTGGGCACATCAAAAAGGCAAGAAACGTGCGTTGTGTGGTGTCCACAGGGCACAGTGGGTGAGCAGAGTGGTGGAGTCCCCAGCAGGTGTGAGTAGAGCTGTGAATGGCGGGGGCCACCACATAGGGCATGATGCTCCTGCTGAATGCAGATGAGGGTCAGAATTTGGCTGCCACTCTCTTTGGCAGCATCAGAGGTGCTAAAACTGCTCTTAGGCAGGGAATACATCACCCTCTTGAGCCCCAGAGTGGGTCCTGGAAAGACAACATTGTTCCAGGAGAAACTTGGTGCTGGTTTGTGCTATAGCTGCTCACAGTATAAACAGAAGCCTCCAGGGCTGTCCACTCAGCACTTCTTACCAACCACTGAAAAAAATGTTTCTCTTTTTTTTAAAAGAAAGGTGGAAAAAGGGCATTTTTACTGCAGTTTGCCGTTCTTTATAACATAAACTGCTCGGCCCAATAAAATTAAAATGAGTGAAGCATATGGAGTCAGATAATGAATGGAGTTTGGGTGAAAAACTGTAAAAGAAACTGCTTGATTTTATTTTTCGATCCATAATAAGGTTTGTTTTTACAGTGGTCAGTGGTGTTGTTCTCATTGACATTGAGCATTTGTGGAAAAGGAGCTGTCATATCATATCATAGCTCTGTGATACCAAAGTGGGTATAATAGGATTTAGTAATGTTAATTTATTTGCAAAATAAAATTTCAATGAGATACCAATTGCATGAATTTCGAGGACCACCACTTATTGGACAAGGGAAGTTGGACTACCACGTTTGCTGGCCCCCTTGTAGGACTGAGGAGGCATTACTTTCACCCTCAGGGAAAGTATGTTGGCCAGATTACTCATGGAGATACACTTTGGACAGGGGAGAGAACCCAGATTGAGTGCTGGACAATCCTGTCCTGATAAGTCTGTCACTTGTAGACATGCCCAGCCATTTGCATCTCTCTGGGATTCCTGATTGCTGTGCTGGAAGAGGTTACAAGTGTATTGCGAACTGGTAAACCCTCAGTGCCTGAAGCCTGGGGTAATGAGGTCCAGAGCTGGTTGTCACTCCAAGAGCAGCCGGAGGGCTCTGTCAGGCATGCCCATGAGTTGCTCCGATGCTCTGAGCTCTGCCAAGAAGGTGCCCTTCACTACCTACCTCAGGTGTCTGCTGCAGAACACACTTCTGCCCGCTGTGGGCAAAAGGGCTGCGAAGATGCTGGAGACTTCTGTCGCGGAAACCTGTGAAGCCTGATGTGTGGTCCGAGCCCGGGTTGAGAGTGGGGATTGAGGGAGGGCAGGGAAGTCAGGTGAGACTCCTGCAACGGAGCTGGAAGGCCGCCCTGCACCTCTTTCTTCACATATACTGGATCCTTCCGCTCATTTGCATAGGAGTCCGCACAAGTGGTTGGGTGGGGCTCTCTTGCGGAGTGCGCATTCTGCACATCCAAACACCTTTCTTTTTGGATACTTGGAACGGAAAAGTTTCATTGGGTTTGAAATTCATTTTCGTTATCACAAGAAATTTCAACATCCACGTCGGTCAAAGAAAATAAAAAAGAAGAGCTCTTAGATTCTTTAAAGATAATTTCGACTGCTGTAAATTTTTGAATGGCTGTAAAAAATGGCTTTAAATTTTTTATTACCTACTTGTGTGAACAAAGTTTCTCATCAATGGTGACTATCAAGAATTTGAAGAGATCATTAAAAAGACTTGATCAGGACTTGCCTGTAGCCATTTCAAACATAAAACTTGGTATAAAACAGTTATGTGCATGGAGACAAGCTCGACTTTCTCATTAAAATTTTTGGAAAAGATTTTATTTTGAGCTTTTATATGAATTTAATATTTAATATCCATCTCGAATGCTCTGTATTTTAGTTTTATTATCATAGCAATAAAATACTACAAAAATGCAATCAATGTTTTCATCTAGCCCATATCAGTGTCCTTAAATCTCCCCCCCGACCTGCTTTATTCCACTGCAGTGTACAAATATTATCATATCCTGTCTTGGCTTCGAGTAGACATCAGAACATTTGGATGTTAATGCTTGTTTCCTGCTTTCTTGGACAAAAATCACAAGAGCAACTTGGGACTTAATTCTCCTATCTGTGAAACGACTGGATTGGATAAAATTATTTCTAAGGTTTACTCCAGTTGCCAAGTTATTTTTAACCACCGATTTACTCCTACGGTCATGAGAAGGTTTTCTTTCTCATTAAGATACATCTTAGTACTTGATCAATGATTTTTGAATGATTTTAATACAAAATAGTCTTGCTACAAACCAAAGGGATTTGATTGAATTACACGGATATTAGACTTGGGTGTGACTTTGTGACCAAAATACTTTTTAGCAAAGAAAATTTAGCCAGTGCCTTGATTCCAAAGAACTCAAGGTGCTACACAAATGCCACAAGCCTATTTCTGCAAGTATTTACCTTGTTCCTTTAAGTTTATGAATGCAGACCAATCTGAAGGAAGCCATAATAGGATAGGATAGGATGATATGATATGAACACAAGTTCCCTTCGTGTTCAGAAGGCACTGCCGATATGTACCATGCCCTGTCAATCTCTTTTACATCTCAACAGTGCTGCCCATTTACTTCTATGCCATCTCCTTCCACCTTTGAAACAACTGTCTCAGACTGAGAGTAAGGTTGAGGATCCGATTGACAATCACTACTTTTTAATCAACTTGTTTTGAGCCAGAATTCTAGCTTACTTGCCTTCTCTTCCCCAGTCTGTGCCTCCTTATGAGCAGACACAGAATAATAATGATAATGGTAATAACAATAAAAAAAATAATAAATGGGTCAGGTACATGTAGCATTCAAAAGCAGATAAAAACTCCACTTCAAATCGACATAGTTTAGGAAGAGGTCTGGAAAAGTACATTGCTGGATATCAGAAAACTTTGAAGTTTTGAAGTTTTCATTTCAAAGGAAAGGACTCAGAATAACTGAGCATGTGTGATCTGATCAGACATGGACAGCTTTGGCACAGACCACTGAATATGTAAGTGCATGACCCTAAGTGCCTATAGGCACTCCTAAGTTTAGAAATATGTGCAGCCTGGAGAAGTCTGAGTTAGATCTAAGTAGTAGGCATGTATCATGATGCCTCATGCTCTGCTCTGAGTACTTCCTTTCAAGGAAGATTGAACATCAAAAGCTATGTGAAGAAATGATTTAACATTGCCAGCTCATTTGTTCTATGGATTAGTGTCAACATCACACAGAACAGGCACTCTACAGTGAAAGCAAGAGTTCAGGGTTTGGTCTTTGGGTGAAGAAGATAAAGCAAAAATCAGGAATTAGTGAGCCCTTAAAAACAATGGGGTCTCTTGGGCTTCGGCAGGAATTCAAGTTGCATAAATGGAGCATTTAGTAAAGATGAAAGACACCATAGGACACTGTCTGTAAAATTCAAGAGCCTATATTGTAAAGCCATAGGAAGGAAATACCATTTATTAAGCACATATGTAGGGCACTGTGGTAGGTGCTTTCTCATCCTTTGAGCTAAGTATAACCATAGTACCCTTCCCTTTCTAATCTGCGAGGAAGCTAGGACTAATGAAAAGGTTAAAAGATTTCTTAGAAAATTTGTTGTTGATGTTAGACCTACATGTGATGAATGCGTCTGTTTCTTGGCCTAATTGAGGGGGTGTCTCCAGCATTACCCTATCTTCCCTACTGGTTCCCTACAATATCACCATTGCAGCAATGCTCCTTAAAACCTTGAGGATTTTTTTGCCTTAATATTTCTGATCTAAATTCAGTCACCCAAGGTCTGAGGCACTTTAAATGGTTCCCAGGCATTTATTTGAAAGAAAAACAATTCTTAATCTACCAGGAAGCCAAGAGCAATTTTCCATAAGACTGGGACAATCTCAGTGCTGAGAGTATCTTCTCTGGGTTCCGTGGCTGCCAAGGGAGCCACACTGCTATAATACTTTTTCTTCCTACATTTTTGTTTTGGCTGCACACTCCTTGATTGACTCTTCACATGACAATTTTGTAATATTTACTATAGGAGGAATAGAAAGATAATTCAGTCTTCTCTTTCACAAGATTGATCAAAATTTGACTGTTCATTATTGATAGGTTAGGAAAATTTCTTGAGCTTCAAAATTTATTGCTACAAATGCTCTTTCCATGAATTTCTACTGTAGTTATATTCCAAGAACAGGTAAGGCTTTGAGGAGAAAGCAAGGTCCCGAATACAAGCCTTCTATTTCATAACGTGGCCAAAGTCAATTAGAGGCAGAGTCACAGCATAACTGGAGAAGCTGAAAATTCAAGGTCTTTTCCAAGGTGCTGCCTGCCAGAGAAATCAGTCTCCAGAGCTAGGAGACAAAGAGCATCGCCTCAGCCTGGGGGCATCACCGCCCTTGCCTGTGGTGGTTTTGGGGCTGCTGGCTGGGCTGGCAGGCTGGGCACAATCTCTCCTCCCAACTGGTCCCTAAAGACAGCTTCTTCTTCTAGGCCTCCGTGAGCACCTGACCCATCTTTGCGTTCAACGAGAAGTATCCGAACCAGGCACTGCTTATTGACGTGGATTTTATGGCCACCTGGCGTCCTGGCCCCTACACTCAGGTCAGGCCTGACGAGGAAGAAGGAGGTGAGGACCTGGGACTGGAAAGTGAGGAGGGGGCTTCCGGGCTTGATCAGAGGGCTTCAAGTCTCCAAAAGCTGTTGCCTCAGGTAAGAAACATCTCTCAAGCAAAAAAAATAAAAATAAAAAAATAAAAAGAGACCGCTGATAAATTTACAGATATGGAATTGCCATAAAATGCTGAAGCAAAGAGTCACTTTTTAAAACCATCAATAATAAACACATTTTGATCAATCATGCTGGAGGAAAGACTGAATTACTTGTCTATCCTCTTTCTAAGAAATATTACAAAATCGTTATTATACAAAGGCAATCAATAACTATGAAGGCAAAAATATATAGGCATCATAGAACTGTATCAGTTTAATAAACTAATAAAAATATTTTTCTGTTATTCAATTATTTTTCTGAATTTTTTGGGAAATGTGTGGTACTTGTCAGGTTTCTAAAATTTTTGAGTTGTTGCAGTTTCTTTACTCGTTCAAATTAATTTTTCCACTCATACCTGATTTTGCATTCATCTTTTTGAATTTTTTTCTTAAGGAATGCCCCATAAGTTGGAGATTTAGGTGCACCAACTGGGTCCTGTCCCTTCTGTTCACTTCTGCTGAGACACCGAAGGCCACGCCCAGAATCTGTGTATTCTCAAGGCTGGTGTCTCTACCAATAAGGATGTTAGAATTTGGTGCCTGGCTGGGTTTCATAGAAAGAACAATGGATCAGAGTGGGATTTCTGTTCTATTTCTGGGTTAAACTTGTTCTAATTATGTGCTCCTCGGCAGGACACCATAGTGCCCTGTGATCATATTTTCTCATTGGTAAAATGTACTAAATAAGAGCCTCCTCATCACACAAGAATGTCCTGTATCTAGTGGTACATATGGTAATAACATTACATAGTATTACACATAGGCGGTAAAAAACCTATGTGGAAGAAGGCGGCCACCAAAAAGGAAAAAACTATCGCTATATCATGCTCTTTCCTCTGGCTAGCCACAAACTGAGGTTACCTGCAGCATGTTGGTGAAGTATTACCACCTTCATGTGCTGTTCCCACATTACCCTGGAGACTTGCTGAAAATGGTCACATGTCCCTTTCTAAATTTCCCAAAGTGGAATCGGTGGTGGTGGTGGTGATGGTGAGTTTCTTTTTTTTCTTTTCCTTCCTTCCTTCCTTCCTTCCTTCCTTCCTTCCTTCCTTCCTTCCTTCCTTCTTTCCTTCCTTCCTTCCTTCCTTCTTTCCTTCTTGATTGCTTGCTTGCTTTTATAAATGGAAGAAGTGGAAACACTAATTTCCCTCCTGTTTCCATTTCTCTGTGTTTTTACCTTATTCAACCCTTTCTCCTCCATATCATCATTCGCTTCCCACCCAATCAATAGTCCAATGCCCATGCCCTCAACTTCCAGTCAGATAATGACCTGGCCATTACCCTCTTCCAGCTCTTTCAGAGGCTCGTGAAACATCCTGGAATCGGGCTGATATTACCCTCCTGCAGACAGAGCATGAGGTGAGGGAAGACTGACGGAGGGCGGCCTTTCACATTTGGGGAGGGTCCGCTAACGATGGGGCCAACGGTGCTTTGTGCTCCTCACTGGTCACCCAGTGGGATCACTTGGGCTCCTCTGCTTCCTGAAGAAGAAATCCCTAACCTGTATTCTCTTTCCTGTCACATCCTTACCCCAAATTCCCTCCCCCTTGGCTTCTGAAATGTGCAGAAAACGAGCAAATGAAAACAGGGGGAAATAATCCATAAGGTCAGTGGCTAATCAGCCACACTCAAGCATCTAAGAAAGCAGAATAACACCCTCAAAGGTGTCATCAACCAACAAGAAAGGCAATGAGTTGGTCCCATTTGGAAATGTTCAGTGTCTCTGTAAATTTGTTTCTCAAGGTAAATCACCAGTCTGTCTAGCCACATTTGTTAACAATGCATGTAACTCTTAACGGCATCTCAAAAGCATACTTACTCTCAATTTCGCTTCTCATTCGTTTTTATGATGCTAGAGAAATTCAGATTATATAGGCTTTCTTTGTGCTGAGATGGTAATTTTATATCACTGTAGATTAATAGCATTTTTAGTGATATTTGGTATCACTCATTTGTCTCCTGTGGTCGTAAAGATATATATTTTTTCTAATTTGGCTTTGCCAACAAATAAAAAATAAGAGTCTTTTTCTGTTGAATGAGCGAAAAAATCATTCTGATCATGAAGAATTATTCCTTTTTAACATCCCCACAATCCGCCATCTAATTATTTTTGTTACTGCAGCAATACAGTTTCCACGAGAACGTGGATGCGTGCCTGTGTGCGTGCAGTTTGGCCTGCAGACGAATCGCTCCCGGTTGCTCCTTGATCTTTACTTGGAGACTCCGAGTTCTGATTACGGAGCCTCCAGCTTGTCTGTTTACAGCCCGTTCATCCAGGCACCTCTGCTTAGGAAGACAGAAACCTCCTGTTTCTCCCCCCTCCTCTCCCTTGGTTCGAGAGTTTTGCAGATTTCTTTCCTTTGTGAGCATATTGCTATGGCCGGAATTCTATTCTGAAAACTGGTCCTGCAGTGTTCAGTTGGAGCAAGTACCCATTCCAGGGATGGTGATTATGGAGTAGAAAGGCAGTCAGACTCGCTTTAGCTATCAGCTTTTAAGAGCTTCCTCCATCTGCTAAAATGTGCACTGCAAAGTTGCACATAAAATGCTGATTAGTACCTCAGTGCAGATTCATGTAATCATCCACTCTCTCTTGGTTTACATCACACTCTCCTAACTACCTATTCACCTGTTCTATTGGAAAATTTTAATCATCTCTCTGACATTAGCTTGGCAATTTCAGCGGCCACTTCACAATCTTTCAAAGTCTTTCTGCTCCATTTCATTCCTATTTCTTTTCTGCTTGTGTTAATTATTTTTGCAGCCAGCATACGTGTTTGTCAATAATGCATTACATTTTCCATGTGTCAGTTCCTCAGCCCATCAAAGAACCCTGCATTTTACATTCTGAATCTATTTTCCCCTTTCCCTACTCAGCTCATTTTGCTCTGGGCCTGCCTCTGCTCCTTATTCCGAATCCATCGGAAGTTGCCTGCAGGTTGGTACTTGCAAAGCAGCTCCCAGTTTAGATGGTTCTAGTTCTCCATGGAGCAACAGGTTTGGGCCTGCAATGGTCTGCACATTGTCTGAGAGGCCCACGACTTCTTTGGAACTCGAGAAAACTTAGATGCCCTCACCTTCTGGAATGCCCACTTCTGGAATGTGCACGACAGTTTTCCCATCTTGAATCAAGGACTGGGACATAAATTAAGCTTGAGGATCATGAAAACCAGTGCTGACTCCATGGCTTTATTCCCAATGTGATGCCTTTGCTTAATGAAAAAAGCCTTCTCTTTTTATTTTTATTTTTTTAATTTGTATTTTTATTTATTCATTTATTTTGGAGAGAGAACACACGAGCTGGGGAGGGGGGTGGAAGGAGAGACAAAGAGAGAAACTCCAGCAGGCTCCCTATCCAGCATGGAGACCAAATCATGAGATCATGACCTGAGCCGAAATCAAGAGTCAGACGCTTAACCGAGTGAGCCACCCAGACGCCCAAAAGCCTTCTCTTTAAAAATATTTTTTTATATGTGTATAGTGGACATACACCATGTTACATTAGTTTTTGCTGTACAACATAATGATCCAAACTCTCTGTATGTTATACTCTGGTGACCACAAGTGTAGCCACCGTCCGTCACCACACAACACTATTACAATGCCATTGACTGTATCCGCTAAGCTCTGCCTTTCACCCAACTGGAAGCCTGTATCTCCCACTCCCCTTCATCCATTTTGCCCAACTCCTTCCTTCCCTCTGGCAACCACCAGTTTGTTCTCGGAATTTATGGGTCTGATTCTGGTGGAAACAACAACAAAAAGCTTTCTCTTAATGGCCACTCAAAAAAACACCCAGCATAGTGCCAGGCACATACCGAAGCTCGGTGAGTACTTATGAAATTGAATGTGTTGTAAGGGCCCGAAGACCCACAGGTTGTATTTTGGGGGCTTGAGGTGGGAGGCATGCTGCTCCTTTTTAAAAAAAAAAAATCAGTACCCTTCCCTCCTCCGCCCCAGCATAACCTATTCTTGGGAATTTTCTAATGGTCACCATTTCCTTTTTCATGATTAATATCATGGGTACCTACACATTGTCACAATCCCAAGACTCTTCTTTTATCGTTGCTTCTGAGAATTGACTGACTAGTTCCCTCTCACAGGCCAAGGAAGCGCCATTTTAAAAGAACTCTCTGCTTCTCAGAATGAACGCCCTTTTGGTGAAGGGCACATGAAGGGAAGTTTCTTTTCTTATTTTGCTTTTGTTTCAGAGTCCCCCGGGGGTTACACACATCCTGTTCTAACTCCCGGGTTCCGTGGGGAAACACTCAGCCTGTGACGGGAAGAGAAGGGACACGGGCCCCAGGCAAGCCCCACGGACAGGGAGGCGGTGCCCCAGGCTCCTCTCCGTCTGGGCCACCACTTTGTTTTCTCTTCTGCCCAAGTACGTCACTTTGTGCACCGGAATCCTCCGAGTGCCACACACTGACCCTTGGTAAGATTCCATTTCTGACTTCCCATTGCTGGCTTGCCACACCTTCGGTTGCCAGCTCCTTTCTGGTATTTTTAACTGTCTTCTATCGCCTGGCAGCCCGTGGTCTCCATGCTGCAGGAGGTTGCTGGAAACGGCTATGCCCAGAAAACCCAAGTGTGGGAAATGTGGCTGCCCAGACTGGGGAGCACGAGGTCCAGCATGCTTCAGGGTTTTAGGTTATCCAAAATTTCCTCTATTGCTAGCTCTTTTCCAATAATCACAAGTGATCATTTTCTGGTAACTGTCCTACAGGGAACAGTGCTTTTCAAATGTTTCTCGTGTACTTTCCGGCAGTCTTGTGAACAAGCAGGGGGCATTGAGAGAGGTTGACTGAAGGAGGAGACAGGGACAATAAAATCGTATTCCACTGACCATTCAGATAATCACCTGGTTATGACCACTCATATAGAAATAGAGGCCTTCTCTCCAGCAGGAGGCTTCTCTTTATTTCTGGATCTTTTGGGAAATGTCTTTCTTGAACTTAAGACCCCCATTAGAAATCATTTCCAAGACAGAAGACTTCTGGGGGAGTTTTTAATTCACAATAATCAGAAGGTGAACAGCGCACCACCTCTGGGCTCAGCGACCTTGTCTTTGAAGTTGGCACAGGATGCACGTTGCACAGCTTACCTTTTCCATTCATGTTGAGCCACGGTATCTGAGTCGGGGTAAGAAATTGCCCTTTCTGGCTACTCCCTGCTTCATCCAGTGAACTAAAAATGAATTGCTACTTTTATTTGGTGTACTAACTCCATGGGTTAGGATGACCTAAAGAAAAGTAAATGTACGACAAGAAAAATGGGTAAATTCTCTATACTTATTTATAGGCAATACTTACAGTTAACTGTGCTTTGCGAAAATATTTCCTTGGAATGGTAATTAGGGAAGAGTTTTGTTAAGGAAACTTGAGAGAAGGTTGGGGGGGCGGGTTCCTACATCACACCCTCTGTTGAATATAAAAAAAATTAAGGCTGCCGTAAAATTCAGATAACTTCAGCCAGTGATAACCTCACCCAGTTTCCACATGTGTCAAATTGGGGTTATGAAATTACGCATCTCATGGGCTTCTTTGGACTACTTTGTATAACTTTTAGAAGTACCCAATATGTAGTTAAGTATACTATAAATGTTAGCAATTATTATCAACTAATAAAATTCCTAGTTGCTCTTACAACATATGACCCATTAGGGAGAAGTAGCAAACTAATAGTCCATGAGCAGGATGCATTCCAGAACAGAGTTTTAGAAACTTTTCAGTTGCTGCCTTTTACAATTGAGAGATGTCTCCTATAGTCAGAAAAATATTTTTTTTCCCAATTTTGTTTTACAAGGAGAGGACTTATTATGTGAGGCATATATTTCTTCAAGGTAACACGGCTGATGCTGAAGGGCCCGTCTAGTGGGCAGGTCTCGCCAGTTTGCAAAATCCTCCCTGTGTTCTCCTGCACTCCAGCCATGCCGCTCAGCCCACTATGCACCCACATTTCCCTCTCCCGTCTTATACTCTACCAGACACTTTGAAATAGTTCCAATACTCTGCTTTACACAAAGTATAAGACACGTGATTTGTCAATATTACCATTTCAGAGCTGAGGAAACTCATAAAAGGGAAGGTTAAGTGACTTGGAAAATGCTGCATGGGGAGTCTCTGGTCTCTACAAGTCAGACGACCTTCTCCTACTTCCCCAACCATGTGAACAAATTCTCTCCTCTGATTTCATCAGAAGCAGCCTGTCCTCTGTCAGTTCGCCAGTGGCTGCGATTTTAAGTAGCAGGGCAACATGATGCGCCGGTTTCAAATGGTAAGTTAAAATGTGACCTAAGGTGTCTGAAGAATGTCCTCTCCACTCTGCTAATAAACAGGCAGTCTCTAATTATTTGCATGGAGTTTGGCTCCCAAGACAATTCAGTGTCCGTGTGGCTCCGTTTCACCTCTACTTATTTCCATTACCTTGCATATTAGCTGTGTCAAGTTGATGGGTCTGCTGTTCCCCAGGGTGGCTATTATAAATATGGTGTTACAGTGGAGCGCTTCCAGTCTTCTGGAACCTCATTTGAACTAAGCAAGTTCTCTATAATGATCATTAATGATGTATTGCTTGCATATAAATGTTGGATATTAATCTTTTGTTTACATTCTCTCTGCCATCAGACTTTCTAGAGGTTCTTTGTAACATGCTCTTAATTGATGATGAGAAGTAGTTTCTGCATTTGGGGAGCGAATGATTTTTTTCAGCTGACAATGTACTGTGGCGATGAAGGCTTGATCTTGGAGCCTTTGGTAGATCTGCTTCTCTTGGCAGATATGGCTGCCTACTGCTCTGGGAGTTTACATATAACTGGTGTTAAGGCACAAAACCTCACCCAAGCCAAGACTGTCTGTTGGCTCCTAAGTTTCATGAACTGGGGACAGGAAACTGTCCTATGCCAGGAAGTCCCTGTGAGATGATCGGGATGAGTCTAGTCACCAACTCTGGAAGGAGGGACGTGGTGGGTGTTGGGTACATTCTGTTCCTTTCTCATAGGACCTGAATTGAGCCCATGCTCTAGTGGGTCTGAGGGCTCAACTGGTTTGGATCCTTTGCTGAATCTCTTTCTGTCAAGACCCAGAACTCAAGTGCTATATGAAATCTAAGAGGGTCTCTCATGACTTGAGCCAGACTCTTCTTTCTATATTGAATAATACTAGAAGAAGTGTTTGCACTTTTGTTTATTTGACTTTATACCATGAGGCTGTTCCAGGAATAGATTAACATATGTGCAGGAAATGATGCGGTGCCAATGTTCTTTGTGGCACAAGGTTACTTGATTAGAAAGGAGCTAGAGAATCAGACCTGTACTGAAATGCTGCTCTGCCACCTACTACCCTTGTAACTTTAAGAAAGTTTTTTTTGTGTGTGGATGTATCATTCCCCTTCTCGCAGAGCTATTGACATGTAATTAACATATAGCAATGGATAAGTTTAATGTGTATTTAAGAAGGTTTTTTCTTTTTTTTTTTTAAGTTTGTGTATTTTGAGAGAGAGAAAGCATGAGCAGGGGAGGGGCAGAGAGAGAGAGAGAGAGAGAGAGAGAGAGAGAGAAAGAGTCCCAAGGAGGCTCCACGCTGGCAGTGCAGAGCCTGATGCAGGGATTGAACTCATGAACTATGAGATTCTGACCTGAGCTAATGTCAGACACTTAACCGACTGAGCCACCCATTTAAGAAGGTTTTTTAAACTCTAGTTAAGCCTTGGTTTTCTTTCTTTTAATGGGAAGAATAATGTTACCCACTTGATAGGGTTGTGTGAGAATTAAGGGACAATATATATATATAACACAGCCCAAAGCTTACCTAGCACAGAGCAAGTGCTCAGTACAAAGCTGCAATAGTAATTTTCTATTATTTGTTATTACAATTGTTATTTATGATGATGCTGATGCTAGGTTTAGCTGCAAAGTCCTCTCCTGACCTTCCTCATCCTGGAAGAGAGAGGCTGTTTGGCAGGCTATCACTATGCACATATCTTTGCACCCCCCCACCCCTGCCTTTGTTATCAGAAAGTAAATGTGATAGAGGTAAAGGAGATCTTGCTGGGTTTAGTTATGAACAGGATGAGGAAATGGCCCTGGGCCAAAATTGCAAATTCACCACAAATCTTTCATGGTAAGGAATGCACCTATTAAAACCTATTAGAAGCAGACACACTTGTGATATGTAGACTCACGTCTGAGGAAGGTGTGGAGGGTCTCGTGGGAGAAACCAGGCATAGACACAGAAACCACTAAGGCTGGCATGCCATGGTCTGGGGTCATGTGGAGGTTTATTAGTCCCGTGATTTCTCTGGTACCAGTGACTGTAGTCATGGGTGGGCCGTGTATCCCCTCTGTCCTCCAATTCCTCATCATCTCTCACTTGGACTTTGTGAAAAGCTATGGCTATATTCTCTGCCATCATCTTCTTCCTGTTCTAATTCATTCTTCCACATTGCTGCCAGAACAGTCTTTTTAGAATGCGTCTTACTACCGGGGTGCCCTAAAGTACTACCCTTCTACTTTTCTTTAAATGCATACTTGTATTATCTGGAATATTATCTTGAAATTCTGTATGAATCTTAGGGGACCCTCCTTCACATATGGTTTTTAGTGTTCTCTGAGGAGTCACATATATCATGTAAATAGAAGTTGGGGCCGTGCATCTTCAGATTCTTTAGAAAAACTGAGGTTTTGTTTGACAAGTAGGGCAATGACTCCTTCTTCAAATCCAGGAGGACTTGACCTAAAGACAAGCCAGGTCACTTTGGCAGAAGTAGAATTACACCCCCTCGTGGTCTTCCTCCATTTTTCTTGATCTCCTAGTCACCACAGGAGCAAGCTGGAGAACCTGCCTCTCTCCTGAAGACTTAGGAGATTTTCTGGAAGACTAGCACAGTGGTGACGGTGCAGCAGCCTGCCCCAGACACCCTGACTTTGCTCCCAGTGGGGCTGCAATTATGTGACATGTTCCCATTTCAATACTCAAAACCAAGAAAGAAACATTATATCCAGCCCTTCCTCAATATTGATCTCACAAAACTTGAAGACTGAGAAAGATTTAAAAAAATTTTTTTTAACATTTATTCATTTTTGAGAGAGGGAGAGACAGAATGCGAGAGCGGGAGGCAGAGAGAAGGAGACCCAGAATCTGAAGGAGGCTTCAGGCTCTAAACTATCAGGACAGAGCCTGAGGCTGGGCTTGAACTCACAAGCTGTGAGGTCAGGACTTGAGCTGAAGTCAGATGCTCAACCAAATGAGCCACCCACACGTCTCTTCCCCCGCTCCTTTTTTTTTTTTTTTAAATAAATGATCCTTCGTAGGCCCAGATATACCTGCCTGAACAAATCAGAAAACCTTTGGTCTCTGATTCTGAGTTGAGCCAAACAACGCCCATTGGCTTCTGGCACGCACAGAAAACCCTGGGGAATGTAGCGTCCTCTGGCAGCATCGGCTGTTCCAGTACCAGCTACTTGTCTAAAAGCTTCATTTACCACAATTTACTTATAAAGATATATTATTTCAAACGTCAAATGACAAGCATTTCATGAAGATACAACGAGTGGCTCTCTCTTTGTCTCCTTGTTACAGAAGAGAGCTTATGAGCACAAAAAAGTTCTTCAACTACTTGCTGCAAGTGGGAGAACTTGCTGGTACTATGGGCAAGGCTTCCATTCACCAAATCATTGGTTTGTAAGTCTTAGCAATTGAGAGTCTAGCAAAATGTTTGGCTCCTAAGATGACTGACCAATGTCCCAAATCAGCCTTTTAGGTACAAGGCTCTACTGCTCTTGTCACCTCTGTTTGTCACGAGAGATATGTATGACCTAAGAAATGCCTGTCATAAAAGCATGTACTCAGCAGCATTTTTCTTATTAAGTTAGCAGTGTGAAAAATAAAAATAGAAGTTAGTGATTTCCTACGGCCCCAAACTGCTTTGTTCTTCCAGCAGAAATGCTGCAGCACATTACTCCAAAATGTAGACTAGGACCCTTGGGTATTTTACAACAAGTGAACAATGGCTGAGTCATTTAATTTAAGAAACACAGCTAGCTAAGCACTCATTTATTTGTGCAAAAAAAATTCTGTGGGCTTTTATCATGCTTGTACAAGATCCAGTTTTCTGAAGACTCTGTAAATCCATAAATACCCTTTGACATGATGGGCCATTACAGCACTTAAAGACTCATTGCTGTCTGTTGGATCAAACTCATGCTTCATGTTGAAGCCTGGAAGAAGATTTATATGTCAACCATTCCAAATCATATCTCTACTTAAAACTCCCTATCTCGGGAATGAACTGCAAACTCTTTTAGCCTGCTGGTATGAAGCATTATTCCCCGCCAAAAGAGTCTTTGGAACGTTTCAACTCTCCAGGCTCACATCTGGACACACCTGCAACCAAATATCTTTCCCTTCTCTTCTCCCTGGGGGATGGAATTCAGCTTGGTAGATAAGTCTCATGGTCTCAGACCTACCACTTAACTCAAACTTGACCCGAGTCACATAAATCACTTAATCTTTTAGAAAGATGAGTGTTGGAATGAAGAGTCAAATTTCTTACCAAAGGTCATTTATTAAGTTTCTGTTCACGACCAGGAGAGGCAGGGCAGTGACATCTCATTAAAAGAATCAGAAGAAAGCTTCAAGAAGCTGGGAGTAGTAAGCCATGTCATGTGGGAGAGAAGGTTAAAGAGAATGATAACTCTGAAGAGGATCTTGGGTTCCAACCTCTCTCTCACTCCCTGTACCCAATAAGGCATTCAGTCTTTTTCATTTTACCTACATGGTGTGTCTGAAATCTAGCCCCTCTTCCCCATTCCTTCTGCCACAGCCTTAGTTCAGGCCACTGGCATCTCTCCCTGGACTATTTGTATCTCTGTTTATCCACATTGTTGAAAGCATTGCTTTGTAATACACAAGAGTAATCGTAAGGCAAACAGAATTTTCCACACTTGGAAGGTGCTTTTTCTACTCTCCTGACCTCCGCACTTCCTACCATTTGCTGAGAACATCGTAGCTCATTCCTGTCCCTCTGACTAGGACACCCTCTCACATCTCTGCTCTCGTTGCTGAAATCCTAAACTCCCAGAAAAGCCCTTCAGTTCACCTGATGAAAATTCATAGCTCCTGCCGCATTTGCCATGCCCTCTCAGCACTGTCTTTGTGGAACTCAGTAGTGATCTCTTTTCTTCTTCTGTGTATTCCTCTGTGTACATTTGCTTTTCTCCCAGATTGTAAACTCTGTGAAGACAGGGTTCATATCACCCAATGTCTAGCACAGGGTGCTAAATGTAGACTTTGCTTAGCAAATATGCATTAAATAAATGTGTACAGCCACACAGGTCAGTGGACTTGGTGATTGACTTTTGAGAGAGGAGAGTTAATGGAGTCAAAGAGATAGAACTCAGAATTTAAGACAGTAAGGTGAGACAGAGTGGTGAGAAATTGGAAGTCTTTTGCAAGATGGTGTTATAAAAATATGATATAATACGTATAGAGTTTTTATTTATGGAGGTTGTTCTCATGTACTGCTAGCTTATCTCTTCCTATTTCTCTTCTGTCTATATACTAAGAAAATTCTCTTTCTTATCATTCTCTTACCCAGTACTGAAAGGTAACTATATACAGCTAGGCCTTTGCTGATCTCAAAGCCTTACAAATCTCAGATTCTTTTAGTTAATAGGAGTGGCATCGAAACATTTCTGCAGGCCAGTTTCATTTCTGTTCCATCCGACATTACTGCTAGTGCATTCTGACATATCAGCTATTTTTGTCAATCCTTTTTGTCTTCCGAGCATTTTGGAATTATCGCTAAGTCAATTCAAGTCTTATATTTTTATGTCCATCTTTACTTTCCTTATTTCCCCTACAAATTAACATGCATTTTATTCTGTCACTTTAAACAACAATTGGATGTCAGCAGCTGCAGCCATTTATATTCACTCAGGCCCATCTGAAGAGATTCCTCCTGCTCCTCAACATCGCTGACTTCCTAGAAGCACAGAACATTTTCATTTGTCCCACCTGCAAGCCCTGTCCAGCCACTGCAGATCTCTGTCCCTAAGGGTCTTCAACCAGCATTGGCGATATCCCCATGATGACAACCTAGAGTTGTCCTCACTTTGTCTTCCCTCCTAATAGCCGACTTGATGCGCAAGGCCCATTTTTCCACTTTCCCTGCCCTTATACCCACCGGCAGCCCCTCGAGGTGGATCACCTCTCCCTGTACCCAACAACTACTGAGTAAGTTTCCACACGGTTTCGATTACTTACCGTCACCAAGCCAGCTTCTAGAATGGCTTTTGGTTGACTCTCCCATGCTCACCTTCAGCTATGGAAAACCCTGTAACATCATATAGTGAGTGGGGCCGAGCTAAATCTATTTCTAATTTGATCTCATTCTGGAACCTCCTGCCTCTGTTCCATGCCCGCTGTGCCGTCCTCCACATCTTTTTTCTCTTACATGCCTTCTGGTGCTCTTCTGTAATGCCTCAAAGAAAGCCTTCTTTCCTTTTCCTCTCTACACCTTTAATTTATTTATTTTTGATTCATAATTCTTGCGTACAGTTATTATTTGCAAGAATAGCTAAAAACTGTTGCTCTCTTACCGTGAGCCAAGCATTGTACTTTGCACCTTCCTTAGCTTATTTCATTTGTTCCTTATTACTGTTTACATGAGGAAAGTACTACTATTTTCACTCCCACTTTATAGAGTGGAGGGAGAACTGAGGTTTAAGGGGGAAAATGATTTGCTGGGGTTCCATAGCTAGAGAAAACAGCAGTAGGCATTTCACCAGTCCTCTGTCATGCTCACCAGCATGCCTTGTTCTGTGAAGCTGGGTGTGCTCACTGATTGCTGGTGAGGCAGTGCTGACGTCTTGCCTCCAGTCCACTAAGTCCTACACAAGCCTCCCTGGCAGGGTGCCTAGTGACAGCTGCCGTGGAAATGACCTTTCTCCACACCTGTTCAGGCTACTTCCATCTGGGACGGGGGCAGGAGGCGTCTCCCTGCAACCTTGACTAATTCTGGACTGATTCCTTCTTCAGCTCACCCTGCCTTCCGGGCAGTGACATGCCCACTGGTGGCAGCAAGCCTCCCCCATGGCTCACCTTGTCCTCAGAGAAACAGCGTTGAAACAAACTCACACACCTCATAACAAGACCCCCGCCTCCACTCACGTTTCCCTCAGAGCTTCCTAGAAATGTACAATCATCCCCATCCCCCCCAGCCTTCCTGCAATTTAACCGTGCTGCTTATCAGGAACTGATGAAAAATCTGCCTCCAGTAAGAATTAAATCCAGACACAAAAGAGTTTCCCTGAAAATTCTTCCCTGTCATCTTTCCCTGCCTTTAGCATAGTCTGCTTTTTTTAGACAGTTTTTTTTTAAGGGCATGACTTTTACTTCCCCAAATGAAATCTTTGAAATCAACTGAAATATTTGAGAGTGAATACGACATGAAGTATTATTCCTTTTATCTTGATCAGTTCTGCATATGGAATAATAAGCCACGTACCAGATTGGTTTTAGATGCTGAACTTCAAAATTTGGGATGTTTCCTCTCTGTAAACCTCAATTGCCACCACCGCCTCCCCTCCCCCATCCCACCACCTATCAGAAAGTTTATGTGAAGAGCAAAGGCTACTAGGTATCAATCTTGAATCTTTAAAACAACTTACCTCTCGATGTCTTCAGAAATTCTTGACATTTATTTGGAGCTTTAGAAGCTAAAGTTTTTCGGGGTGCCTGGGTGACTCAGTCGGTTGAGCGTCCAACTTTGGCTCAGGTTGTAATCTCATGGTCCGTGAGTTCCAGCACAGTTCTGTCAGCACAGAGTCTTGGAGCTTGCTTTGAGTTCTGTGTGTGTCTCTCTCCACCTCTCCCCTGCTCATATTCTGTCTCTCTGTCTCAAAAATAAATAAACATTAAAAAAAGAAGCTAAAGTTTTTAAAAATATCTTACAATTTTCCCATCGACTTGATATCATCGTTAGTATCGTCTTCCTTCATAGACTTTGGTGCCCAAAATGCTATCCCCTGGGGCCTTAGCACCACTGCCCTTGAGTTTTCGGGCACTATTCTCTCATGACCTCTCATCTGAAGTACAACAGAGACGGCGACCGTGGAAGAGCATGTCTGGGCGTTGTGGGGGCGGGAGGTGTCGTGATAGAACCGGCTGGCTTGGGAGGGAAGGGGCGGGGTAGATGAAAGGAAGCGGCAGGTATGAGGAAAGCAGGTGGAGGGAAGCCCCGAGGTGGAATTCCGACAGCGCCCTCAAGATTAGCCTTTTCCCAGAGCTCAGGGCCCTTCCTCTCCTCAGCCCAGTTGAGCCTACTGAGTTTCTCCTTTTGGTTCTCTTTCTTCCTCTAGTGCTCATTCTCTGCCTCTCACTCCTGCTGTGGCTACACTAAGTCTCTCCTGCTCTTCTCCTTTCTTCCAGACTTCAGCTTCAGCTGGTGCAAATGGGACTCTTCTGTCCTTGCTGTTGGCCTCAGGTGTCTGTTATCAAAAGCTACTACTGGCTCCGGGGGCTGTGATTGAAGTCCTGTTTTGTTTAGGCGGGAACAGAGCCTGTGTGTCTCTAGTGGACTGGAGCTTGAAATGTGGTCTCTGGACTGTGAGTTCCTGTGCATTTACTCGACACCTGAGCCCTGTGTGTCAGGGGCCTGTGTCACCTAGTCGCCCTTTACCATCAACGGTATGCTCTCTTTTGCAACAGAGCGCTTGCCTTGTAAGAGAGCCCTGTAGGACCGATCTGGACCCACGGGTTTGTGGAGCAAACGGGAGGGAGCAGACAGTAAGCTTTGTTGGAGCAGCCATCTTGTCCATCCTGGGCAGCCCTCCGTGCTCAGAGGAATGAATGAATGAATGAATGAATGAATGAATGAATGAGTGAGTGAGTGAATGAGCGAATGAATAAAAGGAGCAAATGAATAAGTGAATGGCTGAGGGAACAAAATAGTGAATGGTTGACTGATGCTGTCTGGAAACAAAGGACTGGAAGGTGGGAGCAACAGATTGCCAGTGTGAAAACCATAACCCAGCTCCTGCACCTCATGGCCGGCCTCAGGGAGACCACACTTGCAAAGGCAGCTCCCCGGTGCTAGGACACCCCCAGAAGCTGGCGAAATGCATAACCAGGCTGCCCTGCTCCATGGCTTCAGATAAATATTCATACTTAATACTGGTTCTAGAGTATGAATTTTTAGACTATAATTCTTTAAAATTTATTATAGTTTTAAACTTAATTGGGTGAAAATATTTATTGGTGGGGGAGGGGATGCAATTACCCAATTATGAAAGCTAGAATGAATCCTAGGAGGGACACTAAAACTATCTTTAAGTACTGAGAGGATTTTATTACAGCAACTCTTAAAACAATAATGAATGTTACGTGCTCCTCAGTCTTTTTTTACAATAGAAAAGGAACACACAATTTTCAATCAGAAAGCAGATTCGTGTTTGTGGAGGAAGAAAGAAAAAGGGGGCCGTGCCAACCAATTCTCCTTGCAAACCCTCCGCACCTAAAATCGTTTTTTTCTTTGAACATTAAGGCAAAGGCAGGGGCGGGTGGGGAGAGAAACTCTAGTGAGGTTACAGACAATGAAATGGAGATGTGGGAACTAGTATTAAAAATATGTTGGCATTTTCCCAAACCGGGAGTGCTGACAAGTGTAATCCTATTACTAAAATCACATCGGCAATGAGATAGATGAAATAAACACATGATCTCGTGCCGCCAGAGTGGCTATTTGTCCACAAAATATTGCGTTGTCTATCAATACGTTCCCTCCCCCTGCCCCACCAAATCGTACATAGTAGAAAACTGTGTTAAGGAGGCTTTTAAAACACATCATTGAGATTACAGCATCTTTTAAAATAAACAGCACTGAATACCAACACAGGTAAAATGTCATTGTGAGATGGGGATCCCGTCTTCAACGGTGTGCTTTATGGCTTTCCAGTGTGCGATAAAATCTGTTCACCAGATGTACTATTTGTCTCCTGTGTAGCATACTTGAGCATCCTGTAGGCCTGAGGCCCATTTATTTCATGTAATTGCCTTTCTTGTGCACACCTTGGGGCACCCTAATTCTCCATTTTATTTCAGGCACTGTACAGGATACCATCTGGTAGTTTAAAACTCATCCCATTTTATTGCACTACCGCAGTGGCTGTATTCAGCTGTAGTGCAGGCTTGCGGTGGAGACAGACTTCTTACTACCAGCCATTTATTTTTGCCTGAAATAAAGTAGACTTGAACTATCAACATGCAGGATTCACACGTAGATCATCACTGGTCCATACGAGCCTGACAGAGATTCCCGGGCAACCTGCAGACTCGAAGCGGTTTCGAATTGCTTCACGCACAGCTGTTAACTTACAGAACTGGGATTCTAAATTCTTTGCCTACTTCTGCACGTAATGATATCTTTTTAGTATCTCATTTGTATTATTTCAGTTCAGATGAGCACAAAAATAAATGTATTCCATCACATCTGGAAAAGTACCACAGAGAAATCGCTTAATATACAAAGCTGCACACCTCATTACGAGGCTCGTCACTCATTTCAAACCCAACCTTACCTCTCTGTCCCTCATCAACACGGCTTTTGTTCCACTGTTGTTTTCATTAAATTGTTAAATCATTTTTCAAGGGAATTTGCAAGATCTTGAGAAGGCGAGTTTGGAAATAATATACTTGGCAGAAGGAAAATAAATCTCAGCTATGCAGCTTTTCTGCAGCAGGTCCCCGATGAGAGCGCCGTCCCTCAACTTGGGCACAAATTACATAGGAAGTGACTGTGCTCTCTGTGAGGATTCATCTCCCGCCTCAGACCAGCTCCCCACCGGGGCGCCCACACAGCTGGGCAAGCCACTCTAACAAAGGGTCCCTGATATGCAAATTGCACACACCCAGCTGCACATTTCCAAATGAGTCATTGTTCACCTGCTGGTTCCTGCCTCATCGAATCCCTCTTGTGGCATGTGTTATGCATTCCCCATCTCCTCTCCCTTCCTTCTAAGTCCAACAGCGAAGGTCTGTGGCTTCTGGAATGGCAAGGGAAAGGCTGCAGCCAGAGGGGGCCGGGAGGGGCGGGGGTGGGGGGGATGAGGTGAGTGATGAGTTGGCTTACCAGCCACTGCTGCCTCTAGACATGTGTTATCTCGGCACTGCCCGGGGAGATTACTAGTCTTTGGCCTGAGATACAGAAAGACGTCCAGTATACAATCTGCTACCTGGCACCGATGACCTGCGGAAATAAACAAACCAATCAGGAGATGGTGCGGTGACTCTAGGCACACCGGCCCTTTCTTATGGTGTTGTTTGATGATGGCTCAACTGCAACTGGGGATGAGACGATTTCTAAGGGGGAAATAGGCCGGCCAGAGACCTGTGTGCAGCAGATTCTTTACATGTTTTGCATTTGTGGCAATGACAAATGTAGCTAAATGCACCTGGTTGTAGCTGTCTGCTGTGATCTAAAGCCTGTTTAAATGAAAAGAATAACTCCCTCTGTTATTTATTGTTGGAAGCAGAGTTTACTTTGCTGTCTTTAACCTCAGCCGAAATCAGAAATGCCAGTTTGAGAGCAAACTGATGAGTTCTTGGCAACGGAGCAGAGTCATTGGTTGGTGTCGTGTAAATCAGCAAAGGAAGACCAGTGACCAAACGGATTCATATTTATTTTCCTGGAGTTTCCCCCTTCTTTGACTTTCAGGCAATCTCGTTCTATAAAAGTGTTAATGCTGGTCTGAATACGAAGGGTAATTTTTTTCCCCCACAGCTCTGTCAAACATATCTTCCCAATAATTAAATGTGCATACTTGGGCAACTAAGAGCAGTCTTGTTGAACAAAGCAACAGCAAATCCAACTAACCTTTGAAGAATGAGGGTGTCAAAGTATAAGCAGATGTTTTAATTTGCACAATGCTGGGATTTTTTGGATGCCAAATGTTCCTAAAATAGTTATTGTATCTAGACAAAAGAAGAAAGATACACTCAGAAATGACCTGCAAGCCTCTCCGTCACGGCGACATTGTCTCATTCAGCAGAAGTGATTTTGGAAGTGTTGTTAAGAAAGCTATATGTTAATCAGCATCTGACGAGAGTGTATCATAATTCTAGGGTTATTATACATGAAAAGAATAAAACAAGAACACACAAATATACACAGACATAGTAAGTTAAATGGAGGGTAAAATAAAAACACTCATACTGTCCCTTGTATTTGCATGAAAAGTTTCTCAAGTGATTTAAGGGATATGTGTTATTTTTTAAAAAAATGGAGGATACATACTTTAGCTGTGAAATTCTAGTATCATGTTGTCTACCTACTCGAACTTGTATTGCTTTAGGGTAATGTTAGCACATGTTTTTTTCACAAGTGGATGTATGTGGAAAAGATTTATATTAGACAGAAGGAAAAATGTCCTGACTTTCAGAAGAGTTGTGAGAAGTCCAAATAGTTTACCCAAGAAGGCTGTGGAATTTACCTCCCGGAGACTTTCCACAGCAGACAGGAGACCCATATGTTTGAGTTTATTTTGGAGTACTTAACAATGAGAAGGAATGGGCTCATCAGGAGTTTCCCCAGTCTTTCTCTTTCTGTCACATGCGTGGGAAGCAGGCTAGCAGTCCATCTGTCCTCGACCAAGCCAGGCCTCTATCCATCCCACCTCTGAAGTCTTCTTCTCTCAAGTCCCAGTCAACACTTCTCAGAAACCCATGATCAAAAAGGTTAAGCTGAGGAGTGCTCATGCATTGCAGGTGGCGGGATTCGGGAGGGAGGCGTGTAAATTTGGGCACTGCCTATGGTGGACAACTTTTCAAAGTCTACCAAACTTAAAAGGATACATTCCCTGTGTTCCTGCAATTACATTTCCAGGACTTCATCTTACAGATCTATTTACATATTTCAATATGACCTATGAATTAGTGATTTATTGCAGCAATGTTTGTAATAGCTAATAATTGGAAACAACCTAAATATCCATCAAAAAAAGACTAAGTTAAGCACATATATATTAAAAGGAAGAGGCATCTCTAAATGTCTCTGTAGAAGGGGCTTTTTAGATACTAATGGATAAAAAAAGCTGCAGAATATCATATATAATATGCTACCACCTGTGTATCTAAGTATTCTTAAGTAGAAAGTATACTTCCCATAGCAAAAAATAACTTGTGACTATTAGACCTTTTGAATCTGCATGTAGTATCTATTAAAATGGAATAAAATAAGTGACTGGAAAAATGAGAAAACTTTTTTCCAGACCACAATCCCCCAAATAAAGTAGGGGATTGATTCTGTCTTATTTTCGGTTCTCCCTTGGTTCTTGTTGGGAAGCCACTAGTCTAGGGTGGCCATCCAGTGGGGATGAGGCTGTTTGACTGGTTTTGTCTTCTCATTACTACAGCTGTAAATTTCAAAGCGAGAAACAGGAAGAAGAAGGTATAGCCTGGTGAAAGAGCACCAGAGAACATGCTCACGTCTCACAGTTTGGTTACGGCATAAACACGAACGGAGTGGAACTTCCTGGAGTGGCACAGAACGTGAACTTCTGCCTAGGGTCATGTGAAAAGGCAAGAGAGGCCAATGGCCAAGAGTTGACCAGTTCCACAGAGGAAATGCATGGCCATTCCCTGGGCATCACTGGGCACAAGGTGAGCGTTCAGCCCAATTATTAAGGAGGGTTCCTCATATTAAAGCCTATGTGAATAAGGCAACTCAGCGACATTAATTTAGGAAAGTTGCATTGAGAACTCTTTGAAAATTATTTGAAAGTCCAGCTGTAGAGCCATTTGAAAAATCAAACATCTGTATTTAACACTATTGTTGGATGCAGCCATTGAGACAAGGGAACTACCAAACATGGATCTCCCTGTGAGAGGTGAGAGACCTTGGCAAGTGCCTACCCACTCTAGATTGTTTCATGGGAAGGGACAAATGTCTATGTCATTGAATCATTATGAGGTTTTATTATAATTTAATCAAGACTCCATCACAGCACTGAGCACAGAGATGGCACCCCAGAAACAGTGGCCAATGGTACTCTCTGCTAAAATATTTGCCACCTCAGACACTTGGATTCTTTTCCAGAAGGCTCTTCACTGAGTAGGAAGAGACCCAATGGTGGGGTCATGAGAGAGGCCTTCATCCCATTTCTGATTCAAGGCAGGGAAAGTAGAGATGCTTTTCAACCTAATTTACAAAGTCAAGACATCAATTCACAAAAGGCCAAAATCACCATAAGGGCAACTGTTTAACACTTAGATATTATATTCCCTAACTAAAAATGTCTTGCTTAAAAAAGAGGAGAGAGTTCAGTTCCAGGCTCCTACTCCTGAGATTTTTATTTAAAGAATACCCTTTCTTTACTCGCAGCTGAGAGGCTGAAGATTAAAAATTAGCCACTGTATAGTAGCTGAGCAGTAACAATTTTTCATAAAGGTTTTTACTACACATTTGGGATTATAATATCAATATTATGCAAATGCATTTTATGGATCTGTAATACAGAATGTGTACTGGCATTAATGTGCATTAGCAGGCGAGCACAAAAAGGCTTCAAATGAGCCATTTTGGTGTCTGCTTTCAATATGTATTATGAATAATAAGTAAAATGTTCTGGTTTAGAACAAATAATATAAAATCTGAATTTCTCTTGATGTACATCAGTGATAGAGCCCTATGCAACTCCCAAGAAATTCTTCCATAGGGGAAATTAAAAACTGGCTCTTCACCAATATATCCCAGATTATGGTTTCTCTTCTTGAATGGGATGTGAACATAAAATAAATACATTTAATATGAAAAGAGGGTAGTTTCCCACTGCTTATCAAAACCAGGCATTAACCACATGAATGAGTTAGAAAGGATGTAATCCCTTACACGTCAGGACAGTGGCCCAGGCTACTTCTATTTTTAGAGGCTCTGAATCCTAAAAAAAATTGAAGAGGCATCCACACAGAGTTACAGAACTTGAGGCATATTTCCAATTAATAAAATTAACACATTTAATGCTTGGAACTTGAAATACTTTAGACAAGATGATTGTGTTATCGTAAAGATACTGACGTGAGTTTCTGCACAGTGAGCTGCAGTCTCCCACATGGGGACCCAGGCTGACATTTGCTTGATGTGGGTTTTCTTTCAACTCTATTAGTTTGTCCTCTTGGTTACAGATTGGAGCTCATGTTCAACAACTAACTTCCTGAAGGCAGAGGCCTGGGCCAAACTGTGCTCCTTAAGCCCAAAAACATGTGTCTTTCCTTTATCTTTTTTAAAAAAAAAATATTCCACATTCGAATTTTGCTTGAGAGCAAAGAAAGCGAGACTAAGTCACAAATGCTGAGGGTGGTCACTGATTATTTATAAGTAAGGTGAAATTCCCCTTTTCATTGGTATAGTTAGTTAGGACCTTGGGATCTACTGATCTTGTTGCTTGCATGTATGTTGAATACTGTCCTATTCTTTGGCAGTCTGGAGGAGGGCATGGTTGCACTTGCCAATGATTACAGGTTGGGCATTCGGTTGAGTCAGACTAATGTAAAAAATCTTCTCTTTCAAACAGGTGTCCTTAATGTATTTTCAAATGCTACACATTCCACCATTTTTCCTCAAAATGATAACAAAATATTGAATCCTTCGTGGGTTCAGCATTTTGTGGGCACTATCTTAATTGACCCACAAAAACAATCTCCCAAAGTAGGTTTTATAATCCCCATGAAATGGCTGAAGAATCTGAAGTTTAAAAGATTCAGTAATTTGTATGAAATGACACAGCTGTATAGGTCTAATTTTACAATCCAACTTTTTGACTGTGATATACCTCTGGGTCCATTATTAATATGGTAGACTGTAGCCTTGGCTTCATTTGTCATGTAAGTCATGGCAATGGTGTTTGGTCCTCCAATCTGAAACAGGCAGTGCAATTAATACTAAAGTTGGAACCCATTTCAACCAGTGATTACATCACTATTTTCTACACTACTGCAGTCGGCTACTGCTGTCCATTTCCCCTGACATTTTACCGTTCTAGATAGAGGTGTGTGGAAGGAAAGATGGATACAGCAAGAAGGTTTATATAAGAACACAATCAATACGTGTTGGACAAATCAATCAGATTTTTTAAGTTCTCCAATTAATACTCAGCAAACAGTCTCTAAGCACCTGCAGAGTGTAAACTCTGTTTTTTGTCCTTGGTTCCTTAGCAATTCGAAAAGACCCAAATGAAAGCCTACCAGTACCAAGGCCTTTTCAAGTATTAATTTAGTCGAAAAGAAGCTGCTGGCCATGTGCAGATAAGGCTCCTACTCCAAGATGCCTGCAACGGGTGAAATAGAAGGTGCTGACTGTTAAGAGCTGTGGTGCAAAGTGCGTCCCGCAGACTACAGGCAACTCATCCTCTCGCGATACTCCTGGCATCGTTTGCAGAGTCGTTTCTGTGCATTGGCCCTTTGCACCATCTCACTTAATCTTCACAGCATCCTGCAGAGTAACTATTACAGTCTTCATCTTACAAATGAGGAAACTGAGGCTTAGGTAAAGTATATTGTCCAAGGTCAGATCGTTAAAAGTGGTTGGATGAGGATTTAATTTCAGGTCTGCTTGGTTTCAGAGTGAGTGAGAGAGAAATAAAGAGAAGAACATGAGTTTTAAAGAATAAATTTCAATGTTTCTGAAACACTCTAAAAGTCTTGCCTTTCTTAGGGCCTTTCACATAGCCCGCTCTGTTCTTTCTCGGTGTCTCCCATCAGCCTTCATTGTAAGCTCTTCTGTTTGGGAGAAGAGAGCATGCGCAAACCGCTTTGGTGGTCTTCACAGGGCCTTGCGCGGTGCCTGAGGCAAAGTGGGTATTTGACAGGCATTTCATTTATTCCCTATACATTTACCAAGGGCTTATTCAGTGGCCAAGTCCAATAAAGAAGACAAGGCATGTCCTCCAGGAGCTTCCAGCCCTGTGAAGGTGGGTAAAGAACCAAGGCTCCCAACTGGGTATGAAGTGCTGTGATGGGGGGAGCAGGGGCCGCCGACCCCCTTGGGGCTCAGTAAAGTCTTTCCAGAGATGCTGTCTGAAACGCACTCTGGGAGCATCAGTGACAGCCAAGCAGAGTGAGGAGGGCACTAAAAGCAGAGGGAATAGAGATGTGCAAAGGTCCTTCCTGTGGGGGATAAACATGTGGCCTGTTCCAAGGATTACAAGTTGCCTGGAGCTTTTGGTTATACAGGCAGGGGAGCGGGGAGGGGGGGGAAGGGGCCGCTGAGGGAGAGGAGGAGGGAGTGCAGAAGGGGACAGGGGAGGTGGCCGAGAGACATAGGGTGGGAGACTCAGGGCGCACCAAGTTCAAGTGTTTGTGTTTTATCCCAACCACTCAGAGGACAGGCTTCAGCAGGGGAGAAGCGAGGCAAACACACCGTTTAGAAAGATGTGGAGAACAGACTGGAGAGGAGTGATCCAGCAAGAGGCAGGGTCTCGCCTTCTGGAAAGGAGAAGGCCATTTTGTATATAACTGGGAAAGACACACACACATTTTATTATGATCCTTAGAGCGCCCCCCAAATCTGTTTTCTCTCGTCATGAATTTGTGGGAGCCACCCGGACTAAAACATTGAAGGAATCTTCACTTCAGACGAGATCGGGCGCGTTCAGGGTGGTGTGGCCGTAGACTGAAGGAATCTTCACTTCAAATGTCCTTGTGTTCAGATGTCCAGGCTCACTTCTCAGAGATCTAATTAGAGCTGCCTTGAGGCACTTTTTATCTTAACAATCTCTCTGCGGGTGGAAGTAACGAAATAACAGGAATCGATATAAACAACCTAAGAGGAATACCTCAGAAAGAAAGAAATATTATTTTTGCTGATACACATTTTTTATTTTGAAAAATCATGAAGATCTCCATTAGGAAATCATTCTGCCCTGGCACTATGTTGCATGCTCAACAAATAGAAGGTAAATATGTTAAAATTGGTGTCTTTTTCATGGAAACCACATAACTATAAAGTTCTTTGTTTTCACCCAACTGCTGAAAACATTTGTGTAAGCAATTTCAGTAAGCATTTGGAGAATTGGAAGTACTCTCTCCTACACATATGGTTCTTTATGAAGAGGTAATTTTTATCTATGTTCTACTCAATTGAATATTTATAAGTCTGTTTGGCCTCAAAGGTACCTGATCTCCCCTCCCCCCCAAAATACAATTGACCTGTAAAGCTCAAGTGAGATTGATCAGTTACTCTTTAAGAACTTAGTGAGTTATTTTCGTTTTCTCCCGACGAATTTATTCCCAGTACAATCCTAAATTTGTCTAATTTGCTGTGTTATTGCAATTAGTCAATTCTCCCTTAGTCACACAAATAATAGCCTTATCAGTTTGAGGCTGTAAATCACTCATCCATTAAAAATGCCATTTCCTTGTACTGCAAATCCGATACATTTGGAAGAGAAAAACCATGGCATGGAACAGAATTATGCAATGTCATGGACACATTAACATTTGGATCAAAATTTTACATTGTGTCAGCCAGTAAACAGTATAAATGGTTCAGATTTGCAATAAATAATTGTCTATTAATACTCTGGCATGCTGTAGCAAATTACAGTCTCACTTGGGTGAGCACAGCTGCAGGTAGGCGCCAGGGCCGAGGGAAGCGAGGACCACAGTCGGTTTGAGTGGAAAGAGCCCATCAGGCAGGGAGGCGGAGGAGCCCTCCTCTCCCGCAGCGGGAAACACGGCTGTGGGTTAGCGCCTGTGTGTGTAGACGCGGGAGGAGGACCCAGTGGGCCCTTACTGTAGCTGGAACACGAGCCGCCCGAATGCGGCCCTGAGCTATGAAACCTTTAGGAAGCACACACACTGAACCCTGCGGGGGCATCTTTCCCATTTGTTGAATGTGGGAGGGATGGCGGCTCATTTTCCTAACCAGAGAGCTGCTCCTGGTGTACAGGACTGACCTCAGCAGGGAAGCAGGTGCAGGGCTGCAACAGCCTCAACAGTGGGTGTTAATTATGGAGCCACGGAGGGACTGCCAGGGAGTGAGGCTCTCCCCGGAGTCTGCAGTATGGTGTAGGTATGACTGCGGCCCACCTTCCATCTCTCTCTCCAGAATCTTCCTCACTAGCCAGCTGAAGAACCTAAAAATTAACACCATTTTCACTGTTTCCCTTAAGCCTTTTTATTGTTGTTAAAATGCAAACAAGGTGTCTGGAATGGCTGGTAAACAGACCTATTAGCGTTCATTAACATCTTGGCATGCAACAGGTTAGCAGCCAAAATTAGGGCACAGAATAGAAGGAGGTGAGACTTAGGACACATAACCTTTAATAGGAGTGGGGAGAGAACAAAGCGTTGCCCAGAAGATGTGATTGAAGGCATTGGGCCCCGCAGGGTGTAGGAGCACACTCAGGGAACTAGGAAATGAGTCTCAAGAGTGACTAGTATCTGTACAGCTTGTTTGTGAGGGTAAGTACTGCTATTATCACGCCCATTTCCCAGATGAGAAAACTGAGGCCTGGAGATGTTCAGGAATCTGCTCATCAAATTTAGCCAGCCAGTGACAATTTACACTGGGGAATCAGGCATCTCTAAAAGCTCATTTACCTTAGTTCATAATTTAGCACAGGTTCTCCAGGAATCATAAAGCTTACTTACATCAAGGCCATTAGGTTCAACCAATTGAAACTGTGACCCTTAGCAAATAGCAAAGTTTAATGGAATTCTCCCCAATGAAGATTCTAGACTCAAAACACTAAATTTATTCCCTTATTCTTCCTACTCTCCTATTCAATGTCACTTTGCTCATGAAGAAAAAATCTTCTATTTGCCTCCAAATTTAGCATTCATTTACTATATACATTTAAAACACATAAAAGAATGAAAGCAGTCTTATACATCATATTGTAACAAGAGTAATGATATCTGAAAATGCTAGTTGTCTAGAGGAACATGATCTTTCTTGATTGAATTGGATAATATTTTCATCAAAATTATAAGAAAAATTTATTGAGCACCTATTAAGAGTAGAGTCTGGTCCTAGATTTTAGATGATTGCCTAATTTTGGCTTCTCACATCTGCTGAGAGCCCAGTTTAATTTGGAGCTGTTTCTCAAGATGGGGAAACAGCTGTGACTGATTTATTTAAATATTTTCCAACATTTGAAAATCGTTTTTTTCTAATTCACCAGAGAATGAGTAAATCCTTGTGGTTGTATACTCTCTTGAGCAGGATTAGTTTCTCTCTCATGTTTGGACAATTGCTGTGGTCTCATAACTGTGTCTCTGCCAACAACAGCTACTTTTTCTTGCACACCACCAGGCTAATCCTCCCAAAAGTTATTTTTATGACATCATTCTCCTACTCAAAACTTGCAGTGTTCTTCATTTTCTTCCAAACAAACTCTCCAGCTTGTGTTCAAGGCCTCCACCGTCTGGGTTCTGCCTGCCACGCAGTGCGTATTTCCCATTGCTTCCTATGCTTCCCTCTGCCCAGCGGACCCTGACCCGGGTCCTTCACCCTCCGTCCACACCACGTGCTCCCCTTCTGCCAGCCTGCCAGCCCGCAGAGTCCCCTACCGTTCTACGGAACTCTCCCCACAGAGTTCCCACATCTTGACACCTTTGTCTGATGCTCTTAGCTCCTTTCCTCTCCAGAATCCACAAGTTGGCACTTGTCACAGAACAAGAAAAAGTCAAAACTGGTAAGGAGGGGGCCATTTGTTATTCTTATACAATAGCTTTTATTCTTTGTTTTTTCTAATTTTGTTACTGTTTACTTATTTTTGAGCGAGAGTCAGAGTGCGCATGGGGAAGGGGTAGAGAGGGGGGAGACACAGAATCTGAAGCAGGTTCTAGGCTCTGAGCCTAACTGACTGAGCCAGCAGGTGCCCCTGTGATAGCTTATTCTCATATAGCCTCTCTCAATCTTCATTTTGTGAAATCACACTGGGATAAGGGTGAGAAGATCTTATTCTGCCATTTTGGCAAGAGGTGATCTCGGGCCAGCTACGTGAGCCCCTGGGGACTCCGTTACCTTATCTGTGAAATAGGGGCACCTGGCCTACCCGCTCCACAAATTGGATTTGAACATCAAATGTGATAATGTGTAAGAAAGTGCTTAATAAATACTAATGTGCTAAGTGTTGTTCCTGTTTTTCAGATGTTCCCATACACAGCACAGCCCGCCTGTCTTCCCCACCCCACGTACCCAGTGCTAAAGAAAACTATATTAGCGGGGAGCAGAGAGGGACTTAGCAAATTTTCTAATGATGATGGTCCACAATTCAAGGATATCTCTCTCTGTAGTTAGGAGAATTAGGCAGACTATTTTATTCACTTCACGTGGCTCTTTGGGTTGTGGACATTTCAGCCACCTCCTTCTGCCATATTATAATTGGCAAGAGTTCTGGGGTCTTCAAATTCTACCCAGTGCTTATGTAAGAACACGAGTCTGAACCTAACAGACGCCATGACAGGCTTTAAGTTTCTCCTCTAAACTAGGTCTAAAGGTCAGTCTCTCCAGAACTATTATCTGGGCAAGGGCACACATTGCCCAAGGCAAGAGGGACCACCCTTGTAATACCCTTAACATTCCTAAGGGCAGGCCTAGATCAGTTATTGCCTAAGGCTAGTTACATCCTCCTGAGGGTCCTGGATCCTGGGTCTACTCTGTGATTGGTTAACACTCTAAATGTTGTAATTGGATAAACCTGCTGTCAATAATATTGTGTAATAATAATTGGATCACTGTACCTATGT
>NC_043702.1:54186409-54306277 GCF_006229205.1 Suricata suricatta
CCGGTAAAGTCTGTGAGCCCGAGTTTAGGCACTGGCGAGCCGAAACCCGTAATAAAGCCCTTTGCTTTTGCATGCGTGACTCGGTCTCCCTGGCGGTCTCTGGTTTTTTGGGGGCAATATTAAAATGTGGGCATAACACTTAGAGGTATGACCTAGAAACTGGTTAACAAATCTTTGTGGGCAAAATGAGTAAATATTCATTCCTTATCTTTCTTTTAAACTTTTTAAAAAAATAATGTTTATTTTTGAGAGGTTGACAGAGGGCGAACAGGGGAAGGGCAGAGAGAGAGGGAGACACAGAATCTGAAGCAGGTCCAGGCTCACGGCTTGAACTCACAAACTATGAGATCATGACCTGAGCCAAAGTCAGACGCTTAACTGACTGAGCCACCCAGGCGCCCCTCATTCCTCATCTTTCAGTGAGAATGCAATAATTTTGATTATTGATGTTTGCACTTCCAAACAAATTTGTTCATATGCTTTCAGTCACATTCCTTTAATACAACTTTCTTTAGTGCTAATTGCTCCAAACATCTAAGTACCTACATAGATAGAAAAGCCTCGGGCTGTTAATGTCTTTCACATTTACTTGCTGAGTGTATGCGTTGGACAAAGTTAAAAAGATGACCTGTGTAATAAGGAGGCCCATTGGTCCTCAAAATGTCCTCATCTTTCAGTGTTAAAACAACAATAATGATTTGCTTCATTTGTGCACTACACACCACTGACATAAGCTAATTGCATATCTTCTATGAAATAATGTCTGTTATTACATGGGTAACTACACATTAACACCATTGGAAACACTGGTAATTACACAGTGTGTTACGTTAATGCACCTGTGTTATCTTCTGATTGCCATATCATTAATTCAGGTGACCTCTTTAAATGTTTCCCATCACCATTTTCTCATTCTGGGCCTCTTCATAACACTTCACAGACTATTAAGAAAATAATCAATTAATCAATTAAACTATACAGTTCAAACTATTTGTAAGAAAGATGATCTAAAGGGTGATCCTATGGATTTTTTGTTTGTCACCACTTCTCCTTTGTGTGACACATACAAACAACTCTACAGCTACATTCAATTTCCTCTCGTATGAAATTCCAACTATTTTCACTTCGGAGAGAGTTGCAGCAAGATTTGATTTAAAATAAATATAAAGACTTGTCTGGTTCACAAGCAGAATCACAGCCTAAAAGGGTCTGGTTCACCCTAAAAAATGCCAGTCAAGGTTTCACCACACCAAGACACTTAACAAAGGAAAGTTCACATTTGCTGCTAACCCCTGAGTGGACTCCCAGTTTGCACCTAGTTACATCAAATCTGACTTTTCTACAGCCTGTGTGGCCCTGGCCAGGCCCTCTCTTTTCGAGTCCCCATTTAACTGCAAAGCAACCCCAGCCCAGGAGATAAACCACCCCCCCCATGTCATTTTCATAGTTAACGGTAGGGCTACAAAACAGAAAATAACAGCAGGAATCTGAAGCCAGTGCTTTTATTGGACTAACTAACGATATAAATAAAATGGTCCCTGATTGAGCCTTAGAGCATCACTGTCTCTTTATCAGGCCATAGAAAACAGATCCAGGAGGGCAATAAATACGGCACATAACAGAGTGGAATTAAATGATTAGGCTTGAATTAACACCCTGTTTCTGAGCCTCACTTAGTGTTCCATGGCCCCAATGAAACACTGCAATTCACAAACACTCAAGGCCCATTTAATTTTTATTTCAAGCTGGTTCAGAAGAAGGGATTACCTATAACTCCTCCCTATTCCATTGTATAACTCTTGAAGTAACAACACTGATCCTGTCTAGATAGCTGTTAGGAAAATAGACTGTGCTGTGGGAGTCACGGAGTCTATCCAGAGTTTTACCTCCAAGAAGTCATGTTAATTAAAGGGACCAAATCCCCATCCCTGTGAAAGTGACAAGGCTGTCCTTGATGGGGAAATAATGAATTAATTAACTCAACTTGATTACTTTGCCTTGATATTAACAACAGAACTCAACAACTGCTAGTCAGTTGTTTTATTTTTTGAACAGTGACTTTGGCTTAACAGATACCCTAAGTCCTACCTGAAAAATAAAACTTCATAATCACCTTAGAGGGTGATACGTGGGGGCCCCGTTCCCACTGTGCCATATGTTGTATAATAAGGCACCCATGTTCACCTTAAACCCTGTTTGAGGGAAGTTATTACTGTCTACACATTTCCATGTATACAGTGGCTTTAGAGCAAGAAATCCAAGGATGATATTAGAAGAAGACGTGACTATCCCAATGAGGCACCTAGAAATTTCAGGTGAAATATGCAGCATAAATTCCACTCTATATTGACAGATGAGATTAAGGGATATTATTTATAAAGCAAGATCCTCGAGAGTTGGGAGGTGAGGGAGCCTACAGTTTTGAGCACTTACTAGATGCAACTTCATGCTGGGCTTTTTTCTCATTTAACCCTCACAACATCCCAACAAGTGGACACCATCGTTCCCATTTTACAAATAAGGAAACTGGAGCTCACACAGAAGGCGATAAGGCTGAAATTCAGTCCAGTTCTAGCTGATCCCAAAGCGTGACCTTTCTATCAATACTATGGTATCACCTGTTTAAGACTCCCAGCTTCGGCACAGAAACTTCTCCAACAACCAAAGAAGCCAGCCATTATGTAGAGGAGGAATGGAGCCGATTCTGTTTAGTGTCCAAAGGGTGGAAAAAGAACCAAAGGATTTTGGCTGTGTAGAATAGACAGTCAAGCAATTACGGAGCTCTCCCCTGGAATGTAGATGAATCTGCCCATCCGAGACGGTTTGGAGTGTGAGGCATGGTATAAGTGGGGTCCAGAATCTACCTATCATCACCTGTAGGAGCACCAGGAGTCCTGGCTGAAATACAGCAGAAGGATCCTTCCATGTTCTTAAGAATATGAGGTCTGACCATTCCAAAGTTTCCCGAAACCATCAGCTCAACATAGCATGTATTGGGTACAAGACAACTAGAAAGGGACACCTCTTAGATCAGGCCTTCTCCCCTTCAATGTTTTTTGACCACAAAATTACTGTAATCCTAACTCAAACTGTTGCTTGAAAACCTTTGATGAAATGCACACTAACATACACATAATTCTCTCTTAAAACACCTTATTCAACAGGCCTCAGCATTGAGGACTAAATTTTGGAGAAGTTACATAATAAAAAACAGTTTTTAAAAGATGACCACTAGTAAGTTTACTGGTGATAGATTTACTGCAGCTTGAGAGTGTTGAGTTGTGTCTATCTGTTGAATTATGTCTGGGCACTCAATAGGTAGGAAAGTATTTAATTTCATGTTCTATACAATATCCTTGTAATTTTTAGTACCCAATAAATTAATTAAAATGCTTTTGACACTCAATTAATGTTACATGGTAATAATTACATCCATTCCTTTATAAGTGATAAATTCTCTGAAATTTTATGTTTTGAGAAAAGATCTTTGTTTACCAAAAAAGTGATACTAATATGATGTCTTGGCCAGCAGTTTCTAAGCAAAGGTCTAGGTTATAATAGCTCACATATGAGTCTCAATTTTTGTGATTGTTCTTGGCTGTGGTTTTTAAGATTAACAACAGGGCCCTTGATATCTTATGGCCTTGACTTAGATACAATTCTAGGCTTCCCTTCGACCTTTGCTTCTCAGTATTAATGTAAGTGAAGTGAAATCTACCTCTACAGTGTCGGCAATAAAAGATAGACTGTCTTTGAACCTGACTTCTAGTCTACCTCACTCCACAGCAAACATGGCTTCAAATAGCTTATTTGATAGCTCGGACCAAATAGAGCATTTTCCCTACCAATTTGCTCAGTTAAGTGATTGCTTTTGCACATTGAAGACATAACTTCAGTGAAAAAGTCCACATGAAGATGGATAAAACTAGGAACAAAATAATGGACTACTAGAAGTTTTCCTTTTTAACTAGCTACAGTGACAGGGTATAAAGTAGTCACAGAGAATGCTTGCTTCAAAATTGTGGAGTATCTACATTTATGAGTGAATAGCTAACTATGGTAGAGAGAACAACATCACCATTTTGAAGTTGATTTTTCTGTGACTTAGTTTCTTCACCTAATATGCAGATTATAACACCTTTTGGGATTGTGTGGAAATCAAAAGACATAAAAAGTGTGAATTTTACTCTAAAAATACATAAAATGATATGCAAGTATGAGATATTACTATTAATAATTCTCAGTAAAGACTGGCCAGCCAAGATTTTAAGTTCTTATCCTTGGCTGTGTCATTTTTTTTATTACCCATTGATTAAAACCTTGCCCACCCCGGCCTTGTTTCAGACCTTGTAAACTTGGGTCTCCTTGCAACACTTAATCACTGATCGCATAAAGTTTGAATCCAAGGTGTCAGACTACAAAGCCACTTCTAGAACAATTCTGTCTGATCACCTTGGTCTCTTCAACACCCTCTTCTGGATCTAAAAACCCTTTCCTTTTGGACAATATCTTTTTCTTCTGACCAAGAATTTGCAAAAGTGAAATTGTCCAGGAAATTGCTTTGTCAGATGCTCTACTTTTCTGATTTGACATTAGAGAATTTATCCTCTGAGGTAAACGTGTCTACTCACTGTACCTCAGGTAAGTCTCAGCTCAACACCCCTCTTCGTTACAGGAGAATTACTAGTAGTGTGATTCAAAGCCTTCTGTTCACCTACGGTGTTTATTTACCTGTGTGTCATCCATGTCTGTCCCTGAAGAGAAGGGGCCGTGGTGTTCTCTTCACCACAGTCTCCTGGGCCTACAATTTTTCCTGGAACATAGAAGAAGCCCAATAAATTGTTGAATGATCAGATGAGTTGCTGTACATAAGGAAGGTCACATTTGATATCACTAGAGCATTCAAGTCCTAACACCATTTTTTTCCCTTCCCCAAATGAAAACTTAACCTTTTTCTAATCTCTCACAATAAAAATTTCACTAGCTAGGTCCTTAGCAATATTAACTTCTTACTCATATCACTGTTTTTCTCAGGGTCTGAGACTGGGCCAAACATGAGTGAGGTTTTCAAAAAATATACTTTTAATATAATTTTAAAATATACTCACTAGGGGAAGGCTCATAACATTCAGCCTCAGCCACAATCTGGACTATGGGCTGCCAAATGCTGCATAAATAAATCATCAAGTCATTTTGGCATCCTGTGGGCCAGAAGGAATATCTTCTTGAGTAGATTTAAAGAGACACGGTTCTGAAAGAAAGAGGAGCAAAGTGAGTGATTAAATAGGTACTCTCCCGGGGAATTATTCTTCTGGGGTTTGGGCAAGTTGCTTGAAGTGGTGATTGTCCATTTTACTAAGGGTAGATTCTTTTTTTCACTTTAATTGGAACCTATCATAGTGCAGGCTCTGTGGCGCAATGGATAGTGCATTGGACTTCTAGCGTGCACCCAGAGGAACCTATCATGGAGTTGAAAGAATTCTTTCCAAAACCCACAACGAATGCCCCCTACCCACTTTGCAACTATTGGTACACTTGAAGAAGGAAAATGGAACCCGGCAGTCAGAAAAGAAGGTTACAAGGACAGTTTGTGACCATGTATATGTAGCACAGATTCAGAAAATTCAGAGGGATGCCAAGCAACAGGAACAACCCGGCAGTGGAGGGTGGTCTATATTATGTAGTGTCAATGGTTAGGGGTGGGTGTCCAGACTAGAGCTCAGCTGTGTAACTCTCTGTCTCTGTATCTGTGTTTGTCTTTGTCTCTGTATGTCTCTCTCTCTCTCTCTCTCTCTCTCTCACACACACACACACACACACATACGCACACACACACTGCTTCCCTGGTTGAATCTCCACGGCCTCTGGCTAATCCAATCCAGGTGGTTCAACTACTCAATGGCCTTCGGAAACGTGCCAACATGGAGAACACTGAATAAAAATGATGTGATGTATCCATTTCCTGTGGATTCTGAAGCCAGGCCCAGAATCAGAATCCTTCCCTCTGACCTCAACAAAGGAAAAGGAAGAACAGCTTTAAGGCTTGCAGAAAGCTCTTTTATAACACTGCTCATAAAAAGATCTGTGTAACCGTCAGGGCCAATGGGGGCAAAAATTGCAGCATCTTTTCAGAAGAGTTGATTAAAATATGATGCCATTGATGTAAGATTGTGAAACCCAACTCATTCAGAGGAAGCCCTCAAGATCTGATGGACGGGATAGCTGTGGGAATACACATTCAGACACAGAAATACCAGGCAAACCTGATTGTACACTGCCCCCCACCCCCATATTTGGACACGAACCACAGGAATCCTCTTCTTGACAAACATCCCTTTATTTCCTGCCTTGTCTTATGTGTAACCATGGCCAAAAATTAAACATTGTATGCACTTCCTTTTGTACTTCGTAGTTACTAAAATCCAGGCCAGTTCGATTTTCATTCCTGGGAAGAAATTTCTTATCTGACGACTATCTGTATCTGTCTCAGTCAGTAGCTGATAGACCTTCCTTGGGTTATTAACCAGTTAGTTTCTCCCAGAAAAGAGGTCATTAGCTTCTAACATCACTCAGGTTGTCAGGACGTGCAGGTATCAGGTCCTCTCATTCTGGTTTATCTTTAATTTAATCTCTAGATTTTTCAGCTCTAGCTGTCGTCTGGCTTCTATTTAATAACATATTTTTATCTGGTCTTGGCGGAGGGGGGTGGTTGTCTTTTTTTTTTTTTTTAACAACTCAATAACCAATATAACGATGGCAGAACTGACAAATAGCGCATTAACGGATTTCCTTCCTGCATCTAGGCTCCAAGCTGCCAAAAGCCAGAAAGGGTAAAATAGATTCCGGGCAGTTACAGGTTAAGAATCATTTGCATAAATTAGCAAGTTTTGCAAATGAATTCATCTAGTGAGAAGTAAGACACGGGACACTGCATTTTAATAATTGACATTCCACATGAAATGCAATGTTCTTGAGGAGGAAATTGAGCTCCAGGTTGCTATTAGAACCAGCGGAGCAGCACGAGTGGAAAGAAATGCCATCCCCCATTATGTGAGTTACCGCTCCTGCATGACAACGACGCGTTCGGGATGGGCTGCTTTTAATAACGGTACCGGCACTAGTGTGCGCTCACCGAGAGGCAGAGGCATCCACTCATCAGCAGTACCGAACAGGAAATGAAAATAAAGAGTTCTTGGGCATGCCGCCTTACACGCGTAGCCACACATTCTTACCTTCTCTTTCTAACGTAATCTTTCATTTTCTGTTTGATTTGGCACAGGTCTCCCCTCCCTCTTCCTTTTCAATGTTATGAAACACTTAGGAGAGTATTTAAAATATACAGAGTGTGAGTACAACAAATTTTTAATGATCCAATTTGGAGGTTGTCTTTCATCGTGTTGGTTAAATTACAAATAAAGATACGTGGGCCATTTTGTTGCCTCCTCATTTGTTTAAGAACATGCCACATTGCAAACGCTGGTGAAGGTGCCAAATTAATGCCTTTCCTAAGGTGTTAGCCAGTCAATCAAAGTCAGGCTATCCAGAATGTGGGAAGTACAAACTGCTCACATATGCAGTCCCAGAGGTGGATACAAGTCCACCCATGACAGTGTTTCCTGGCATAATTTATAATTAACATAAAATGAGTTAAATCACTCACTCGATAGACTTTTTTCCAAGTTCATGTAGAGTAAGTGTGTCATATCAATTAATTCTCAATGAACTGCAGCAGCCAATAAAATTACTCCCAGACACTGGTAATAATCCAAGATATTGATGGAAGAGGTATCATCATTAATATGAGTATAAGCCTCAAATCATGTACAGAGAACAGGCAGATACAGTTCCTTTCTTGGAAAGGCGACATGATTATTGCTAGCTGTCTCTTGTTCTTTCCAATTTGTTAAGCTCTCACTTTTTACACCAATAGCCTTTTAATTTTGCCTACACCATTGAATCCCACTAGTGTAGCTGTCTGTTTTCACAGGATATCTCATCTGAAAAAGTTAATACACATGAACAAATTAAACAGATTCAAATAAAAGGGATGGATTATATTACCCATATAATTAAGACATTTTCCAAGGCTTTTCTGAGTGTTCACAACCACAAATAATTGACATACAACAAAATTAATGCAACCAGATCTGTATAATTCAAATAGGCGTCTTAACTGATATTTGGGAGAGTCTTTTCATAACTGGATTAGCCAGTTGATTCTGTTACTGTGTAGACAGAGCCACAAAGCCCTGCATTTCGTTGTTGATACTACATGGTTATAAAATAAAGGAGCCGAGGCTGTTTGATTTGTCACTTCCAAGCGTGCATTAAATGACACTTTACTGATTCATCTAGATTTTCCTAAACAATAACACCTGTTAACCAGAAATGTTTATGATTTCATAGACACTTTTGTTTTTACCTAGGGAATATTAGTTGGTCCTCAGGTTAAATACGTGTGGTAGTTGGTGAGGACCATCTTTTGTCTGCGTCTCTATCTGCATGCTCATGGCCACATCAGGGGAGGAATCCTGAGGTGCCTGTTGGTATGTGTAATGAGTTGCCGTAGCTCTTCTCCCAATAAAGGGTGTGTTCAGTCTTTGCTTATTTATAGACCAATAAAAAGAAATTTCCACTGTTGTCTTCAGAAGGCTGAGGATAAATAGCTCTTCCGCTTCTAACATTTAATGTTCACAGATACAAAAACAACTGCTCTGAATATTTAGCCAACATTCATATTTTTCTGCCTATGAAGGGGAGAAATCCTTGAATATGAAACAATGGCAGATTCAGATACAATCTTTCCCATTTTAGAACTGTTTTATTGCAAATTGTTTTCCTTAACAAAGAGGCACTCTAGGCTCAATTTGGTTACGGGATGAAGCATCAGCTCACGTGCTGTGAGGATTTTCTCTGTGACTGGAGAGCTTAGGGCTCCGTGAAATGAACTCTCACTCCCGAAAGCCGTGTAGCCACAGCACCAAACGCCCTCTGATGCGGTGGTTACTGCTGGGTCGAGCTGCTCTTCAGGAGCATATGTGCAGCAAATGCTTTCTATTTGCACGTTCTAGAGCAAGGAACAGCATAAATTATCCCTAATTCTTGATTCTATGATGAAGTAGCCATCTGGTCTGATGGTACAGTGACAATGATATAGGAGTGAACACTCTATGCTTGGTCTACTGCACAGAAAAGGACAATAGGACATATTTTAAAATGTCAGGATCCATCAGAAACATGTTCAGGAAAGTTTGCCTTTATGAAAATAAATAGTATTGAAGATACATCATGATGCAAATCTAATTATGGCTGCTGGGCAGCTGAATTAAATTAAGAGTAAATCTGAATCTTTCCAATTAAAAACGTGTTATTCCTCTTTTTGCTGTGTTTTCTGTTTGCAAAAAAGACGCTTCCTATATTTTGGGAAGTTGTGTCACGAAGGTTGTTGACCTGCCTACCCTTCTCCTTGGACATGTGTACGTGGAACTCAGGCCCTGTGTATGATGAATTTGTCAACTTCCCAGTAGTTATTAGTGAAAATTATCGTCACCACTAAATCTATGATAAAGCATATATATTATTGGCATGGAGGCTATTGAGAAATCACATGTGTGTGAGCATAAGGGGCATCGACAGAGTAGCAAGAGGTTTATTTTTTCTAAAGCCCTCTCATTTAATTTATTTCTCTCCCATTCATTCATTCATTCATTCAAGCATCATTGACTGAGTACTTTTCATATATCAAGCATGAATAAGGTATTTCCTTGAAATTTGGGTGGAGATCAATAATAGATTTGCATAGTCCTAATGTAGTTGATGAACATTACTTTTAGTAAGAGTGATTTGCAACACGGTAATTCCTTATGAATCCCGCGTCAGTGTCTATATCATTGCTATAGGGCGCCAGTCAGAGGAACATCAGGGCTGCAAGGTCTTGGGTGGGACAGATGAGAAGCTGGCTGAGGGTAGGTAAAAGACCTGCTCACTGGGTGAGTGGTGGACGTGCTAAAGCCAGCTTGTAGATGCTGGTACAGGCACAGAGTGCAGAAGATCTAAGAAAGTCGGGTATGATTCAGGCAGTCAGAAGCAATAGGCCTAACTCAATGGACAGAACACTGCATCAAGATCTGAGTAATAATGAGAGCCTCCAACTCTTAGGCGAGGACAACTTTGAATAAAAATTGAGACTTTATTATCTTAATTTTTAGTAGATACATGACACTTTTCCAAAGATCTCAGCACTCTTTCTCTGTGGTGTCCAGATATTGGGAAATAGTAGTTCCTTTTTTTTTTTTTTTCTGAAGGAGTAAGGAATTCACAGATTTAAGGAATAGCTATTGAACATCTGTTGTTTGTCACAAATGTTCAAATTCACTGGGCACAGAACAGTCCCATTACTTTCTCCACACTCAGGTGGCTTTTGCTCTCTCAGTGGGTATGACCTCATGATTACGCAGTCTTCTAAGTCTGTAACCTGGAAGCCATCATGATTCACTTCTAACTCTCCCATTCACCCTCATCAATTATTAAAAGTCCAGCAGAGCCCATTGCCATATACTGGAGCTCTAGTCCATCATGGCTGTAACTACCCAAATCATTATCTCTAGACTGCAATGGCCTCCCAGCCTATGGTTCAAAGATGAAATTTTACCCTGTGTTGTGATTATGAAACCCCCAGTGACTCGACATTGACCTTTGGAAGCAAATCTATGATTTGGCCACTGTCCATTTCTCCAGCCTCATCCTTTCTCCCCTCACCCCCTGGCATATCAAACATCACAGCCATGCATAACAGTTTGAATTCTGCCTTTGTCTCTCCAAGTGTAACCTTCCATTGGAGTCTTCTCACTTCCTTCATTTCAATCTCATCTGGATTGACAAGATTTTCTGCTTCCTTTCTAAAAGTTGGTCCAAAGGATAAAAGAAGCCCTTGGATCCCCCAAGAATTCCGAGATTGACTTCTCCAAGTACTGAGCAAGGTCCTAAGGCTGATGCCAGTCTTCTCATTCACTCTTATATTCTTCTTCTAAAAGGTCGGTATGCGCTAATAGTCCCTTGCCTAGGAACCTTTCTCCCCAGACTTTCGTCTGCTTATTGTTGTGCTTCCTCCCAAAACACAACAAATGATCTGATAGTCTCACCAACTTGGAGAAGAGCATTGTCACTCTACTACCTTTCTGAGCAATGGCTCTCAACCATGGTTTCCCTTTGGAGAAAAGATATTTGCTTTTGTTTTTTGTTTTTATTTTTGTTTTTTTTTTCCCAGAAGATTGCTAAGCTTCTGGTATCTGGCAGCCTGAATATACTCTTATTTGAGTGAAACCCTACTTCCTGCCTATGTGGGGTATGTCTTCGACCCTTATCACTCAAACAATAAAACAATGCCTTTATTAAAAAAATATCTGAATATCCACACAATAAGAATCACTTATAAAAAACAAAGGAGTTATTTGCTGAAACAGAATTATATTCTGTTTTATATGTATAATTATAAGCGTGAATGTTATGTATTCACTCAAATGTGCCCCATTAAACAAGACTTTATTTAAAAATAATGGCACTGGGTCATCTGGGTGGTTCAGTCAGTTGAGCATCTGACTTTGGCTCAGGTCATGATCTCATGGTCTGTGGGTTCAAGTCCCGCATCAGACTCAGTGCTGATAGCTCGGAGCCTGAAGCCTGCATCGGATTCTGTGTCACCCTCTCTCTCTGCCCCTCCTCTGCTCTCTCTCTCAAACATAAAAAATTTAATAAAATAAAATAAAAATAAAACCAGTGGCATTGATAGAACCTACATTTTCACAGGACTGGATGCAAGAAATTTGCACATTCCCTCAGAATGCTGTACACTTCCTGAATCAGAGGCAGTGTCATTCACTGAATATTCATGAGCTCCACGTGCTCAGTGGGTCATGAACACAAGTTACTCCTGGGCTGAAGCATTCAAGAGTCAATGTGCAACTCTCTGACTCTCTTTTCTCCTGCCATGATACAAAGATGAGTATGTATTGAGATGGTAGAGCTATAAGGTACAAGTAGCTGGGATCTCTATGTCATAGCATGGTGGACAGCTGCTCAGAAGAGTTAGCTGACTCACACTGGGACTTAACACGAATAAAAAATAAGCCTTGGGCACATGGGTGGCTCAGTCAGGTTAAGCATCTGACTTTTGCTCAGGGCATGATCTCATGGTCCATGAGTTCAAGCCTGGTGTTGGGCTCTATGCTGAGAGCTCGGAGCATGGAACCTGCTTAATATTCTGTGTCTCTCCCTCTCTCTCTCTGCCACTCCCCAACTCATGCTCTGTTTCTTGCTCAGAAATAAACATTAAAAAAAATTTTTTTAAAGATATAAACCTTTATTGTGCTAAGTAACTGGGACTCTAGGGTTATATTTGTATTACAGCAGCGCCCACACTATCTTGACATATACACTCCATTATCTCAGATTCTGACATACACAGAACATGGAAAGATACTCCAAAATTGACTGGGTGAGCAATTGATATAGGGAATCATGCCAATTAATGTCAGTTTTTATAAAGATTTAGCTCATCTTATCTGAATATGCTGAGGATGTGGAGAACAGTGATAACCAGTCTGAGAGCTTTCGGTGCTGGCATGTTATCTAAGTTAATGTGAACTTTTATCACTGAAACTTAGACAAGTTAAGAAGTTGGACTCATACCAAAAATACGTACGTAGTAGCAAATCATTCTGAAGATTCAATAGAAGCTTTAAATATTGGTTATGTAAAATGAAACCTTTTATATCTAATCTGATTTAGGCTCAGCAGTTCAAAGAAGATTTAAGGCACTATTTGTCTGATGGAACTGTTTGAGACGCAGATCTATTCAGTTTTGGAAAGTAAATTCCATATTGAAGAGACCGCTTTCCCTCCCGTGGCGGATATATAATCTATATTCAGCCACTCATATCAAATTCTTGGCCTTTGTGGAAAGATGTTGAACTTGGACATCTTCTCCTTATTGCCCACTTATTAATTACATATGATTTACATGCCTCCCCATATCAGCTTCAGAATATTGAACAAACAATACAGAAGTAGTCACAGTTTCAAGAATATTTCTTGCTCTTCTGTTTTTTACCAGGGTAAACTTCCAAAAATAACTTTTAAAAATTAGGTACTTGTGTACTGGAGAGATAGAATGAAGAGGGGGTGGGACAAGAAGAGGAATTAATTGTACCAGAAAAGTTAATCTCAGAATTGTAATGAGATTAAACATTAAATGCAGCTCTGAGTTTCCTAGTAGTCAAAGCAAGGGGGCAATCTGAGAAGTTTTATAGTTCTGTTTCAATTTTGGTAAAAATAATGTTAATGGCAAGGGTTACTAGGTGACTATATAGATCATTAAAAAAGTTATTTTCATGGTCTGATTTCAAGCAGCACTTGGACCTGCCTAACCAGAGGAATTCTCTACAAAGCTTATCTTCATGAAACTAAATTAATTTACCAGTTGAATGAAATTATCTCATACTATAAATTCTTTTTGAATGCTTAAATGAGGAAATTATATCTGAGAAGTAGAGAAACAAGTTGAGCAGGATAGAGACCCACCATTCACAACAATTTTTAAAGATTTTTCTCTGAGAGTCAATCAATTGTTTGCATTAGTGTGGATGGTAGTTAGCAGATCCCATCTAGAGAGAGTTCTGGGGGGCTCTGCAAAATGTGTAACAATCATTGTAATACTGGGGAAAATAGCTCACTCTGATGTTAAAGAAAATGTTCCCCTATACGAGCAATTAAATCCTGAAGTCTTTATTGACCAGGTTGTCTGGCTGCAATCTGTTATGTATATTTTTCATAGAAAGAGTTGTTCCAGGGGCTCAATTGGTTAAACATCTGACTCTTGGCTTCAGCTCAGGTCATGATCTCATGGTTTGTGAGTTTGAGCCCCGTGTTGGGCTCTGCACTGAGAGCACAGACCCTGCCTGGGATTCTTTCTCTCTCCCTCTCCTCTGCCTCTCTTCCAGCTCTTTCTTGCTTGCTCTCTCTCTCGAAATAAATAAATAAACATTTTTTAAAAAATAGTTGTTTTGAAGAGATAACACATTTCTTTGTCGTGTCTCCTGAAGTCATCATATCTTTCTAACTGGCTTTTGTGGGCTTCACGATAAGATTTGCAAATCCAAAAGAGGATGCCAAGTTACCCGGATACTCCCCAAACCCAGAGAAAGAAAGGTCTATTTCAATTCTGTGATTTCTTAATAGTGAAGCCCAGCCCAAGAGACAGGTGTTGGATCTCAGAGGGTCACCTATGAACTGGCATTCTTCCTCCATCCTAAACTAAAGACCTTTGTTTTACAATGGTTACTGAAGTTGGCTGCTACTACAGAAAACTCTCAGCTCTGACTTGTAGGTGCATCCATGGTCTCTAAAGTCTAGGAAGGCAGACATTGTTAGAGTTTAGTTTGACACCAGTGCTCACTTTATTGGAAACCTATAGAGACTGTCTGCAGTGAGAAACTAACCAGGAGTCGACACTAGGGCTTGGAGAACAGAGTGTTGAGTCCCTTTCTGAGAAAATTTGCTGTGTGAGTCTGTGTAACTAACTCCTTACTCAGTTCCCCCAAAAGGAAGTGAGATCTACCCTGGGATCTGCCTGATACAGCTACTGTGATATTCATAATGGATGCTACTCTTTCGAGAGCTCACCTGGGGGAGAATGGTGGTTTGGAGGCCATAGGAAATGTAGAGTTTTAAGTTCTGTTCCTGGGGAAAGAGATTCAGACAACAAATCACATGCAGAGGGTTCGCTGGTGAGTGTTCTTAGGAACAAAGCCTGTAAGGGGTTGAGAGAAGAAGGATTGGGCAGAAGGGAAGTTGAATTGTGATGACATTGCAACAGGAGTCTCAGACGATTTTACAGGGAGGTCTAGAGCTGGGATGGCCTTTAGAGATGCCCCCAATTTAGAGCAAAGCTGCTGGGCTTTGTACCCACCTATAGTCTAGGCATTTGATGTGGGCTACCCTTGAGGAAGCAGCTAAGTTTGGGCAAGGCAGCTTCCTTTGGTTAGGGACAGTTTCTGAGGAGGGTCTTAAGCATGAGCTGTGAGCAAATGACACTTCTGTAAGCTGGAGGGGGAATGAACTTGATCTTTTTGGACCTTGGTCCAAAAGGGGGAAACTGGGTGGCATACCACAGCATCTACTATACAAAACTGATTTAACTTTTTTGTGGGGGGAGGAAGGGAGAGAGAGACACAGAGAGAATGGGGGAAGGGTAGAGGAAGAGAGAGCAGCTTAAGCAGGCTCCATGCCCAGTGCAGAGCCCAATGTGGAGCCCAATGCAGGGCTTGATCTCATGGCCGTGAAATCGTGACCTGAGCTGAAATCAAGAGTCAGACACATACCTGACTGAGCCACCCAGGTGCCCCTACTAGCTGGCTTTCTATCCCAGTACCTCCATATAGAAAATTAGCTTCAGAAATATATTAAAGAGAATGATACATTTAAGGAGGGGTCGGGGTAGATAATCACTTGAATCTTGACCCAAATTGTTACAAGGATACATACAAAGTAAAGGGCTATTTATTAGAGGGGTGGGTGATGATTCCATGATTCTCAATGGCTATTAGAGAAATTTTTCTTAAAGTGATAGTGGTAAGTAGACAGAAGCTCTTGTTTACATGACCTAGTAACAATCAAGCCATCCAAAGTCCACCCATGAGAATCTTTCTGGTTTGGAGTGGAGTTGGAATTGATTATCTTTCAGATCACACTTGACCTTTGAGGGTCAAGACACACTATCACCCCATGATCATCCATCCAGTCCCCAGACACTGCTTTATCCCTTGGGCTTTCAGAAGCCTACCTGACTGAAACCTCCTTTGTCAAGAGACATTAAGTGAATAAAGCCCATGGGAGACCTTGCCGTTAATGATTTCAACCTGAATGACTTCTCAAAGTCATCTCAAGTCCTATGCTATATTTAAATATATGTATATATACATATAGTCTACATTATCAGAAATTCAGACAATACAGAGTGATAAAATAAAGAATTAAAAATTAACTTTAATCCCACCAAGGCTAACATAATGGTAAATATTCATTCTTTTAGTCCTTTCTTCCTACCCATATCCAAGTACTATTTTTATTTATTTTTAATTTTTTAAGATGTTTATTCACTTATGAGAGAGGGACAGAGTACAAGCAGGGGATGGGCAGAGAGAGAGAGGGAGACACAGAATCTGAAGCAGGCTCCGGGCTCTGAACTGTCAGCACAGAGCCTGACAAGCGGTTCAAATCCAGAACTGTGAGATCTTGACCTGGGCCAAAGTTGGGCATGTAATGAGCCTCCCAGGTGCCCCTGAAAGTACTATTTTAGAAAATGATTTTACTCGAAGACATACAGCTTTGTATTCAAACCCTGGTTCCACCTCTTACTCCTGGTGTGAGCTCAAGTAGTCCACTCTAGATTTTTTTGTTCATGTATAAAATGAGAACAATTCCAGTCACCTCATGGAATTTTGTTAGGCTTTAAAACAAGGTGATACATATAAGCCATATATTCCATTGCCTGGTGCAAGACAAGCATTCAATAAATGTCGTGTCCTTTACTTCTCCACTCCAGGGGCTAAACTGGAAAAACCACAAAGGATTGAACTTCCAGAACTGAGTTATGATCTGAAAAAGGCCTCCTTAAAAAGATCTCAAGCTTCACTGCTTAAATTAATTCCAAACTTTTTCAAGCTATTAACAGGCAATGCACAATTTGATTCAGATATGTAACACAAGACTATGTAATTAAACATATATATCCTGAAATTAATTTTACACTCACTTTTATAATACAGTACACTTATATAGAATAACACATGGCTTTTGATTAAACAGCAGACTGCCATTCAGTCAAACAGCTCAAAATAGATCATAAAATGTGAAAATGCAGCATCAGCACCAAAATATGGTTATGGGATTTTAATATTCACTTCCACACTTTTACCTAGGTAGCATAAAAATGGATGTTTCTGAGAGAAAATGTTGAGCATTAAGTATATCACATTTCTGCTTAAATGCTATTGGGTCATCTAGATTGATTGTAAATAAGACAAGAGAAATTTAGAGATTTGTCTTTCAAAGTAAAGTTAATTAGGACCAATATAATTTTGGTTTAAAATTTTCAATTACGGAAATAAAAAACTTTTAAAGGCATTTGAGTTTATTATTTTCTGTATTTCTTATTTTATTTTCAAAATAAAATCTGAACTGTGCCCGTATTATGATGGAAATATTTTCTAAATCTCAACTCTAAATAATCCAAACTCATGCACAGTTGGGGGAACAGGGAAAAGGATAAATGAAATATGCAGAGGATTCCTTAAAGTCTTGTTTCATTCGTTAATGTGATTTTCTTCCCTTCCACAAACCTTTTTCTGAGCAATAAAAAAGACAGTCAAATTGGCCATTTGAGTTTCATTTTTCTCACCTTCCCATGTTGGAAGACTTTTTAGGTAGAGAAAACACTATGCTCTACTAAAACTCAGCCAGTCATTGTTCCTTACATTAAAGTCATTTCCCCTCAATCTGATCATGCCATATAAGATCTAGCTAAGATACCACATAATTTTAAATTTAAACTTTTTTGAAGTACACCATGTTGTGAGATTATCCTCCATGGGTCTTTCACATTTCTGCATGTCTTGGGAGCAGAGAGGCACTGACGGCTTTTGTTCCTGACTATCTTTCCAAGGACGAGTATATAGAGAACAGCCTTGGAAGATAGTGTCTCCCTCCTAAGCAGAGGACAAGTTTGTTTACTCCTGGTATAACAAAGATATTGTCTCTCTCCCAGAGGTGGGATAAATTTGTTTATATCCCAGTATGAAAGATGTGGGTTCTCTAAGCTTGGGGTCCCCCAGTTGACACAAAGCCATGGCATGTACAGCATTCCATTAGAGCCTCCCTTGTGCAACTTTGAGGAAGGAGAGCAAGAGGAAAAGAACAAACATACCGCTCATGCTGCTTGCTGAGCGATGAGTTAATCAAGTCCTTTGCCTCTGACCCAGGGGTATCATGTCTTCTCCCAGCATGTATAAAATTGTGGCAGACTGGCAGACAGAGTAAGCCTCAGACACTTTACAGTTCTTGACGTATGTATGATACACACATCCTAAGGGTACAGATAGGTGAATTTTAATGAAGTGAACACATATAAGCAGACCACCCCCTCCACAAAAAACAATAACAAAAACAAAGACAGAATGTAACCAGAATTCCAAGATTCCCTTCACACTTCCTGCGGTCATAGCCCCGCTACGCATGTTAACCAACCACTATCCAGATTTCTCACACCACAGCTTAGTTCTGTCTTTCTTGAACTTTATATGAATGAAATCATACAGCATGTATTCTTTCATATGGCTTATTTTGCTCAAAACTACGTGGAATTTATTAATGCTTTTGCATATAGTTTTAGTTTCTTCTTTCTCATTACTGTATGGTATTCCATCATGTACATATACCACATTTCCTGAATTGTATATCTTCTTCTGAACGTCCACAGTCCTTTATTAGTAACTTTCCTTTTCAACTAACCACTTTTTGCTTTGTATTGTATTACTAAAGTATGTGTATTATTTCCTACACTAGACTACCCAACTCTTGAAAACTTAAGCCTCAAGAGAACCTAAGCAGTACATTAATTAATTAACTAACTCATTCATTCATTCATTTATTCATTCATTCAATTATTCTACAAATATTCAAAGAGAGCCACTTAGGTCTGCAGTATGATAGATGTCAGCAGTGTTCTCATCCACATAACATAGAAAACATCTGGTGAGTGATTGAGTAGTTAATAAGCAGGAAGCAAAGGGAAAGAAGGCCACAAGAAAATGGCTGAGGAAATTGATCAAAGAGAGAATGTGTCTTGACTAATGCAGAGTTGATTGTGTTTCATGAGGAATTAGACTAGTTTTTAACAAAGATTCAAGAACTTATATGGTAAACTGCCTTATAAAATCTTCACAGGAATGTCTCATAGGCATTTGTCAAACTTAATAAAAGAAAACTTGTAACTTATACCTCTCCAGTTATGCTCCTCCACAAATCTTTCCTATCTCATTAAAATGAACCTCAATCCATTCAGTTGCATTCATTTTCTCTTTCGCTTATTCCCCATATCCAGTGCACTGAGCCCTATAGACTCCATCTCGAGAGCACATCCCAAGTCTCCATGTGGTCCGCCTCTACCACTATCCATCTGTCTAGTCCTGATAGTTACCTTGCTTCAAGTCTACCCCTACCACACAGCAACAACAGATAGCTTCTGAAACATAGGTCATGTTATGTCCTTGCCTAAAACCCTCAAATAGCCTCTCATTGCTCTTCTAACAAAATCTAAATTTTTTAAGCCAATTTTTACAGCATATTCTTAACTGTGGGTCTATCCTGTCCTTACTAAGTTCCAGCTACGAGCCTTTTATTTGCCATGCTTGTCTTGTCTTATGACCTTGGAAATTTCTCACGCCTTGTCCTAGATGTTTTTCTTCCTTATCTTCACACAACTGGCCATCAATTGGTCACCACCACAGAGTAGCCTTGCTTAAATTTCCAATCCCAAGTAGCCATCCAGTTACCTTCTGTAACATCACCATATTTTAATGCTGTGGGTAGCACTTTCCTTACCTGATATTTATTTCTCATAAATATGAGATTCTGCCTTCTTCAACTGAAATGTAAGTTCCATGAGGGCAGAGACCTAGTCTGTCTTGCTCACCAAGAAAGAGGTGGAATGAGATTTGGTAGGGACATATGGAGGCTTTAATTTTATTCAAAATGTCCTGTTTTTTAAACTGACAGGTACACTGATATTCATTTTATTACTATTTCTACAGTATACATACATTATATGTATCCTTTTTTGTATATTTTACTATTATATTAACTATTTTATAACTTAAAAAGCAAAAATATAAAAATGTTATTTACTTGTAACTAAAACTTCCATGTTCTGTAGTATAGTTTTGGTAAATATGTTGTCTGATTTGTAACCTAACAGCTTTAGTGTTTTGAACTCTGGTTTTCACTTGGATATTGCAAATGGTTGAACTGTGCTCCCCCAAAGAGATATTTTGAAATCCTAACCTCATGCATCTCAGAATGTGAACTTATTTAGAAATAGGTTCATTGCAGATGTAACTAGGATGAAATTATACTGGAGAAGGGTGGGCCCCTAATCCAATAGGACTTGTGTTCTTATAAGATGGCCACTTGCAGACAGAGACAGGGAGATTTGAGTGGTGTATTTATACTCAGTAGGAATGCTTGGGACTACCAGATGCTATGGCAGAAGCATAGAACAGATTTTGTCTTGGGGCACCTGGGTGGCTCAGTTGGTAAAACGTCTGACTCTTGATTTCAGCTCAGGTCATAATCCCAGGGTCTTGGGATTAAGCCCCAAGTAGGGGTCCATGCCCATGCCCATAGAGTCTGCTTAAGATTTTCTCTCTCCCTCTGCCCTTCTGCCTCTGTTCCCTGCTTGTATTCGCTATCTTCTCTCTCTCTCTCAAAAGAAATAGAGGAAGAAAAAAAGAAAAAAAAAGCAAAAAAGAAAGGAAGAAAGAGAAGGAAAGAAAGAAAAAACAATTCTGTCTTAAAACTCTCAGAAGGAATCAGTCCAACCAACACCTTGATTTTGGACTTTTGGTCTCCAGAACTGTGAGAAAATACATTTCTCTTGCTTTTAGCCACCCAGTTTGCAGAAAAAAAGTTATGGCAGCCTTTTGAAAGTAATACAGATGTGTTTGAGGGAAATAGATTAAACATGCATGTTGATGATATTAGGTCTTTCTATGACAAAAGAGTGGGGTCATACTGGATCTAACAATAAAATCAACTTTCTCTATTTTTAAAGTTATTTTTCTTCTCTGGGCTCCAATAATTCATGTAGTGATAACACAGTGAAACTGAGAGCCAATCCCAAATTTAAGGTGCTTTAGAACATACTAGAGTATATGAGAAAATTAAGTAGCTAATTTTCCCTAGGACCTTCATTGCCATTGGTTGAATCAATCATTGAGCTGCATCCATAGCTATTATTCATAGCATGTCTGGTACCATTATGACCTTTCAGATCTTGTTAGTTTAGTTGAGGTTGGAAGAATTACATTTACATTGATTTTTAAAGGGCGCTGTGTTTGAGGGCATGCTTGCGTGGTGTTTACCAAATGGGGTTGACGTAGTAAACACAGATAAAGAGTTAAGAATGCTCCGGAGTCAGCCAGATGATAAAGAAAAATCTTATTTAAGAATAATTGATTTATGTTATCCATAAATTTGAATTGTATCTGGTAAATGCTCCTTTATATGCAATCAGTGTATAGATAGGGTTAGAATAAGAATAACATCTAATCTCTCAAGGTCACTTCTATTTTGTTTTTAATACAAAAATCTTGAGAAATGCCAGTGTGTGACAATAGTGCATCTTATGCTCAACTCTCAGTGGACATCCAGTAAGTATTACACGATGTCACTTGAACAGAAGTCTCTGAAAATGTGGGAATTAGTGTTCACTATTATAAGATTTTATCTTGATGAGAGAAGCTTGGGAAGATGGCAGAGTAAGAGTACCCTAATCTCACCCTGTCCCATGTTTACAAGATCTCGCTCACATCCAAGTATATAAGGTTTTATCTCTATTTGAGTCACCCTGACTTGGTCGAAGGATCCTACTTGTTTGGAAATTTGGATTGGTGATGGTACATGTGCTACCCTCTTAGATCGGAGTGGCTTCTGAGCTACACGTGGCCAGATAACCTCTCTACAGATGACTGATGGACTAGTGGCTAGGAGTTCAGGAGTTGGAAGCAAATATAATGAATTTGATATTTGGCTCCATTCCTTAGAGGCCACTGGCCTTTAGGTAAATTATTTACCTTTGTTGAGTTTCAGATTCTTTATCTGCAAAATGAGAATTAATGATAACACACACTTATTAGAGGTCTTGTGAGGATTCAGTGGGATTAGGATGCAGGGGTGAGAGGGTGACTGCTGTTAGAAATGATGTCTCTACCCACTCCACTATGCACCAGACTGACTGATGCAAGAGTTTCCTGTAACTGAGCTTTGCCAGCCCACCTGAGCCTCTATGCTTAGGACCACCAGGTAATCACTTGCCCCTGACACTTGCTCTGGCCCAATGGACAAGTGAACAACTGCACTTTCCCTGCCTTACTTCTCTTTCCACCCATCTTTCCTACTCTGGAATTGGTGGTGGGTTGTTAGGGAAAGGACCAGAAGGCTAGAGGCATTTTTAGGAGAAGCAGTATCTCAACTGTACAGTAACAGCTGCAGAGAGACCTCTCTTCCTGGCTCTGTCTTCCCTCCTGCTGCTCTGATCTCTAGTATGCCTGTTTCTCTTCACCTCCCTCCAGCAACCTCTGGTTTCACCTCCTTCCACTGCATGTTCTCTTATCATGGCAGAAGTCCAGTACCATAATTCAAATGCACAAGGTTCCCAATTGGAAATGATATTATTTACAATGAGTACTGACTCATCAGAAGGGACTGTGGCAGAGGTAGCCCTGGGCCAGAATCCAAAAACCCCATGCAGGGCAAGGAGTCAACTCTTCATTGGCTGGATTCTGGAAGGAATCTTGGAGAGCCCCTGGAAAGGGACAGAGAAAGCTGGTAGCAGATACAGTGGGCTTGGCATTGGAGTACTTGGAGGGCTCAGGGCAATGGCTATTTACACAGAAATCCTTTAGCTGTTAGTCTGTTCCCAAGCATACAAGTGAAATACCAATCCTGATCCCAGACTTCTCAGTTTTCTTAACAAGTTATCCTTTCTTTAATTCTACATATGAGTGAAATCATATGATATTTGTCTTCCTCTGACTGACTTATGTCACTTAGCATAACATTCTAGTTCCATCCATGTTGTTGCAAATGGCAAGATTTCATTCTTTTTGATCGCCAAGTAATAATCCATTAAGAAGCAAAACAGATGAACAGGCGAAGGAAAGCAAAAATAAGATAAAAACAGAGAAGGAGACAAACCATAAGAAACTCCTAAACACAGAGAACAAACTGAGGGTTGCTGGAGGGGAGGGGGGGAGATGGGCAATGGGCATTAGGGAAGACAACTTGTTGGGATGAGCGTTGGGTGTTATATGTAAGTGATGAGTCACTGAATTCTTCCTGAAGTCATTATTACACTATATGTTAACTAACTTGGATGCAAAAAATTTTTTAAAGTTTCCCTTTTATTTTCCTTCTTTCCTCCTTTCCCCCCTTCTCTGCTTGTCTGTTGTCCACTGTTTCATCTGGAAAATGTTAAATCACACACAGTGGGCAACATATCCATTCCGTCCCGTGAAGAAGGCAGATGGATGTGGACTCAGGAGAGTTGAGGCGGTGCTGGGGTGGGGAGTAGGCACTGGTTCCCCAGAGCTGCTGTGTTGAAACAGCTCACAGTTCCTGACGCTGGAAGTCTGGGGTCCAAGTGTCAGCAGGGCCATGATCACTCGAAGGTCCGCAGGGGAAGCAGCTTTCCTTGTCTCTTCCAGCTTCCGGTAGCCCTGGACATCCCGTGGCTTGTGGCAACGTAATCTCAGCCTCTGTCTTCACAGTGTTTCCCTGGGTCTCTAAACATATCTTCCTTCTAAACTTCTGTCCAATTACCCTATTTTATAAGGGCACCAGTCATGTTGGGTGGTGTGCCTCCAGATGACTTCATCTTAACTTGCTAAAATCTGCAAAGACCTTGTTTCCAAATAAGGTGATATTCTTCTCAATGTGGGTTAGAACTTCAACATATCTTTCTTGAGGGGACACGGTTCAGCAGATACCATGGCCCTTCCCCATGAGGTAGCCCTCGGGTGGAAGATTCATGAGGGTCTCTGTTTTTGTGCCAACACTGAAGCCACAATGTAAAAACTAAGAGCCTTTGCACTCTACTCAGACACAAGGCATGCTGGGCTAAGGACATGTGGTCAGTGTCAGAGAGCCAATTGTGCTCACCAAGCTTCAGTGCTGGAAGGCATTTCAGAGGTTTCTATGAGCGACCTACCCACTTTACAGATGAGGAAAGTAGAAGCCCAGGGACAGGATTTACTTGAGATCTCAGAGCTTGTAAGAACTGCAACTACAAGCAAGTCCCATGATTCTTTGCTCCTTTTCTATTATGCTCTCACAGGTAAGGCTTTGGTTTAACCATCATTGTTATTTGCCTTCTTTGGGGCCCTATTCTGATCCATTTCTTCACCTTACCTAATTTCTGTTAACATAGCTTCTAAGATGATCCCTAAGGAAATACTTCTTGGAGACACCAGTGTATCCAACAAGTCTTGAAGAGTAATAATGAGAATCAGTGGATAAGGCATTCTAACAATCCCCAAATGTGTTTTTAACACTGTTATTGTTGTTTTAACATTGAATACACTTAACCAGGAAATTCAGACTTCTTTCTGAAGCATTCCAACTGTTGTGTTTATACCCAGTTGCCACACAACATTTGCTCCTACTGTGTTTTAGTTGGCAAGAGCTGGAGGAAGGGTTTTTAGAGCCAAGTAGCCTCAGATAGGGAATCTTTCCAATCCCCAGGGACCTGGCGTAGCCCCAGAATCAATAGTCACAGGGACAGATGCCAACATTCGTTTTATCCAGTGTTTTAGCTAACCTTGGACCAAGCCCCTATTTAGACCCTGAACCTGGATAGGAAGAACCAGCTGAACAAATAGAACCTCACAAAGCTTATAGATAAATAAGTAAAAACTGAGGTTTTTTTTCCATCAGGGAAAAAAAAGGGGAATTCTGCAAAGGATATATTAAATTTTCATTCCCCTTTCCCCCCTAAAAAAAATTTCAAATGCAACCATGTTGCAACCTCCTGAATTAAAAATGGATAAATGCAGTCAATGTTTTACTATTATTATGTACTTTCCAGGCTACAGAATACAGAATTCTGTCACAACCACAGAGTATTTCCTACTTTCATTACACAATTTGGAGGCTGTGAAATGAAAATATACATGATTTAAACAGCAGCGCATAAATCTGACATCTTTCTCTATAAGACATATCATTTATTTCTTCAGCAGACTTTGAGCATCTACTATGACATACAAGCACCGTGCTATGCACTGTGACTCTTAGGTGAAGGAATCTGCATCCCAGATGTGCTCACAGATCGCCAGGAAAGACACTGTGCACCAGCCCTGGCTCGCTGTGTCACTTGCTACAATAAAGGTGGATGAGCAACGTTAGAGGAGTGTAGCTGACTGATTGATTCTGCTTCTGGGGGAGAAGTAGAAGACGGGGGCATGTTCCAAGAACGGTTCAGGCTAACTGGTGTTTCAGAGACATGGCTGTATTGGGAGTGCAGAGGCCGCAGCGGGCAACATGTACCCTCTGTGTATCTATTCTTGGCCCTAGCATATTATGTGAATATTTAAAAGTTTCTTCAGGGTGTCTTTCTCAGAAGGCAGATGAGGACAGAGAGGTTCTCTAGGACCATTCTAATGTATACGGCAGTGAGGAGGCTAGCCACCTGCAGGGTGAATCTCACCTTTCTAGAAATAGGCCTGGTGTAGTGTGGGCTGGAGCGTTTCTCAGGACCCCTGCCTAACATCCTGATCAGGGACAAGCTGCAATTGCTCACTTGTCTGAACCAGCACCGGATCATACCCTCTAACTGAGAGGATGCACCAGGTACTGTAGTTCTGGGGAGAGGAGGGAGAGGTGAAGAGGAAAAGAAGGGGACCGGTGGAGGGGGGGCGCCTAGTGGGACCAGAGGAGGGGAGGCTGCAGGTGTGGCACTCATCTGGCTTCATTTGGATATTGCTCTCCGGGACTCCAAATGGAAAATAGAACTGAACACCCATGATTAAAAAATGTAATACATGCTAAGAAAGTCTAAAGTAATTTACACCAGGCATTAAAGTGTTTTGCATGAGAATATAGTATGATGTAGACAACCGAAGAATTATGGCTTTCATTAAAAGGTTTGCAACTCAGTGTGCTGTGATATAACCATAGCAGTTTTTCTGTCTTGGTGATGGTTTTTTATTTTAAATGCTGCCTTCCACACCAAGGAATGCAAATGCCTCGGGAACACTCAGCCTCGGGGTTTTAACTTACTGCCACCTCTTGCTAATCGCTTCCCTTTAGTACTCTACCTGCTACGCCAGGGTGAAAGGTGAACGGTTATACTCCTACTGCCCCTCAACCTCATGTATCCTGAACCCAGTTATAAAGTAAACTGTCATTTCTTTCTTCATTATTCAAAGTTAGCATTCACTAGTTCAAAGCCCGTTTGAGATTATGCATCAAGAATGATATACATTAAGGTTGGGATTAAAGGAAAATCAGTTACATGAAAGAAAGGTGTTTTTGCCACAAATCTTGTGTGTGCATGTCAAGAAGTATATTCATTGCCTAATTTAAAAAGAAACCAGGATACCTCCCAGAGATATATACCTGCATCTGGCCCGTCTTTCAATAGGACGCTTTCTGTTTGAAGTTTGACTGTGAAGTTAGAGGAAAAACATCTTTCCCTGGAGAGCACATGTAGCATTTTTTTTTAATTACTAGATGTAATTCTGATTTTAGGCACTCATTAAGAGTAAGCTCAAAAGTTGATTCATCCTGAATATGGTTAGACAGGGTAAGAAAACTAAGCTTACAAGTAAAATAGATTTAGACTAACTGTAAAGAGAGATTAGATGAATTATCACAATTTCCCTTAACCCAGCGATTTCATAATTTTATTAGTTATTGCCTAATTATACTGACCATCTTGCTGACCTGCCCTTCACTGATTGGATACAATTCTTGATGATGCCCAGTTGGAATCAAGGGAACCGTACTGGGCCAGGCACTGAATTAGGTGCTGTTCATGAATCATTCCTCTTAATCCTCAAATTAATCCCTTGATTCAGATATTATGAGGTTCTGCCATGTCTCCTCCTCCACGGCATGATTTAACATATACCTTGGACTATATTAAAGTTGGGAACCTGAGGTCTCAGATCTGATGCAAAACTGAATTTTAAACTACTTCAATCATGTTCTGCACTATGTCTAGAACACCATGAGCTCATGAATGTTAAATAAAAAATAACAACGCCTGTATTTTGCTGGATCAGTTTTGTAACCTAGAAAGAGAATGTAATGTGCAAACCAAATGTGTGAATGTGAATTTACCAAGCTGCTGGTGCTGTGGTGCAATTCTGGCTCCAGAGGTTCAGTGCCTTCTGGTCTCTGTTGATGTTCCTAATTCCACCCTGGCTCCCAGCGCGTCTGGCGCGAGGGATGGGTTTGATGAATGTGCGTGGAACTGAACTTAGGCACACCAACCTCTCTTCCAGGCCCTCCTAAAGCACCTCCAGTCCTCTCGCTTCCAAATATTATGATGGGAAGGTCAGAAGGGCAAGACCTTTCCATGTGTTTCTGGCATTCTCTCTGATCAAGACTTGATAAGCGGGAGTGTTATCTGAGGCCTCCAAAGCAGATGCTCCAAACCCATTTCTACTTTTAACTTGAAGTCAGATTTTGCTAAAGAACTTTTGGGGGCCTGGATAGGGGCTCTGTGATCTGTAGAATTTGAGAAGCATTCAATTCTTCTGTAACGTGGGGAGGGTGCAGAATATTTCAGTGGGTAAAAACTAGTGGAAACCATACCTCTGTCTCATAGTTTTGCACCCAGCCTTGGCATCCCATCACTTCCATCTGGTTTTGCTCTTGTATAACAAAAACATCAAAGTGGACTTGGCAAGGATCATCCCCCAAATATGCTTTCATTATCTGTGTCAGTGAAATCTCTGTCCAGTCAATAAAGGAGAATGTTTTACTGTGGTTAATGTCACTTGTTTCATGGAAATAACTCACTTAAGCAACTGTACCTAATCTTGAATAAATCCAATGATTTTGTAACTAAGGAGAAAACAAACACTTATTGAGTTGCTTAATTTGATCCAGGTGTTTTATTTAATGCACCTCTGTTTCCAAATATCTACGCAATCTGCTCATGATCACAGAGTGTTATCAGTGGAGTTAGTGACTGAACTAGGATTTGTACTCAGGTCCATTGGAGCTTTTTCTACTAAACTCTAAGACCTATATTGGATCAACAGAGACATAGAATCACTGATTCATAGCTCTGCTTCTCTGTCTCAGTGTGGTATGAGTTACGCAGGGCTGTCTCTGTTCTAAGGAGGATCCGTGAAGTGTTGACACACCTCCATGAATGTGAACATGAACAAGGAGGGATGGCTGCTGGGTGTGCTTGAAAGTTTGCTAAGGGACTGGCGCAGGCACCCCAGGCCGACTCGGCAGCCGTCAAGATTTTAGACACTCATTAAGAGTGAACTTAATGAGAGCCTGGATGGCAGTTGCCATTAGTGCTTCTGACCAGCACAATGCCAGGTGGAGCCTTGAAGGCTCTAGATGGACATGACTGCATCTCTCCTACTGAGAGAGCACAGGGGTATCCATGAGCATTGTATAACAACAGCATCAGCATGCAGCCGTGCCATTGCAAATAAATGACTCCCATTTTCATCAGTGAATTCTTCCTTCAACAGTTAAACATTATACAAAATTATAAGTTCGAAGCATGAAACTGAACATGGATTTCAGGTTATTCACTGCCTACATACTAACTTTAAATGAAGATAAGTGCCTATGCCATTCAAATGAACTTACACATGTTTGTAAACAGTTCACTCTCTTGCTTGTGGAACCTAGCTAATGGGTGAAATGAACAAAATCAGTACATTTTAATCAATGTGGATGAAGAGGTGAGAATCTATTTCTCATGTTGATTAAAAATACTATGTAGTTAATATGTATATATCATTCTGCAGCTAATATGTATATATAACTGAATTACTTAGCACTTGGTTGGCAGAGAAGTGCTTAGTTATCACTTTTATTAACTATTTCCCATGGAGAATCCATAATATGGGGAAGTAGCCTTGAGTTTGTTTCCAGACAGGAAGAAGCACAGAGAGGTCAACCATCTGTTTGAGTCCACAGCAGGTGATGAGTTCTACCACACACTCTGGGTATCAAGCCAGAGCCAACTTGCTTACATAACCAAGAAAGTGTCAGTAGGCACAAATGTGCAACAGTACAAAAGGTTTATACTGTTCCCAGATGAATTCTTGAAATTAAAGTTTGTAACAAAACATAAAATCTAACAAATCTAGTGCTATGAAAACATCTTCTTAATTTGTATTCATTTAACAGCATCTTGATGAAAGTTTTTGCCTTTGAAAAATATCTCATTTTAGGGGCACCTGGGTGGCTCAGTCAGTTAAGCGTCCAACTTCATCTCAGGTCATGATCTCACAGTTCGTGGGTTTGGGCCCCATTCAGGCTCTGTGCTGACAGCTAGCTCAGAGCCTGGAGCCTGTCTTTAGATTCTGTGTCTCCCTCTCTCTATGACCCTCCCCTGCTCACACTGTCTCTCTCTGTCTCTCAAAAATAAATTTAAAAAACATTTTAAAAATTTTGAAAAATACCTCACTTTGGTAGTTATAGATATTTTTCTTTCCTTTCAATGTTTTTACTAAACATCTTTCTCTATGGCACCTTACCTAATTTCTGCTCAAAGCCACATTATGAGAAATGGAATTGAGTTTCTGAGGGTTAAGTAGCTTGGCTAAAGCTCTGGGGTTAGTAAGTGGTGGAACCGGTATTGGGGCCAGTGTCTAGCCTAAAGCACATGCTCTTCCCAAGACTGCCCAGAACCTGCTCCGTTAGGCTTTGTGTGGGGTCTCCTACTCATACAATTGGGAAAGGACATGAAGAACATGAAGACAACCCATGCCAGACTCTCACAAAATTTCTTACAGGTCCATGGTTGATCCATAATAATATGGTGGAGTGTGCATTGGGTCATTTAGCTAAGCGTGCAGGATTCCTCTCCTCGAGGGTCTCTTGGACTCCATCACTATTACTGGCAGCCCTAAAATCTCATTTCTGGCCTGTTGGCTTTTTTCTGTTTATTTATTTATTTTTGAGAGAGGGAGAGAGAGTGCTCACATGTGAGTGGAGGAGGAACCATGAGAGAATCCCAAGCAGACTCTACACTGTCAGTATGGAGTCCGATGCAGGGCTCAACTCACTAGCTATCAGATATGATGTGAGCCAAAATCAAGAGTCAGGTGCTTGACCCACTGAGGCACACAGGTGCCCCATGGCCTGTTGACTTTTTTGTCCAAATGTTTTCTAACTTTCTCTGTCCTCAAAATTTTCCCACTTCAAAAATATCTATAGCTACCAATAAACGAACAGTAAATCTGATAATCCAGGCCTGCTTTTGATAGTGACCCTGTGGAGACATTCCTATCCATAGGCATGATGGCTGGAGAGGAAATTTCAGACACATCACCAAATGAGTGGAGAAATTTTATAGAAGGATTCACAGTCTTATAGTGAGTGCCCCAACAACCACCCCTGGACAGGACCACATCCTGGAGTGGAGATGGTTGGCCTCAGACTCCCTACAAATGTGTGGCATGCCCTTGTCCTAGACTCATCAGTTGTTAGATCAGAGAGTAGGCTGGATGATACATATTTGGTTATAAAAACAGAAAATCACTTAAGGGAGCCTAAAGGGAAAAAACTACTATACATATATAGATATGAGAACTGGAGGAGAACCATAGAAAATAGTAGAATGATTTGGTCACAGAACAAGGGAGAACAGGGGCTGTTGGCAGGATGCAGATGCAGGAGTTCAAAAGCTTTGTCTTGCTATTGATGTGACTTGGTTTCCAATACCCAGACCAACTCTCAGCCCAGCGTTTTGAAAGAAGGAGCCAGACTGAGCCACTCTGAGTCAGGTGGTCACTTTGAGCTAATGAGCTCTAGCCTGTGAGGGTCGTGAGGGCCATACATAATTTGGGAAGAAGCATTTACAAAGAAAGATTTCTACTAGGAGACCATTGTGACTGCTGTTGAGTCATTTCTTTTCAGGAGTGGAAGCAGAGGCCTAGAAAGGTGAAGTGACTGCCCTAAGGCCAAGTACTTGGAAGTAGAAAAGGTGAACTAAAATACAGGCCCTCATAACCCCTGGGACAGTGCACTTTGACCTGTCCTCCTTTTTTTGTCTCTTGCATATTTCATAGTCTCATTCTATCTTTCCTTTGATTGACCTTCCCCCATTGCTGACACAGAAGCCTTCTAATAGCCCAAATCTGACAGTGATGCTTCTTTGCTAAGTAGTCATCTATCACTTCTAGTCCAAACTCCTTAGCACTGCATGCAAAGCCTTATGGAGTATATTAGTCTGCTTGGACTGCCATTACAAGATACCATAGATTGGGTGGCTTAAGGCACAGAAGTTTTCTCTCAGTGCTGGTGGTTGGGAATTTCAAGTTCAAGGTGATGGCAAGGTAGTCTTTCCACTACTAGGTGGTGGGAATCTCACTATGTTTATGTGACCTCTTTGAGGAGGTCAATGAGAGAGAGAACTCTGGTGTCTCTTCTTTTTATAAGGACACAAGCCCTGTTGTACTAGGGCCCTATCTTTATGATCTGCTTTAACCTTAATTACCTATATAAAGACTCTATCTCCAAATATGGTTACTTGGAGGTTTGGGGCTTCGACATATGAATTTTGGAGGAACACAATTCATTCCATAACATGGAGCTTGTCACATTCTTCAACGGAGTCTCTCTCTTCCCCATTTACTTTACCTTCAGCCACTGGACCTACTTCACCCCAATCCTACAAAGCCTTGTCCTTTTAGATTCCCTCCCCTTGCAACATACTCTGCTCTTTGTTTTCTGCTTCTGCTTCAAGTCCCAACTCAGTGGTTGTCACACCATGAAAACTTATCGATGGACATCCTCTGAGTAAGATGCTCTCCGTTCGCTCCATTAGCACTGCCATGCATGTGTGTTATGTGTGTGTCCTGTGTGTAGAGAATGTATATGTATCACTGCATTTGCCACATCCTATTTTAATTAATTAGTTTATGCATTCATCTCTCCAAATAGAATGTGAATTCTTAGAGGGCAAGATCTGTCATCGATTTTAATCTTTTCTCCCTATTGCCTACAGCATTTGGCACATAGTAGGTACTGAATAAGTATTGGTTGAATAAAAAGGCAGCATGATTATAAAAAAGGAAGGCTGATTACCATATTCTTTGTCTCCATTTCATCATCATCTATTTCAGGAAAAAAAGAATCACGAACCATGAAGGTATATGTGTATGAGGAATTGAAGGAGAAAGCAAACAGTAGAAATTAGAACATATTAATGAAGTGATAAGGAAAGCAGAACTTTGCTTATTCACTAATGACAATGGGGAGACCCACTTCAGATTACAATTTTGCATAGTTGATTCCTTATGCATAAACAAGGGGTGAATTTATCATACTCTTTCACGTTGCTCTCTAATATTGCTACGAGACCACACAGAAACTGCAGTGGGAGACCTCACGAAGCACCTCAACTGGCAGATGAGAAACAAACATGATAAAATACAAAAGTACCACACTGTAAGACTCACTTTTTCATTCACTTTGACAAGGGTAATGTAGTTTTAATTACTAATGATAATATATATTGCCTACTAGTGAATGTCTTGTGGTGTATTTTGTACTTTCATCTTAGCACACCATAGTACTCCCAAATTTGTTCATTAAGCCTTTGCTACAAACCAAGAGGTAATTGGCTGTCAGAAAAAATGAGAGAGTTGGTGAATTAGCAAAAAGGAATTAATTGCCTCCTGTGGTAGCAATTGTATCCTTTGCCTTCTATGGTATGAATTGTATCTTTTGAAAAGTAGAGTGCAAGAAGCAGTAGCCTTTTAAAATATGTTTCTTTAATTGGAATATTATAATTTCAAAATTAATTAATTGAACAAAGGCCATATAAAAATCTGTCTCAACATGACTGAATAAATGATTAAAACCTAGCTTCATTTTCAAGGTCAAAGAAGTAGTATATAAAATGTGCTTGCCAGACAAGCTAGCAGAGATAGACAATTGTTTTATTTTGTTTTGTTTATGTTTATAATTTGTAGCACTCAATGCTCCTATTGATGTGTGTTTGTCTTCATAACAAATCAGGCACAATTATCAATAAGAATTCAAAGAATGCTGTTAAGGTGTGAAATTATACAAATCATTCTACTGCAAAGAAAAGGCCCTGGAGGTGAACAGTATATTGAATTCTTCAAAGGAAAATTATGTGTTTGTGAATGTGTGTCTCTTGATGAAATGATTGTCATGGAAAATTAAATCTCACCTTGAAAGAAATGAGTAATGATGAGAAAAATCACCATAAATATTCTCTCTATAAAGGAAGTGTACTTTTTTATAAAGGCAAGTTTCCCTAAACCTCTAATCATAGTATATGATTATGTTCACATATGGGTTGATATAAATAAACGTTTTTACCCATGCTACGTTCTTTGGGCCTAATTCAGATTCATATCAAAGGGAAGTAAAAAACTTTGGCATCATTTAATTTGTGCATTCCTCAAAGTGTGGCCCATGGACAGCCTATATTTGAATCCACTAGGATACTTGTTGAAAACACAGCTTTCTAGGTTCTAACCAAGACCTGTTGAATCAGAATCTCAGAGGCAGATCTCATAATGAGGCAAGTTAGGGAAACACTTGTCTAGCTAATTTAGGCACGATTTACTTACACACCATACAAATGATTTCAGAACATCAGTACAGTGACATGGAGTGAAGCCTGACAAATTCATTGATGATGAAAAGACCTTTGTGACTTAGAAAACAACCTCTATTATAAAATGCTTTTCAGAGGTGCCTCGTGGCTCAGTTGGTTCAGCATCAGACTTGTGATTTGGGCTCAGGTCATGATCTCAACGTTCGTGAGTTTGAGCCCCACGTCAGGCTCTGTGCTGATAGCAGGGAGCCTGTTTGGGATTTTCTCTGTCCCTCCCCTGCTCGCTCGCTCTCTCTCTCTCTCTCTCTCTCTCTCTCTCAAAAATAAATAAGTTAACTTTAAAAATGCTTTCAAAGAAATTGGGTTTTAATATTCTTAAATACTGTATATATTATAAATGAAGACATAAATGACCATTACTAGATTTGATAAGGAGCATTCATGAAAAAGCTAGTATTCACAGCAGGCCTGTCCTAAATATTAATGCCTCCTAAATATAAACCTTTATAATATTCAAGACTTGGCTACTGGGCGCAGCAGTGAAAGCCTTACGAAGAGATTCATAATTTTTGAGTCCTTGTTTGAAAAAGCTACAATTTTTAAGTCTACATTCTAATTGCTTGAGAAGAAGATCCAGGAATTGATGAAATAACAAATTTCAAACTTTTTGTTAAATAAGTATTGCATGACATTGTATAAGAAGAGCCCAGATTAATGGAGCTTGCATTAAAGATGTTTGACTGGCAGAGTTCTGCAGGGCATGTTGGCCATGGACATGGGGGACATCTTGGTAACATCTATAAACAAAATAATGAAGTCCATGATCTCTGGATGAACTGCTCAAAAGATAACTATAACTTTCAATATGAATATAGCCTCAATTCAGTATGCTTTACTCTATTCTTAAGTAGCAAACTTGGCTTCTTGGATTTTGTGACATTTAGGAAACAACCCAACCTCTCAAAATTGCTCACTGGAAGGGCCCCAGATCTCAGTCTGTGGGATAATGCTTGGAAAAACTGTGAAATAGGTGAATGTTGCTTCCTTGCACCTATACTATAACCTGTACCTCTCTCTATGGTGGTCCCTGCTTTGGGGACAGGGCATATACAGGGGAGTGGGTAGTATGTGTGACTTGTGATCAGAAAGAGGTTGTGTTTGAATCTTGGCTTTGCTACTTTCTAGCTATGTGACCTCAGAAAATGCACTCAACCTCTCTGTATCTCATTTTCCTTATCTTTGTCACCTCTCATGCCAGACTGGAATGGAAGAGCAGGTCATACGTGTAGTAAAACCCTTGGTACATACTGAGCATTCACTATGTATATGTGGGTGTATTTGTCTCCCATCCCAGGCTCCAATATTTTCTGGTCAAAATTAGCTCCAAAGGAGTTCTACTGCATGTGCTACCCAGACATGACCACAGTCTTCTCACAGGGCTCCACTACCTACTCTTTACTTAGAAGTTAAGTTGTTAGGATTAGGCCCATGCAGTCTGTTTCCCATGGAAAACATTTAAAAGGAGCATTAGATTGGATTTGTCTGATTGCAGGTGGTAGCAGCCTAACCAGGCAAGCTAAAGAAAGGAGGGATTTATTGGCTCCCATAACCAAGAAGACCAGGGATGTAGCTAGAGATGACTGCTTTCTCACCCCTGTTTCTTTCCTCCCCCACGAATGGGGGGAGGGTCTCATTTCCCCCACTACCTACAGGCTTCCTCACTGCACAGAAGCCATGTCACTGGCACCTCCAGGTTCATTTCTTCATTCCCAGAGAGGAAAGGGCTAACTCCAAATAGAAGTCCTGGGAAAGGACTTGGGTGGATTCATTTGGGTCCCATGTCCATGGTGGCCAGAAAGTAGTGAGGTCTTGATGCCTCTGAGTTGGACTACATGGTGAAAGCAGGGGCAAAATGAGTGGTTTCCAGAAGAATGGGTGGGGGTAGCACAGACCCAGCTGTGAGGAGAATCACTGTAAACTAGGCAGCCAAGCTCTGTCTCTTTTCTAGGTGATTATGCTTGAGGTAGAAGAATTAATTGCTAATGACAATTTCAAATACTCCTCTGGCCTATGGAGAATGGAGATAATTTATGACACTGAGATACAGGGTCCTCCAGAGAAATGGCTCACTGCAGTAGTCACCAAATATTTTGGGTCACCATCTTGTCTCTATAGAAGTAGAAAACCAACATCTTACAGATGATAAAAGCTGAGTGATTTCGCTTTGAGATGGGCATATCTGAGTGGCTGTTAGCTACATGTTTTAAAGCAACGATGAACTGTGTCTGAGCAGGAGTCTCTGAATGCCCAATACAGTGCCGTGGTTCTTAAAGTGGTGTTCCAGGTCAACATTGCTTGGGAACTAACTGGAAGTAAAAATTCTTGCACTCCACATCAGAATTAATGGATCAGAAATCCTAGGGTTGGAGCCCAGAGTCCACATTTTAATGAGCGCTAAAGTTTGAGAACCCCTGGAATAGTGCATACAGTTGTAGCTGGCCCAGATTCCCTCTTCAACAATGCAGAGGTTTTTCCCCAGGATCTTGGGGATTTGGCAGCTTCCAGCTCTCAGCTGAGTCCTCTCTTGGCTTTGCAGTCATCCAAAAAGAGTTACCTCATCCAAGGTCACTTTTTCTCTCTGGAACTTCCTGCATGCACGACTGGTTTACGGAGGTAGAGAGTGGGGATCTGAAGGCTTGACATCCTTTGCTCAACCTGGGACGATTGTGAAGGGCCATCCCGGTCCAGAGCCCCCCAAGAGATCCACGGAGGCCTTTGTTGTGACTACATTGCTGTTCAACTCCTCCCCCTTCCCAGTCCTGCTTGGTCCTTCACAGCTGTTGATCTAAAGACATGCCCCAGTAAACTTCATGCATGCAAATCACCATCTCCAAGTCTGTCTCCAGGACAAACAACCTGAGATACCTGGCCCCTCCTGATAAGAGTTAGGACCTTACGCAGCCAGTCCCATAAAAGAGAGGGCACCAGAGCCACCACTCTGCAAATGCCCAAGGTAACAGGACACTACCACTTTCCTGCTGTTTTGATTCCTCTCATTGAGGTCCATGGATGAAAGTTCTATATACCTTCCAACCCACTTTCCAGAGGACCTTATTGAAAATCTGTCCAAACCCCTTTTCTGCCAAGATATCATGCTAATAATCCCTGCACCATGATCATTAACTCCCCACTGAAGTTAGAACTTCCCCTTACTCCTCACTAGGTCTTTGGATTCAAAGCATCAAAAGGCTTTCTTGTGGTTTTCCCCACTCACAATATTTGCATCCCTGTGTAAAGGCCAACTAATTTAGGGCAAAACAGATATGCTTTTAATGTCATGTCGGGGTTTAAAAATTTGTCCTTAGTCTTGTTGAGATGAGCACTGTCCTGAAAACCTGGCCACATAGTCTGCTTGGGCATAAGACCTGCTGTGGGCTGTGTATCAGAGCTTTCCTCACGTCTTTTTTGAAATTCCAACTCTTTCCAATCAAAGATGCAGCATTCTTGACTCTTCCACCATTTAGCCTGGACTCACACCTCACCTTCATTCTTGTCTTCAAACATTTTTATCTGAAAGCATCAATGGCTCATTGTTCCCTAATCTCAAACCAGGGTTTTTGTTCTATAAACCTTTGTCCATATCTCCTGCCATGTGGACCATCATCGTACCCATTCTGCACCAGCTTCATCTTGCTCAAACTGGAAGGCCAACCTAAGCGCCATTTCCTCCATGAAGCCTTCTTGGATTCCTACATAGAAATCAATGTATGCCAGCTCTGAGCCCCTCCGACCTCTCATCATAGTAGCCTCACAATATCATTATACTCTGCATTGAGGTTGACTGTACATGGCTTCTCTCTTTTGCTAAATTACAAGTTCCTGGAGGCCTGGAATCATGCCTTGGACAACTTTGTAGCTCCCCTAAGACCCAGTGCAATACTTTCACCTAATGCAGAGAGGATTCAAAATACTTAGTATATTGCTGTTAGGTTACAAAGAAATACTAGCATATTGTTACTGCTAAGACAGTTTTATAAACACAGTCCTGTCTTTCTCCAAAAGAAACATTGAGCATTAAAAATCAATATAAACTATATTCCTGAGAATCTGTGCCCGGTATGAACATGTGTCCTGTTTTGCCCCCAGGACAGCCCCAATTTATTCCTGCTGTCTTGATATACTTATTAATACCATCCTCTTTCACTTTCAAAAGTGTCCCAGATTGGATGATAAATTTTATGGTCATCCTACTTACACAACTCAAACCATTAGCTGACAATATGCTCTGGTTACCTATATGCAGGAAAATCACATGGTGAGAATTTCAAAAGGAGAGTGTACCTTGCAGACACTTTTACCTGCATGCTCTTGCATGCAAATGCACACATATTTTTTTTTTACTTAGGGCCAGTGCACAAAGTTATTCCACACGAGGGTTTTAAAGCTTACTCTTCAGCCAGTGGACACCAGTACCAGCCAGGCCAGATCCTCTATTCCTGTCCTGATGACTTGTCTTCTCCTTTGCACCGGTGACAGAATATGGAGGTCCTTTGAAGGTCCCTGGTTTCTCTCATTCCGTTTCAACCAAAGCTAACTGCTTTCTGCCTGAGGGAAGATATATATCCTCTGAGGCTCTTCAGCAAAATTACTCAGATTGGCAGAGGATTAGGGGCAGATTATAACTGGGGTTTTTCTGCTCTCCAGATGCAAACAACTGCTGCCAACAGAAAATACTCCAACCTCACTGCAATGGTGAGGGGGACCTCAACATATTCTTCTTTATATTTTCTTCTAATCATCAAGTAAGGAGATGATTATAAGTAACTTATAAACACATGCTCCATCTAATCCTCACAGTAGCCCTATTGGATGCTATTATAATTACCATTCTACACATTTTCATATTTATAGTTAGTATTGGTAATAGACTCCATGTCTTAGCCATTGCATAAGCAATTTATAGATATTACCTTGTTTCATCCACATCACACTCGTTGAATACAGGTCTACTGATTATTTATTGCCAGCCAAACTCAAACACAAGCTTTGTAAGGGCAGGACCTTATTTTGTGCACAGCGATATCCTCTGTAAACACACTGAAATTTTTTTTGGCGCAGACCAGGTGCTCAGTAAATAATTATTGGATGAATGAGTGGATCGATGAACAAATGAGCAAGTGAGTCAATAAGCCTATGAGAAAGGTGTTCTCCACATTTTGCAGATGAGAAAAACAGCTCTTAAAAACAATAAGAAGCTTGCTAATATCTTGTGGATCACAAACCAAGGACTTTGAGGTTCCAAAGGGTGGGTGGTTCACCCAAGTACGATGCAAATCCTTCTGGCAGGAGGAAGATTAATTAGAATCTCCTAACTTACCGCTGGGCATTAGTGTTCAGCCAATGGAGAATGAAATAGGGACCAAAGTTGATTATCTGGGTTAGGGTAAGGCTTGCTGCCCTGACAAACCATAACATTTAAGTGGGTTAACACAATAGCTGCTTATTTCTTAATCACTTAATCATGCAACATACCAGATAGGCATCTTGGTGAATGGACAGCTTTGCTCCATATGGAACTTCAGAAATGCAGACGCCTTGCACATTTTGACCAAGAATCCTAAGGACTCCTGTCCTCTGCTTTCAGTGACAGAAGAGGGAAGAGAACACATGAAGAAGGCTTCTTAAACATTGTGGCTAAGAATGGACATACCTCACTGCTCACAGACTGTTGAGAACTAGACCACAGCTCTGCTGGAATGCATGTGGGGCTGGGAAATGCAGACCTTGGGCAGCCAAGGGCACTGTGGAAAGGGGAGCACAAAGTTTTGGTGGGCAGCAAACCATCACAGCCATTATGAGAAAAGAGGGGGACAGGGAAGAAACGGGAGGTAGGAATCTGGGCTGCCGTTTAGACAAGGATGGAAATGGAAAGGAAACAGTGGAGACAGGGAAGAAAATGCCAACTTGGGCAGCCTTAGAGGATTTCCGTGGACTTTTCCTCTTTACTAGTGATGGAGATGGGGCAAACCAGAATTTACTGCCAGTTTGATGCACACGTGGAAGAGAACTTCGTACTTCTCATCTTAATTATTATTAAGCCTCTACACTCAAAAGCACTACCCAAGAGGTTCACAGTTTCCATTCATGCCCACCCCTGCCTTCTCCTTTTGGGATGTAAATTATAAATCATGCAAAATTGGGCAATAGCATAAAAGCCACAAGATATATCGAGTGCCATAGCCTTCAGTAATCTTAGTTCATTACCCAGAAAAATAGGTGTAATTTTTTTATTTATAACAAAACAGTATCAGGTAATGTCACATAATATTTTAAAATAGCATTTGTCTTTGTCAGCCAAATAATGAATAATAAGGAAACACTTAATGTTCTTCTTAAGAAATGATTTGAAATTAATTTTAATCCATTCTAATGGTTCAGTAAAAAAAAATGCAAGCTTTGGTAGGTTTCTTAATGTAGATTGTTATAGTAATTTTAAAACAGCAAATAAAAATAAAGTAATAATTCTATCAAGTTCCTAGGGTGCATGACAGCAAATAGTATATTTAGAAAAAATAAATTTGCCAGTGTGATAGATACCAACGAATAGACCCCAGGCTTTGTCTTCAGATTAGAAAGATTCGTAGAGTAATTTTTACTTATTTTAGAAAATTATTTATTCAGACAGAAATAAAAATATTATGAGTTTAATTATTCACAGGCTTTCTTCCCCTCCTTCTTCCCAAGGTGGGTCTCTTGGTAGCAGGAGTAATGGATAGGGCAGGGTGATGGGGAGAGGCGCAGCCTTAGAGAAGCTGAGAGGCTCACTGACTCGACATACATGTGACCATGAGGATGTCCAGAGAAAACCAAAAGAGCAGGGAGTGGAAAGAAGGTAGACAGATCTTGGCCGAGAGGGAAGAACTGAGAGCTTTTTTGGAAGCTCGGAGGGGCGGCTACCAAGAGGAAGGGACTGTGTGGAGAGAGTTCAGGTAAAGAGGAGCCTTTAGAAGGCTTAACTCATGCAGGATGCCTGGGTGGCTCGGTTGAGTGTCCAACTTTGGCTCAGGTCATGATCCCATGTGCGGCTCTGTGATGACAACTCAGAGCCTGGAACCTGCTTTAGGTTCTGTGTCTCCCTCTATGTCCCTTCTCCACTTGCACTCTCTCTCTCCCCCGCCCTCCCCCCCGCCGGCCTGTGCTGTGGAGAACATAGACTACCAGAATAAGATAGTAATGATTATAGCTAATGTTTACATAAGCATACTTCCTATGTGCCACACGGCAAGCTAAGCTTACCTATGTTAACCCTTTAATCCTTACAACTTTATGAGTATAAAGTAACACTTTTACTAACCTGCCTTTACAGAAGAGAAACCTAAGGCACAGAAAGGCTATGTAACTCTCTAAGGATACACCAGCTAACAAGTGGGAGAGCCCAGGGAGTCTCACTCCTGAGCCTATGGGCTGGGCCGTGATACTCACCTCCCAGGCTGTTGCAAAATCACTATAGTCATTACATAAGCCTTATGTCATAAGAACAGCTGAAATCTGAACTAAACTCCAAGACAATGGCATACAGTTTCACTTAACAGTGAAACATTTCTCCCAGATGAACATTTCTTTGAGAGAATAGCAGGTAATTGTAGGTGCCCAAATGCCAAGTTGTTTACGTGCTCACTACTAAAGGTTGATTATGTTCTAAACTTTAGGAAATAAAACTGAGAAAACAATGGTATAAGGAATTACTCTTTTTCCAAATTCATCTATCTCTGGCCTGTTTTCTGGGCTAATATGACTTTGGTAATAACTGAATAATATTGTAAAGGATCTATGCAACATTGAATCTCTTCACTTTTTAAAGGCTCTCTTTTGACTGGTATTGGAACTAATTCATAGGACACCAGAGACTCTTATTTGTCTAGTTCTTGGTGTCTTCAGGTCCTATTTATTTATCTACTATTTATCTATCTGCCTCTTTCTTTCTTTCTTTTTTCTTTCTTTCTTTCTTTCTTTCTTTCTTTCTTTCTTTCTTTCTTTCTTTTTTCTTTCTTTTTTCTTTCTTTCTTTCTTTTTCTTTCTTTCTTTCTTTCTTTCTTTCTTTCTTTCTTTCTTTCTTTCTTTCTTTCTGCATATGGAGGTGTTTGGAGCTTTATTTTCTAAAAGTTTTTTGTTTCAAATTTTTATTTAAACTGTAGTTCATTAACATATAGTGTAATATTGGTTTCAGGAGTAGAATTGAGTAATTTATCACTTACATATAATACCCAATGCTTATCCAAACAAGTGCCTTCTTTAATGCACATCACCCATTTAGCCCATCCCCCCACACACTACCCCTCCAACGACCCTCAGTTTGTTCTCTGTATTTAAGAGTCTTTTATGTTTTGCCTCCCTCTCTATTTTTATCTCATTTTTCCTTCCCTTACCCTATGTTCACCTGTTGAGTTTCTCAAATTCCACATATGAGTGAAATCATATGATAGCTGTCTTTTTCTGACTATTTCACTTGGCATAATACACTCTAGCTCCATCCACATTGCTGTAAATGGCAAGATTTCTTTCTTTTTCATCGCCTAGGAGTATTCCATTGTGTGGATGGATAGATAGATAGATAGATAGATAGATAGATAGATAGATAGATAGATGATAGATCGATAGAGATAGAGATAGAAAAATATACCACATCTTTATCCATTCAGTCAATGGATATTTGGGCTCTTTCCATACTTTGGCTAATGTTGATAGTTGCTATTGACATTGGGGTGCATGTGCCACTTCAAATCAGCATTTTTGTATCTTTTGGGTAAATACCTAGCAGTGAGATTGCTGGGTCATGGGTGGTTCTATTTTTAACTTTTTGAGGACCTCTGTACTAGTTTCCAAAGCAGTTGCATCAGTTTGCATTCCCACCAACAATGTAAAATGCGTTCTCACCAGCATCTGTTGTTTCCTGAGCTGGTAATGTTAGCCATTCTGACAGGTGTGAGGTAGTATCTCACTGTGGTTTTGATTTGTATTTCCCTGATGATGAGTGATGTTGAGCATCTTTTCATGTGCCTGTTAGCCATCTGGATGTCTTCTTTGGAAAAGTGTCTATTTATGTCTTCTGCCCATTTCTTCACTGGATTGATTTTTTATTTTGTGTGTTGAGTTTGGTAAGTTATTTATAGATTTTGGATACTAATCATTTATCCAATATGTCATTTGCAAGTATCTTCTCCCATTCTGTCCTTTGGTTGATTGTTTCCTTCGCGTGCAAAAGCTTTTTTTTCTTGATGAGGTCAGTAGTTCATTTTTGCTTTTATTTCCCTTGCCTCTGGAGATATGTCAAGTAAGAAATTACTAACCCTTTATCAGATACATCATTGGCAAATATCCTTTTCCATTCCATAGTATGTCTTTTAGTTTCATTGCTTGTTTCCTTTGCTGTGCAGAAGATTTTTATCTTGATGAAGTCCCAGTAGTTCATTTTCATTTTTGTTTCTCTTGCCTTCTGATAAGAAGCTGCTACAGCTGAGGTCAAAGAGGTTGCTGTCTATGTTCTCCTCTAGGATTTTGATGGTTTCCGGTCATATTTAGGTCTTTTATCCATTTGAATTTATTTTTGTGTATGGTGTAAGAAAGTGGTCCAGTTTCATTCTTCTGCATGTTGCTGTCCAATTTTCCCAATACTATTTGTTGAAGAGACTGTCTTTTTTTCCATTGAATATTTTTTCCTGCTTTGTCAAAGATTAGTTTACCATATAGCTGTGGGTCCATTTCTGAGTTTTCTATTGTGTTTCACTGATCCACATGTGTGTGTTTGTGCCGATATCATGCTGTCTTGATAACTTCAGCTTTGTAATATAGCTTAAAGTCTGGAATTGTGATGCCTCCAGATTTGTTTTTCCTTTTCAAGATTGCTTTAGCTATTTGGGGTCTTTTGTGGTTCCATACAAATTTTAGGATTGTTTGTTCTACCTCTGTGGAAAGTGCTGTTTGTATTTTGATAGTGATTGGATTAAATGTGTAGATTGCTTTGTGTAGTATTGACATTTTAACAATACCTGTTTTTCCAATCCATGAGTATAGAATGTTTTCCCATTTCTTTGTGTCCTCTTCAATTTAGTCCATAAGTGTTCTATAGGTTTCAGAGTACAGATTTTTACCTCTTTGATTAGGTTTATTCCTGGGTATCTTATATCTCATGGTTTTTGGTGCAATTGTAAATGGGATAATTTCCTTGATTTCTCTTTCTGTTGCTTCATTAGTAATGTATTGAAATACAACAGATTTTTGTACTTTGATTTTATATCCTGCAACTTTGCTGAATTCCTGTATTAGTTCTAGCCATTTTTTTGATGGAGTCTTTCAGGTGTTCTACATAGAGCATCATGTCTTCTTTTTTGACTTTTTCCTTGCTGATGTGTGTGCTTTTCATTTCTTTTTGTTTGATTGCTGAGGCTAGGACTTCCTGTACTATGATAAATAACAGTGGTGAAAGTGGAATCCCTGTCTTGTCCCTGACCATAAAGAAAATCTCTCAGTTTCTCCCCATTGAGGATGATATTAGCTATGGATCTTTTGTATATGGCCTTTATGATATGAAGGTATGTTCCTTCTATCCCTGCTTTGTTGGGGTTTATTCTCAAGAATTGTTGCTGTATTTTGTCAAATGATTTTTCTGCATCTATTGAGAGGATCAAATATTTCTAATTCTTTCTTTTATTAACGTGGTGTATCATGTTGATTGATTTGTGAGTTTCCCAAACAAAAACTAAAGGAGTTTGTGATCACTACACCAGCCCTGCAAGAAATATTATAGGGAAGTCTTTGAGTAGGAAAGAAACAGTTATAGAAAGTAACAAAAACTAGAAAGAAGCCAAGAAAATCTTCAGAAATAATTACTTTATAGGTGACACAATGGCACTAAATTCATATCTATCAGTAATTACTTTGAATGTAAATGGACCAAATGCTCCAATCAAAAGACATAGGGTGTCTGAAAAAGATTTAAAAAACCTCACAAGCCATCTATATGCTGCCAAGAAGAGACTCATTTTAGACCTAAAGACACTTCCAGATTGCAATTGAGGAGATGGAGAACCACCTATCATGATAATGGATATCAAACGAAAGCCAGACTAGCTATACTTCTATCAGACAAACTGGATTTTAAAGGAAAGACTATAACCAGAAATGAAGAAGGGCACTATATCATAATAAAGGGATATATCAAACAAGAAGTTCTAACAATTCTAAACATTTATGCCCCCAACTTAGAAATACCCAAATATACAAATCAATTAAAACAAATTAAAATATATAAAACAAACATAAAGAAATTCACTGATAATAATGCAATTATGGTAGAGGACTTTAGCACCCCACTTACGGCAATGGACAGATCATCTAGGTAGAGAGTTAACAAGGAAACAATGCCTTTGAATGGCACCCATATCATTTATTTTTAAGGGTAATGTCACCATTATCCATGGTAGGTGTAGAGCAAGACAAATATTAGGGAGAAAAGTACATTAGATATTGGAATACTTATTGAAGTGAAGGCCACAGACTCCTGTACACACTCTGGAAATTTATCATTCTTAAGTTAATTCTAGACCCAGGTCATTCTCCCCATCATTCATAATGGAATAAGAACTTAGAACCAAAATGAATAAGATGAGTCTCTGGGGACCTTCATGAAGGCTGAGTTACTCCAATCAGAAAAGATTGAGGTGCTCTAGAAAATATTAATCTAACTGATGATGAGCTCTGGGAAGATTGATTCAGGAATTAAAATAATCCTTTGCTCTATTCCAGCATTAGTACACAACTATAAAATGGCCTGTATGTGTTAGATCTATTTTTTCACAGCATGTATCTTCACCAAGAATTTTATTCACTACAGTTTATTCACTAGCTCCACAAGTGGTCATGACCTCCAGTATGTGTCTTTCATGGATTTAGATGGGACTAAGGACCCCACCTTTACTCTCTTCCAAATGTGAGAAGAGGACAAAATTCTACCTTTCATAATTTGAGAGACAGTGATGCTGTGTTATGCAAAAGTAGATTCGAAAATTGGGCTTCATCAAGGGATATCCATGAGGTTATCTTCTTTGGGTTGACAGTAAATGCTGTGGACCACTCATACTGAGAGTGGATGGGCCAGTGAGATGCTGGCTTAAGGACTGATATTTAGTCATGAGAGGAGAGGCCTGGATGACCAACAGCAGCAAATCAAGATGGCTACACGTTGGTCAATCTTTGGAGTCAGAGCTGCTGCTTCTATCTTATGATAAATTGCATTGATCATGCAGGTTACAGAACTCCTATCAGTATCAAAGAAAAGACATTATGTTTTGACATTGTCAGTTTCTGGAAGTGTCACACAGCACCGAGGGGAATGGCTCGTTTAATTTCAGTTTATAAATTAAACAAAGCAGAAAACCAAGATGATAAATCTGAAATGGTCCAAATATTTAAACTTAAGATATATCAAATTCATAGAATTGGGGTCAAAAATGACACTACCAAAATTTCACCAAGACCACCTTCAGGAAAAAAAAAACGGTTAAAATGCTCAGAGACGGAAAGGTTGTCTTCCCAATGAGGAAGGTTGAATCCGGGCTCTTTTTTGGAAGGGATGGTATGAGAACAATTATAGAAGGTTGTAAGTTATTCATTGTTTTAGCTTATTTTGTCCTAGTGAGGCTTTAACTTCATTTTCAAGTCTTCATTTCGCAATTAATATCTTCTTTTAGAAAGCCAGAAATAAATTTAACCTTTTGAGATTCTTCAGGCCTTTTAAATAGTAAGTCAGGCAGAGCCCTGAGAAACATTGCTATGGGCGTCTTTGGCTATTTTTACAAGGAATGTTGCACATCTGTGTGTCCACACGTAGCCTGGGGTCTCACCTCTGGGCTCTCCTCACAGAGGCTTGGCGGCGTTTCATTTATCTTAGGAAGGGAAACGGTGGAGTGGAGCCTGCCTGACTCTGGACCTGTGATTCCAAGGTGGAAAGAGTCCAAGATTGTTGCTCAGTCCATTAAGCAATCCCTTTTAGCTGAAGGGATTCATCTATCAATCTCGATTTTCAGCCAGTAATCTGCTTATTTAGAGGTTTAATTACATTTTCAGGTCACCCGAGCGCTTCTTCCAGATATTTAATAAAACGAGTCCTTATTTTATTTATCACACAGTATATTTTACATGGGCTACCCAGAACTGGGATGGAGTGAAGGGGGCAATTACTTATAAAAAGATAAACAAGTGAGATTTCCACGTTCAAAGTGTCCAGAGTTAACACAGGAATTATTTGGGTCCCCAGGCTCAATGACGATAGCGGATTGATCTAAAACTGCATGTAGCAGTCACCATTCCCGAAACAGAAAGTCAAATATTGATTTCCCAGTGCTTTTATGACCCATTTAACAACAGGCATTTTGGATTGGTTATTTCTTAGGGCTGGAGAGAATGTTCCAGCCAGCCTCTTTTGAAGCTTCCTCTTAATTATCTTCTCTGGAGACGGTAAAAATTGATGGGTAGCCCTGGTCCTGCACACGCATGTGAAAGTGCATGCACACACGGCCCACGCGCGCACACCCCCCCCCCCCCATAAAGGAGGCCGGCACACTTGTGGCACCTAACACTATGTAAGTTAGCTTGGATGACGGGAATTTAGATATTTTCCACAAAAACTACCAAATTGGGTGAGGGGTAGGTCCCATTGGGTATGTCTGCTAACAAATTCTCACTAATTGACATCAAGCCAGTTAATTTCTACGTAATAAGTGTTGAGTGATTCAGGAGCCTGCCCCACCCTCCAAGGCTGTGCCTATACAAAGCCCTCTACCTGTTTGGCTCTCAGAACAGAACATTTAATGTTTTGCCAAATTTTCAAAAATGCTGGCTGGGAGGAGGAACAACATTTTTAATCTTTTGCTCTTTGGGCTACTAATTATGTAGCTAAGGGTATAAAGAGGGCTTTACAAATCATTATTTCCATTAGGAAGGTGTTGGAACCAATTCCACAGAGGGCTCCCCTCCTATTTGCACAGCTGCTAGTCCCAGGGGAGGCGGCCGCTGTGGTGCTGGTTGAAGCGGGGCTTCTGTTCTGTTTCCCCAGCACTTGGAAGGAAAACAAAACAGGCCTAATGAAAAACACACACGGGAAATGCTTTATTACTTCATCAGCCTCACCTACTGCGCTCTGGCACCGTTCTGTGATTGGGAGGACTTCTCCCTCTGGCCGGCTTGCTCCCCTCTCGAGCGGAGCCGAGTGGGGCGGTATGAGGCCGATACTCTGTCATTTCCTGTCAGATCATTTTGGAGGAATTTGCTCTTATTTCCTCCTGGCCACAGTTCCCCACCTCCACCCCTGCCTCCCCAGCTCAGCACTGGCCCTATGCCCTACAGTACAGTGGTGTTAACTTCAAAACACAAGGTTTTGGAGGGAAGGGGCATCTGGAAACTCCGGGCACCAAACACAATCAACCTGTAACTCCTGAAAGCAGAGAGATGGGTCAGAACCACCACGTGATCCCTAACCTCCAGAGAAGACCAAGGAGCCTCACTTCGCTGGAAAACCAGTGGGTTTGGGTTGGGAGCGAGGAGGGTGCTGAAGTGAGTGAGTCACAATATTAATCCAGACTGTGATCTTCCCACATACATTTTCTTGACTTTTCACCAGAAAAGAGAGTCAGAGAGCAGACATTTCCCAAATCTCATTGGACCATTAGCAAGTGAATAACTCCTTTCATAAAAAATGTCTCCATTTCTTTATTCCACACAGAATGAAACCTGGATATAATAGACAATGCATTTATTCACACGGTACTCAGCAACCCCCTACTACCAGATAATCCAGGCATGGTCAATCAGGTATGGCTACCCAGGAAATTGGAATGCTTTAGGCCAGACCTTGGTGGGTACACCAGTGCCTGTCTGTAGCAATGCATCATCACTCACAGCTTTTTCCTGTTGTACCGTTTGCAACTTGGAATGGTACTGAGCCTTCTACTTAGAAAATGTGTTGTGAATATTTCGTAGATGTTCAGTAAATATCTGATAAATTAAGAGGATGGAATGATAAGCCACCACCCGATTTTGTAGTAATGGAAAGTGGGTGCTTCCAGGTAGCACCCCATATGTTGCTGCTCTCCTGGGGGTCAACACCACCTACCACCACAGCTAAATTGTAAGAGTTCTAGAATGTGGCTATATGGGCAACTTTTCCCAGATGAAATTTCTACCAGATTGGCTAATAACGGGTAGTTGTTATCTGATATATGTTAAACTACAAACTATGGCATAGGTAATACAGTACTATCACTTAGATGTTTCATCCAATGTGCATATCTTCTCAAAGAGTGTTTCATAAATACATCAATCAGTGAGTGTGATATTGGTGTAAGTAGCAAATGAGTTTCTGTTAGGGAGCCTTATGGTAAGAATTGATCTATGAGTGTAGATGTGCCTAAGTGCAGGATAGTCCTGCCTAAATTTAAATCCCCATGGAAATGTAGACATAAACGATGTAAACTAGCTTGTCTGATGGGGGAAAAAATTAGAGATGAGAACAAAATGCTCCTCCAAAGCAGAAGCCAGTCAAGATACTTGCCACGACTAGATGGCAGGAAAAGTCCTGTCTGGTGCATCTATACTTCATTTTGAGGCATTTGATAAACATCATCAATCCCGTCAACAGTTGATAACCATAAAAGCACTGTGAATACTAAAGATGTTAATTATATCATTATGATGGAAACAGTGAACTTTTTTTTTATAGAAGCAAAAGCCCTAAAAACATAAAAGTGTTGAGGAAAAACAAACCTTTCTCATAGATATGGAGTGAAACTTTGACGGTAAGAAGAATTCAGAAGGCCAGAGTAGTATTCCAACTTGCAGAAGGGTACATACCCAGGCCATCAACTATTGTAGCCCAGAGATTGATGAAATAGGAGACATTCTTGTCTGGGCTATTGCAGTGGTTTCCAACCCTCACTGCACCTTTGAGTCATCCAGGAAGCTTCTAGGAAGTGCGTTGGGTGAGCTACACCCATAGACCAATGAAATCAGAACCCCTAGTGGTGGAGCACTTGCATCATGACTTTTTAAAGCTCCCCCTATGATTCCACTGTGTAACAAAAATGGGCCACAGGCACAGTGCTCAGGTTTTAGTATCAGGATCACCTGGAGGGCTTATGAAACTAGTTTTCTGGGCCCAATCTCCAGAGTTTCACATTTACCAGGTTTGGAGCAAAGACTAGGAATTTGTGTTTCTACCATGTTTCTAGTGGTTGCTGCTGTTGCTGCTATTTAACCTGATGGTTTGTTCCTGACTTTATGGTGATAAGGCACCTAGGGAAATGGGTTTTTTTTTCTACTACATATGGTTCCTTCTTCAGTTCCAAGGGCCATATGAATCTACACAGGATGAAAGTGAGTGCTAGAGCAGTGTGAGATAATGCACTTGGGGACATCATCAAGGAATGTGACCAGTCTCAGCATAAATAGACCTACTGCGTCTTAGAATACACGGGGTAAAACATAAATCAGCAAGGAAAAGAGATGGGGGGGTGTAAAGCGTCTCAGAAATTCCCCTTGGGGCTGCAAGTTCATACCGTTCCTCCACCAGATTTTACCAACAAATGAACTTTAAAGCACACATCTGGAACTTCTATACTAGCCAATTAGTATTTGTTATGTTTGTAATATTAAAATTGTGATAAGCACTATAAATAGAAAACCATGAAATTATAAATGAAAACCATTCAAAATTATGTGAGAGAAAATTGGACTTTAAGAATTTGACTTTGAAGAGCTTGAAAGTCAGAGAAAGGCTGCGAATTAATCACCATACCAATTACTGTTAATTCCTAGCCAATAATTGTTTCAAGGAAGAGCCAGGTTTCACTTCCATCCCCATCTCTCCCTGGCCACATGCCCATCTTTTTTCCTGCCAGATGCAAATGTAACTCATGGACCATCCCACAGGTGTGGCATGAGTGACCATCGCTGGTCCTGCCATGGTGGCGGCCACCATCCCTTCTCCCCCAACACTTTACATTCACTTCTAGTCATCTTTGAGTTCTCACAATTTCATGGCAGCCCCAACCTAATTTAAAAAAAAAAAAATACAAAGAGTTACAAAGGCTGCCATTTGTAAAGCTCTACGTTAAGAAATGCAGTCATATCTTTATGTTTTCTCTTTTAAAATACTTTTAAACGATTAATGAAAATAGTGCAGTAGCAAGCCAGGCTGAAGGGAGACTGTAAGCTTACTCATGATTTACTGAGGTTTGTTGGGTGTCCATGGGCAGCTCTCTGGTGGTGTCACATCCAAGCAGCTCTGTCTAGCCTTTGAATCTTTGTATGAAAATCTGATCATGTGATTTTTATGTTTCTCATTTTCAATGGTAAGGCATATAGAGGTTCTTTTAACTTGTCTTCAAGAACTGGCAGTACCTATAGTCTTTGGATTCATCCAGTATTTTGGAAGTTGTTGGCTTTCATGTGGAAAACCTGTTAAGTGAGCCATGTAGCATTAAAGGCAAAGTGATGAGCTTGTGGCTGCTTCATAGAGGGAAGATTAAACCATATATATGAGTGAAGACCACAAAGGAGAAATATGCATTTTATTGACTAAATATTGTAGCGTAATTTTAGACTATGAACTCAAATATATTTGGTCTGATCAAATAAATCAGAATGTTTGGAAATAAGACACTCTGATAAATATTCTAATTAACTGAGTATTGATCAGAATTTGGGGGATGGGGAGGAGAAATTCTTATTGAAAAGTTTTCAAAAGAGAAAAAAATTATACTCACTCAACTTCTCATCTTAGCAAATGGGGTTCGTAAAATCAAATTTATCCATTTACAATTGTAAAACTTGTGTCTAGGTAATCGAGGTCTACTAAATGTAAAGTTGAGATTAGTTGTTACTCATTTAGTTTGCTTTGCAGTGTCAGACTAACCTAACAAGTACCAAACAATAATTTCAATTCCGGGACATAATAAAGATGAAAAGGAAAGATCCTCACCCTGTCGATTATATGTAAAAGCCCTTTTTTATTGTTTAAACATGTTAGATAATGTAAAAATATCCTACTAGTGTCAGGTTTTGCTTGAACACATTTTTCTTTTAAAAGTGTCTTTTTCAGTAAAGCTGTGGGAGATTTTTCTTTTCTGGTATTTAAAGTAAGATAAAGTTTGGCTGATTTCTTTGCCTGACTCTCCACTTCCCCCTCCAAAGGCTTAATAACCACAATCCTAAGATTTATGGTGAGTGACAAAGAAAAATAAGTAAATTATCTGTCTGAGGAGCCATTCTTCCTCTCTCTGGCCATACAGACTATTTTAAATGCTGCTAGCAGCAGTCTAATTAAAATAATTTCTGTCAGAAGTCTGTGAAATATGCAGCCACGGCCCAGCTCAATGTTCTTGAGCAGGAATGACAAATCTCTGCTTAATTGGTACTTAATATGGTAGTACAGGATTAGTAATTCTCCAGGATAAAAGGAGATAACAAGTAGAAATCTCTTGCTTGGGGCAGGGAGCCCTGGCAGATGAACAGACCAAATAGTGCTTACCCCCCAAACTGTTCCTATCAAGGGTTGTTAGTTTGGCCATCATTTATGAAATAAAAGACAATTAATGTACATTTTATGGCTAGTTCTAAGTCCTAATTAAATACAACTATGTACAAAGAATGTGAACAGCCTGACTTACAGAGACCAAAATAAATACTGGCAGAATTATGGTGACCACTGCAGCCTTAGCTCATCTCTTTATCCTATCTTGGGATAAGAATCTTGGCAGGGTCTTAAGCTACTTCTGAGGTACAGCCATTAAGCTGAGACTCACAGTGAATTTTAGAAAATTCGGAAATGCAAGAGTAGAAGGGAGAAAATTATCCATAGTAAGTTGGGTAATAATTTGGGGCCACTGCTAACAAGTTGGAATATTTCCTTTGTGTGTGTGTGTGTGTGTGTATTTCCAATGCATAGTTTCTATGTTTTGCTTATTCCAGAAATTGTTCCAGGCCATTTTGTACTTGACTTTTTTTTTCACTTAATATTAAGTAGAAATGTTTATATATAGTCATAACTGCTTGTAACTGCTTGGTATAAATATCACTTTTAATGTTGACACAGTATTCTATCAGGTAGAATAATAGTAGCTAATATCTATCTTGTGCTACGTGCCAGATGCTATTCTATAGGCTTTGCTTGCGTTAACTAATTAAATCAATAATAGCCCTATGAGTCCAATACTTTCATCATCTGCATTTTGTAGGTGTGGATACTGATGCACAGAAAAATTGCATTAATTTCTCCAAGGCTACATAAAGTGGTTAGCTGAACGAGGGCAATCCGACAACAAGAATTGTTCTTAATTATTTTACTAGATCATCTCTTTGAGGCACTACCTCAACTTACCCAGACAACGCCCTTGATCAAAATCAGGAAGTTTCTTTGTAAAGGACCAAATATATATATTCTAGACTTTGTAGTCCAAATGCAGTTTTTGTGTCATATTATTCTTTTTTCTCTCTCTTTTTTAAAAAAATAAACAAAAAAAAGCCACAGCATTAAAAAAATCTAAAAGCCATTCTTAGTTTACTGGCCATATGAAAACAGGCCATGGGACAGATTTGGCCCCCTGCTATAGATTCAAAGTGAATAAAACCTAACTGTGTGAATAGAAATTAAGATAATTAATTTTTAAAAATTGACACCAGTGAAACCAAATAATTGATTGGATTGGATTAACTGTTCTTACTTCAACTTGTAATGTTAGTATTATGAATATACTGCATAAGTATTTGTTAGTGTATACATATTTATAACAGCAGTTGAACTGACTGAAACTATTTAGGTTTTCACCAAAACTTGAAATTTAAAGTAATTATTATTTTACTTAAGGACAAAATGGATTTGTTCTTGGTAAATATCACAGTTAATAGAAAATCACAAATTTACATTTAGTCATCAATGTATGCCTTTGGGTGGACCACATAAAACTCTAGTGTGCTCTATTTATTCTTTTATGATAGCAGTTTTCACATTGTGGCCCTGAAACCAGTAGCATTGGCATCATCTGGCTTCATCTTGTTAGAAATGCAAATTCTTGGGTTGCCTGGGTGGTTCAGTTGGGTAAGCCTCTGACCTGAGCTCAGGTCATGATCTCACAGTTTGTGGGTTTGAGCCCTGCGTTGGGCTCTGTGTTGACAGCTCAGAGCCTGGAGCCTGCTTTAAATTCTGTGTCTCCCTCTCTCTCTGCCCCTCCTCTGCTCATGCTCTGTCTCTCTCTGTCTCAAAAATAAACATTAAAAAACTTTTTTAAAATGCCAATTCTTGGATTCCATTCCAGAAATAAAAAATTCGAGAGATAGAGCATATTAAAAGTTTGAGAATCGATGTTTTGGAGAAATCTAGTTCCAAACAAATTATTTTTGGAACAAGGCTCTGTGTGTGTGCACACAGGCACACACATATACACACAAACAAAAGGATTATTTGTGAGTAAAAATATCTCATATTATACTATACTATGATACGTTATGGAACTACCATGTAGACAAGACACAGAATCAGAATGAGCAAATTTTAAGGTTGCATGTGTATCTTAGGCAGGAATATGAATAAATCTCCACTGTCACACCTATCTTGTTATATGACACTGTATTGATTTTGTCACCGCTATTTCCTGGTTCATTACCTAAGCATGTCTTTCTTTATAACATTAAGGGATTTAAGACTTAAATATCTGAAAACTTCTTTTTAAATTGAATGTCCTCAATTATTGAGGACACTATCCCTGAAGCTTTAATTGACAAGTTTATTGTAACAAAATGTGTCATTTTAAAATGTCACTCTCAAGATTTAGGTTCTAGGGAAAATGGAGAGAGCACACTCTTCTCTGCTCTCCATCTGAATACAAGTATAAAACCTGGACAGAATGTGTGGAGCAGTTACTTGAAAACTTTGAAAAGTAAGCAGTAAATAGAAAATTAAGGACGAGGACCCAACTTCAAAATACAACTGAACTGGTGGGAGTTTACCATTATTGCTTCCCTGTCCCGAACCTGGAAGCAAACACAGCTGTAGAAACACATGGCGGAACCCCAGCTTTGGGAGGGAAAGCCTCAAATGGGGAGTCCCTGGAAACCAGAAGGAGAGCATAGAAAGGGAAGGGTTCACAAAATCAACCCCATAATGTTATTTACTAACTCTGAGACTCCAAAATTTGCACACCTCCTCATCCTAATCAGTGTATACAAAATTTTTAAAAGCAAATAGATTTCCATCCAGGTCTCTGACTGGGTGGGATACTCATGGAACATATCTGAATAGCAATGGGCTTAATACCTGAACTTGCATTGGGGCCACAGTCCATAGAAAGCAAGTTGGAACTTGTGGCCTGAAAATAATCAGGTCAATTGACTACTGAAATAAAAATATCAAAATTCTTCATAAACTTTAAATAGGATCCAGAGTCTTGTAACATAGTAGTCGCATTTTCCATACTCCAACAATTACTTGGCATATGAAGAACCAGGATAATTCAACTCATATGGGAAAAGGCAATCAATAAACAGCAATGCCAAGATTACATGTAAGTTCAAATTGTCTGATAGAATTTAAAGCAGCTATTGTAAAAATGCTCTGATAAGCAATGACAAACTCTCTTAAAGCAAAGGAAAAATAAGTCTCAACAGAAAACAGAAAACAGAAAATATAAAGAAGAACCTAATGGAAATTTTAGTACTGAAAATACAATAACAAATAAAAATAACTCACTGATGAGCTCAATAGCAGAATGGAGATGACAAAGTAGAGTCTGAATGTAGAAATTATGCAAAATAAACAACATAGAGAAACTAAGATTGAAACAATTAACAGAAACTCAGGTATCAACAGGAAAATAATAAAAGGCCCAATATTCATGTCAAGTCAGTCCCAGAAGTGAAAGGGAGTGATGCTTTAAGACAATTGAAAAGATAATGACTGAAAATCTCCCAAATTTGGTAAAACATAAACCTAGAGATTCACGAATCTCAGTGAACCCCAATGAGACAAACTCAAAGGAATCCATGCCAGACACATCATAATCAAATGGTTGAAAACCAAAGGCAAGGAAAAGTCTTGAAAGCAGTCAGAGAAAAAACAGTCTATTATCTATAGAAGAATAAAAATTCTAATGACTGCAGGTTTCTCATCAGAAACCAAGGAGACCAGTGGGATGTGGCACAATAATTTTCAAGTGCTGAAAGTAAAGAACTATCAACTCAGAATTCTTTATCTAAAGAAAATATCCTTTAGGAATAAAGGTGAAATAAACATTTTTAGATGAATGAAAACTAAGATAATTTATTGCTAAACAAGTTTTGCAGAAAGAAGGGAAAGGATAGTAGAAGGAAAGTTGGAACATCAGGAATGAGAGAAATATACATATAATAAACTATTGTCCTCTTGAGTTCTTAAAAACTGTTTAATGATTGAAAAGAAACATTATAGCCTTGTCTGATGGGGTTTTCAATGTGTATAGATGTAATACATGACAACTACAATATCCAGAGAGGGGAGTATAAAAGGATCAATATGGTGATAAGGTTTCTACATTCTATTCTAAATGGTATTGAGTCTATATAGATTATGAAAAGTTAAGTGCATACACTATAATCCTTAGAGCAACCACTAAAAACTTACAAAAAGAAATATAATAAAAACACAATAAATTAAGATGAAATAGTAAAAAGTAGTTCAAGTCATCCAAAAGAAAAAATAAAAGGATAGGCTTAACTCTAAATATCTCAATAATTACATTAGATGTAAATGGTCTACACACATCAATCAAAAAATAGAGATTACCAGAATGGATTAAAAAATTATGCCCTCCACTATGTGCTTTCTATAAGAAACACACTTACTATAAGTGATATAGTTAAGTTGAAAGTATAAAGATATGCCCCATATAAATAATAAATGAGAAAAGTAAAATAATAAATTAAAAAGTATGTGCCACAAAAACATAAATTAAATATTTCTTCCATTTGCTCTTCCTGGAAAAATATCTGCCATTCAAGAACCCTGATACTTCAATATGAAGTAAACTCATTTGATTACTTGAGATTGTGTTGAATCATCATCAGGTCTGTGTAAGCTGCATTTTTAAGTGGGCTAAATACAAGCTTAATTAGGAATGAATTAAGATTTCATCTGTCATTTCCAAGGATGTCATTTTTCTCACAGTTTCATAAATGTTTCTGTGTAGTGAAAAGCACCACAAAGTTTAAAATTTGATTTTATTTATAAGGCAAAAATCAACCTGAATATTCACATATAATCTTTTAAATGAGAAAAACAAGCATAGTCCCCAAGCTCACACAAGGCTCTAAGTGTTTATTAAATATCATAAATACATCAGATTTGTACCTGTGCTCACAGATAGACGTGCATACACAGGCAGGTCACAGCTCCTTGGAAAACCACCCATGTTCTCTTCCTCGGCCATATTATGTAACACATATGGTTCCTGTCAGTAGCACTCATTCAGAGAGATAAAAATCCTGCAACAGCTAAGTTCAGCCTCTCTCCACTGGCCCTTTCCTTTGATTTCCAAGATATCAAGTGACTATTCACTAAACCCTATAATTGCCAACCTTAGCCATCCCACCTCTGAAAGAAGAGGAAATAAATGGTCCATTTAAAAAATATTTTTCTAGTACATTGCATAATTAACCTATCTTGATTCATTCTGATAGTAGCTTTAGTAATTTTTTTAAAGAAAGAAAGACAGTGAAAGACACATGTGTTGAGTAACTGTGCATAAAAATTTGAAAAACAATTTAGGGACACATATCATAATATACAGTATTAAACGTATTTGATACCATAGTAATAAGTGATAGTCATGGGCATGGGGAAGGTTTCTTTCTTGAATACTTTTACAGAGATGAAGCTAGCATTGTTTTCTTCAAACCTGGCTTGAATTCAACTTGACACATTGTTCTTTTTCTTTTTTGTTCTTCCTGTCCTTAACTTTTCTTCTGCAATGTGAAAATACAAGGCAGATGTCTTCATCTCACTGGAATGCTTTTAACCTTAATGAAGGGTTGTAATAAATCAGTACTTTCAACCTGCTTTCTATCATCAACACATACATACTTTTTGAGATATTAGTCTCTAAAGAGATTATTAGAAATAATTAGGACAAGTTAGAACTTACAGTTATTAGTTTGTTAATGGACATATAGTTGCTTTCTGTTTACTATATTTAACTTGCAGAAAATTATCTTGTTTGAACGTCTATAAACTGTAGTTATTGGATAAGACCTTTTCTTTAAAAAGTCATCAATAATTTAATTTTATGCTAGGATATGTGTGGACTATGTATGCATATTTACATGCACACATAGATACATTCACATAAAAAGGACTGTTAAAGTAATTGGGTGATTTTTGAAAGTTACATGTATATATCATACAAACTTACAAACTAGGAAATGAAGAACTTTGATCATTTAAAGATTTTCTTGATTAATATGATAAAATTCAAATTTACCTTTTCTTGCCTACATACAGTATTTTGTTACTTCACATTTTGCATTTTTTATTTATTCAGGATTCAAAGATATCAACTTTTTCAATAAACAAAATTCAGTACCCTGAACTCCTCTCATTAATACACAGAAGAAAAATTGCCTGCAAAACTACAGTCCCAAAAAAGGGAGGTGGTATAAATAACCTCATAAAAATGTGGTGTCTTGGTGACCTATTTTAAATGGAGGAATTTTGGTGATAGCAAAACAAATCACTACTTTCCAAGATCCCATCAATTAAGATGCAGCTAGGATTTCTGCTAAAAACCCCAGCTAACAATGGCTGAAACTGAACATGTGATGGATATGAATAAGTTTTGCAGTATACTAAGCAAAGATAAATTTTTCTGACGGTGACATCCATAAGAAAATTTTATAAGCAGTCTAACTACTTATCTTGATTCTCAAATGTTTAAAAAAGCTGTTCTGACTTCCAATGAATCAAACCTACTCATTCACCTTTCAAGAGACCATAAAGTTTCATGCATGAAGCCCTGGAGGAGAAATTATGAGATTTAGGTTATGGACTTCCTTCTCGGAAGAGGAGAACCAGGCCACCCCAATTCTGTGGCATCCTTCTGGCACATGGATGGCCTCCCACATGGGGGCTGGATTATAAAAGCCTTTTATATATTTGAGTCTGTGGAACAATGGAGTCCAAGACTTACTTTCCAATGTCAGTTCTGCCACTTGGGTGACATAAAGAAAATCAGTTGCCTTGCCAAACTTCCATTTTCCCATTTTAAAATGGGGCTGAAGGTATTCTTATAATGTGTGTGCAATTGCTTGTGACCAGTAAAGTGATATTCAGCTGTCTGGGTAGTCTGTGCTGGATATTGTAGATACTGTTGGTGGCTTGATCTATATTGACCTGTCTGACCTTTAGCATTTGAAACTTGCTCTTTCCCTTTCCAACTTCCTTTCCAAAACAACACACATTTTTCTGATCATAATTCCAGGCAGAGTTAGATGGCATCTCAAAACATATCTCAAAGTTGATCAGTTAGAGAAACCGAGGCCCACAGAAAAACCCAGAACCCCTCGAGGGTCTTGATACCACTGGTATAATTCTCTTCTCTCTTTTATTCACTGATTTATTCATTCCATAAACATTTACTGAGCACCTATCATGTGCTAGCCACAACACTATCCTAATCTCTCTTCCAAAGTGTAGTCTGTAAAAGTATTATACCATCTTTCAATGCTGTTGTCTGTGGTGGAGGTAAGATTCTGATCATAATTTAATCATTATTTAGTCAGTTTTACAGGCATGCTGGTAGTTTTCTATGATTGTTATTGTTGTCACTGTTACTGCTGCTAAGGAAGCCTTCCTCTAAGTTGGCACTAAGAAAAAGGTCCAATGTCGAGCTCAGATAAAAGCAGGCCTGCCCCGGGTGAAGCTCGACTACTTCCACCCCAGAACTTCTGAGGCACCTCAGCAAAATTCCTAGAATTTCAATAGTATCAGAGTCTAAGAACCACAGCTTTGTACAATTCTCTTTTTTGGGGAGTGGGAGGGCTTGACCCAGTGGTTTTATCTCTAGATAGAGGATTATTATTATTACTTCAAGAAGCCATAGAAGCTTAGATCACCCCAAAAAAGTTAACCTGCTTTCTTTCCACCATTATGCCTACATCCGTGAGATAGAGGGGTAAGAAATGAACATTTCCTCATTTGGGAGGATGCTTCCTTTATGTATTGTATGTTGCTTTGGCTCTGACTGGCTACCATTCTGTGAATAAACAGGCCTGTTAAGACTATTCTAGGGGCGCCTGGGTGGCTCAGTCGGTTAAGCCTCCGACTTCGGCTCAGGTCAGATCTCACGTTCGTGGGTTCGAGCCCCATGTCAGGCTCTGTGCTAACAGCTTGCTCAGAACCTGGAGCCTGTTTCCGGTTCTGTGTCTCCTTCTCTCTCTCTGCGCCTCCCCCTCTCATGCTCTGTCTCTCTCTGTATCAAAAATATTAAAACATTAAAAAAAAAAAGACTATTCTAACTCCAAGGGCACCTGGGTGGTGCAGTTGGTTAAGCAACCAACTTCGGCTCAGGCCAGGATCTCACGGTTTTTGGGTTTGAGTCCTGGGTCAGGCTCTGTGCTGACAGCTTAGAGCCTGGAACCTGCTTTGGATTCTGTGTCTCCCTCTCCTTCTGCCCCTCCCCAACTCATGCTCTCAGAAAGAAATGAACATTAAAAAAATTTTAAAGGACTATTATAACTCCAAATGAGTGAGGTTCTTCATTGGCTTGGTTAGTCTGTAATGATGCTCCAGTGATATTAACAAACCCACCATCACAGTGTGCTTTTACAGCTCCAAATCTTCTATTCTCCCAGGAGCATGGGTAGTGGGACTGATGTTTTGATAAAGTTCTTCATCACTAAATATATGCTGTTCAGAGAAGACTACTAAATTAGGAATACACATGAGCTAATTATGGTGAGCAAATCAAAATACAAAAAAAATACATATTAATAAACTTATGAAATTTGAAAGCTGTGTTTGTCTAGATTAAATTTTTTAAATGCTTTATTCATTTATTTTTGAGACAGAGAGAGAGAGAGAGAGAGAGAGAGAGCACACTAACAAAGGAGGAGCAGAGAGAGAGACAGACAATTTGAAGCAGGCTGGAGGCTCTGAGCCGCTAGCACAGAGCCCTACACGAGACTTGTACTCACAAACCATGAAATCATGATATGAGCTGAAGTTGGACACTTAATCGACTGAGCCACCCAGGCACCCCTCTATTTGTCTAGATTAAGAAGAGGTATAAGACATGCAATAAATTGATTATTTTGAATTGAGCAGTTTGGCACATGGTTACATTTAGAACATAGTAAACTTTAGTGACATCAGTTTCTTTTATAAAATGGATGTAATAGAAGAAAAGCTTCCTTTGCATAATTGAGTTTGGGATGTCCATCAAGCCAATCTACGTTTTGCACATTTGCATGCAATCCATAGGCAAAATGACTTCCATTTGTCTCTAGGATTAATGCATGACAACTCTGGTTTCCACATGCCTTGGACTAAGCCCATTTCTGTCAAATACTCTGGAGGCATAGAGCCAACATTTACATTCTTAATGGGGTTATGAAACATATTTTTTCAGTAACTATACTGTTTGCTAGATTATTATTATTAAAGCTCCAGTTTTTTCTTTGTGGTCAATAAACCACATCAACTGATCTAATCCTCAGGATTTTTCCATACTAAATTATTTATTTTGCTTGTTCACAAGAAGAAAAGAAAGGAAAACAGTATTTCCTCTCTGTGAAACTCTACAAGTAAATTGTGTAGAATTTAAGCCGTTTGCCCTGTGGTTTCTTATATAGACATAATTAGGTTCTTAGATAGACATAATATAGGGCTGGTGCCATACAAAACATGATTTTTATCCAAATTAGACTTTTCTTATTGAACAAGTGATGTTGCTTTGTTTTGGTATATTTGAAAAAGATTCCTACTAGTTTATATTTTCCTATTTTATTCATACATGATATATGTGGGAAAGAAAAATGATTGATCGTTCCAAGTGCTTCTAAAAATAAAAAGCTGGGATTTCATTTTTCAAATCTCTGCTTAAAATGAAGTAGTCCTTTAAGAGTTCAGGGCAGATACCATTCTTCCAGAAGTCCAGCCCAGTTTCTAAAGATTTACTCTGTGGTTTTAAGGACCAGAGTCATTCTAGCTCACACGAGTAAGCCATTCTTGACCACAGACGAGGAGCTGATTCTTGTCAAGAGGGACTGCAGGCCACCATGCAAAGGACACACACACTGTGCAGGGCAGTACTATGGAACTCCTCAGCAGGACTTTTTATTTGTTGGGTTCCTTCCACATACTGTAATATAGTTCTCCAAGGGCTAATTACTACAGAAAATAAATAAAAATAAAAAGCGCACCCTCCCACTGTGAGTCTGTCACAAGGAAAGCACTATACCCTAAAGAATCAGGCTGAGGATAGTGTGTTTACTTCCTTCCTCACCCTGCTTCCCTACTACTCTCTCTTTTCCGACCATCTTACCAGAGTGCAAAAGAGCAAATTATAAAGCCCGAGGTAGAAAAGGACATGAATGGGACAGTGACTGTCTCAGTTCATCCACTGTCTGCTAGATAGATAGAGAAGGCCCCCTGCTTATCTGGTATAGAAATGAAAGCCCCCCCCCACACACACACACAAGAAATCAGAAGTACCATACTGTGTGAATGTAACCTGGTGCCTTTCTGGAGGAGTATCGAGCAGTATATTTTGCAAATGTTTGGTGTCAAGATGTCCAGCAATAGGAATTTCTCCTACGGACAACAATCATGAGTGCATACCTAGAGTTAACTACAAATATGTTCATGGCGACATTATTTATAATGGCGTAAAACTGGAAACAATTTCAATTTCCAGCATAATGGTTTGCTTAAGCTATGACATAATCATCATTCAATAATTCCGCCAGAGAATATTTATAATTTAATAATTTTGTGATATATTGATAAGTGACGAGAACAGATAACATTAAAAATTATGTGTGTGTGTTTAAAATAAATATTGGAAGGCTCCATATACTAAGTTGTTAACGGCATATATCTCTGTATTGTGATATTTGGGGTTATTCATCTATTTCTAGATGCTCTCCAATAAGTATGAATGACTTTGATAACAAGAAAATATTTTTTTGAATATTGGAAAAAGAAGAAGTGCCCTGAAGAGATGAAATGCCTTTGTAGGAATTGACTGAATGATTAATTGTTTAGAAATCTGCTTTGTGCCTTCACAGGTTAAATGTAATCCAAAATAAGATATGATTTCTTTGTAAAAAGGCTTAATTGTTTCTTTAGGAAAACTGTCTTGAACTTGGCAATGTAGCAGCTTATACATCCACATGTTTTACTTTTATTCTTTTTCTCCCCCCAAACAAAGTTCAGATTTATGGTACCTGCTGTTGCTTTTAATGTCGTAGTTGCTCCTAATTTCTGTAGCACAGTGAAATTCCACCAGTCTCCACTCCACAATTTGCCCTCAGCCACAAATGGTCTGGAAGACGTAAAACCAAGATATTTTCTAAGGGCAGGTAGCAGACACTTTCACTAAATATGAAATACCAAAGCCACCCCAAGCCAGAGAGTATTTACTAAAAAGGTGGCAAGGAAGCAGCAGATAAGTAAGCTACTCCGACTGGACAACTTTTGACGTTGGATGTAAGCCCCTTCAGTGAAAGAGGTCTTTGAAAAGAATCATGAGCCCTCCTCCACATAGAACCACAACTGTCCATGAGATGTGAATTTGACCTTTGAATAAACAATCTAAAATAAAAAAGAATAATACAGAATTTTATTTTCACTTGCCAAAACCGGACCGGCATTGTAATATATGTGCCGCCGAAGCAAGCACCGGACCGGCATTGTAAAAAGATGGTTAAAGTCACAGCAGTAGAGCCCCCGTCCAAGTCCTAGCTGTGTGAGCTTGGGGGAGGTTTAAACTCTTCATGCTTCAATTTCCTTCAGTGTGAAAGGGATATTAAGAATGTGCTTAGTGTTACGGGGTTAAAACGGAGGTTAAAACAATTTTTATACTTTGCATATATTTGATAAATGGAAAATAATCTACAAATGTTACTTCTTTTATTTTTTAATTTTAAGATGATCCTTCTTATATTTATTTGGTTCAGTCCCATAACCAATAAAGGGACTTTTCTTATGATTTCCAGGAAATAGAAGAAAGTCTTGGAAGTGTTCAGAAAACAAAGGCATATTCCAAAACCTATTTCAGATTCATAAATATTGACCCAACTGATTTTTGGCTACAATCCATAGCTTCCACTCATAATTGCAATTCATAACTTCCCAACTCCTCTTTGCTTCAAATTACATTCCTACATAGCTCTCTATTCTGAAATGCATATATGTGATAAAAAACAACGTACTGACTCTTTAGAGTGGGATAATGTGGGGCAGTCATGAGTAGCGCTTAAAAAAACCTGCCCTCTAAAACAGAAAAAGGGTTTGTGTGCTCCTCTAGTTTTTGAACAATGTCAGTCAGCAATGATTTCTTCACTTCCTGTTCATCTCACTGTGGTCACAGGAAACGACATATCATTAACTATTCTGAAAATAACTTCTAGGCTGCAGAGGAATCCTACTTAATCTTAGTCACTATACCCCCCTTTGCAATTACTTCAACAAATCACCATCACCTAAAGGAAAAATTAACACCTTAAAACATTCTGAGTTCTGGTCCACTTAGTTACCAATTTTTGTGTGCAAGCTAAACCATTCGCTCCTTTAGCCATCCCTGCTGAGAGTCAAAAATGTAGTGATCTTTATATTATGCTCATCATTCATATTTGAACATGAGGTCCGTGTCATGGCCATCAGACTCCAAATACTATCATAATATATATTATAATAGCAAAGAGGAACATCGGTGGGCCAGATAACAATAAAAGGATTGTATTTTTGAATGCAAAAAAGTAAAAGATAGTTTACGGCAGACATTTGCCTCTACAAAACATTAATAGGCCCATTGATCCATCAACTAAGTGTCCAAATATCACAGATACTTGGACACATAGGTGCATTGAAATCATTCCAATTTTCTTCATTCAAAAAATATTCCTATCACACACTTTATTAAGAAAACACCTCCACTGCAAAGCCTCTAAAGAAAGAAATGATACCAGGTTTTAAAAAGTAATTCATATATATTTGGCCTATATTTTAAGTCTGAGGTATGTATAGTCAATATAGCATAAGACAAGTACTGCTAAAATGAAAACACTTACTGGCCAGAGGAACCCAGAGAGTTATCTGCTACTGTTGTCAAAACCTAATGGTGGAACGCAGGTGAAGGATCTTCTTTGCTCAAAGGACCAAGATCTGAGAGGTTCAAAGAAAAAGAAGTTCTTAGAATTAGGCTCCATAAGGGTACAGGGTGGAGGGTAGGGGCTGTGTTTTCTTTGTGTTGTGTCCCACAGTGGTACATAGTGGCATTCAATACTTGTTGAATAGATGGGCGAATGAAGAAAAATTAGAAGATAAATATCATAAATGCCCTGTGTATTACTTACAGTGTGTGGGTGTGTATGCGTGCCTTATTCTGATAATTGCAGGTGAACACTGGCACCCGGAGTAAGCAAACTTGGTAAGCAAAGCTCTTTGCAACGCGGCATCCCAACAAGTCTTATTCATGCCAAGCACCATCACTTAACAACAGAAAGTGGAGGAGCTACGCATTCCCTGGTTTTGTTTCTCCTGGCACTCAGGACATCTTGGCTACTGCCTAGGAATTACACAAGAAGTAAAATTCTGATGCCTAAGTTAGCAATGAATTTATGTAAACAGGAAAAAAATATTTATTGTTTAAATAAGTCACAAAATTGGACCATGGTCTTGAAAAGGCTGAAGTTTCAGTATAAATGGCAACTGTCCAAACAATTTTACATTCGTGAGTGTACTTCAGGAGGATCTTTTGTGAAATGGACACTAGGGAAGCATAATATCAGAAAGGGAATAAAAGGATTTGGTACAGGATCACCATAAAACCCAATTATTTGAGGTGCTTTCTTGAAAACTTTCGACAAGGTAATCTCTATTTCTGAGATACATAAATAGACATATTTGTAAATATGTAGAAGGTTAGTCATAAGTTTTATCACTGCTGTTGTATATTCTTGCTGCCTCTGTTACGTCCTGGTATTTAAAAAGAGTACGGCTATCAGCAAGGGTTGGAGATATGGTTTTATATGTTTTTTTCAGCCTTGGGTCATTATTTGAAACATAAATCAAAACCAGGAATTTAGTCTTGCTACTAGAGTGCATGCACTATAACAGAACCAAAAGAAAACACCAGATTTTCAAAATTTGGATTCTAATGAAAGTCATAACTCCACTCCAGGCAAAGTTTTGGTTTTTAATGTTTGTTTGTTTGTTTGTTTCATTTTTGCTTGTTTTTGGCTATAGTGATCCTGCTACAAAAAATATTTTACATATGATTTTATAGAATATCTCCACTGACACAGCTTACCAACCGTTACTGGAATCAAAGCTTAATATTTTGAAGTTTCTCCATTTCAGTTCTTTGATACAATGATTTTCAAGCACCCCTTAAATGCCTCACCCCACACTGAATCCTGTTAAAGATGCAAAGGAAGTGCATTATATAGCCCTTGCCTTCTGAAAGCTTACATCAGATGAAGTTATACTTGACCAAGAGTCAAGTGCTGAAATGTGTACTATGAGCTGTGCAGGCCATGGAAAATCAGACAGACGAGGCATGTGTGGAGGACAAAGCAGGCGCTGGTGAGGGAGGTGGAGCTGGGAAGAGGCTGACAGAGGAGGGAGGTGGGTACCTGGGGCACTGAACTGGCAGGTGCAGAAATATGCCAGCAGGAAAACCAGGCAAAATAAAATGGAGTATAATTTTCTTCTTGGAAATTTCAAAGTGATCTAATAGCTAACCTTCATTGAATATTTATTAAGTACCAGGCTGACTTGACTTGCATCGTTCAATTTAAACCTAAAAACAGTTGAGATAAGATACTATTATTATCCCCATTTCCAGATGAGGAACCTGAACTTCTGAATGCAGGTAACTCTGCCACACAGCTCGTCAGCAGTGCAAGCAGATGAGAAGACAGGCAGTGTAGCTCCCACGTCACGTTTTATACATTCCATTGATCCATGGAGTTCTGCGCAATATTACAGGAAGAAAGTTAGACAGGCTTAGCCTGATGTTAGTGATGCAAGCATCACTGTAAGGAAACTGTCTAGAGATTGGAAACATAATTTCCAAGACTGTTTAATACGCTAGGTCCTGAATACGATCTTTAAATGGATTCCTTGTTCTATAAAATGGGCACACACTCACAGACAAGGCAGTGGTGATATCTCTTTGATCATAGAACCCGCTGTTATCATGTAGGTCAAGAAAGGCATCTAAATTCTACACAAGAAGTCAGCCAAAGAAGCCAAACTCTGGGCCAGTGATTTAATCTTTCTTGATCCCATTTCCCTCATTGTAAATGAGGGGTAAGGACTTGGTGATCTCTAGGGTCTGTTTTGAAATTCTGCAAATATTTTATAAATGTCACTAACAATTTCAGACAAACATTCGAATTCCAGAAATGGAAATGTCAACTGAATAATGAGTAGCAGGCGCCATGTGGAAATTCTGTCATGATCGTTCTTGAAAAATAAGCCTTCTTTGTTTCATTAGTGACACAGGAAGGCAAGTACTCCAAAGACTTCCTTTAACAACTTGAAAGTCTTTCTAAAAAGACAAATGCAGAAGAATTGAAGTGTATTGTATGAAAAATGGAAATGTGTATTTAATATCAATTTTTTTGGTCGTAAAATCACCATAGCCTCATACCTCAATTAATCTAAATATTCAAGAGAGTGAAATATGTTTTACTGAAGTATGCTTGAGGCCAACAGTATCATTAACTAATTGATCTCTTGCTTGGCCAAGTGATGAATCAACCCTAAAATATCTATTTCCTGACTGTTTATGTTTAAATGCAGCCATTTCCGAAGGAGAAACTTGCAAATGAAGCACTTCCTCATTTAACGGGAACATTCTGAAAACAAGTCCTAGAAGATCTCTTTCAGTGAACTCCCAAGTATATCATATAGTGATTTGAGTTTCCCTAGCCCTCGACTTTTCATGTCCTGTGGTAGAAGTGAGAAGGGGTAAAAGCTTCATGTGTTTTCATTTATCTTTTTTTCACGTATTCTTTAGAATAGAGTTATGATTTTATCTGCTCATGAGTGTTCTTACAAAGTATGAATGTATAGTTTTGCTCCTTGCATTTTTTTGATAGCTTTTTAGATTTGTTATGCATTAAGCTGTAATTTACAAACAGTAACATGCACAAACCTTAAACATACAGCCCAATGATTTTTTTCCATATTATGTACCATGTTAACCACTGCCCAGATTAGAAGACATTTTCATCACCCAGAGAGTTTCCTTGCGTACGTACCTTGCTAGTCAATAACGCTCACCCCACTGAAGTAGCTCACATGCTGATTTCCATTTCCACAGACTCGTTTTGCCTGTCCTTGAAGTTCATATAAATGGAATCACATGTTACAGACTCTTTTGTGTCTGACTGCTCTCACTCACTGGAATATTTTTTAAGATTCTTCTGTGCTGTGTGGACATCAATAGTTCATTCCTTTTATTGCTGAATGCAGGGCTCTAGGAGTCTGTTTATCCATTCACCTGTTGATGGGTATTAAGGCTCCTGCCAGGCCTGGGGCTATTTTGGATAAAGCTGTGATGAATATGCCTGTCTTCTTGTGCATATAAGCACTTGCTTCTTCTGCATGTAGCCCTAGAAGTGGAGCTGAATTGTCCCAGGAGAGGTATGTGTTTCACTTTCTGTGCGTTTTATGAATCCCATTGGGAAAGTGCCACATTAAACATCTACTGCGCAGGTGTATGTAGCTGAGATCTGCAGGCTGGGTAAAAGTGGAACATCTGGGCACACTCATAGTAATCTCCCAGATCCAGCATTTGCTCAGTGACTAAACAGCCGATCCAACAATTTTTCCAGAGTTACCTATTCATACACTGAAGGTGAATGCACCTTTTACAACCTTCCTGGATGCTGGGGAAATCCTGCCGCTCTACCACAGGGAGATAGATCCTTCTCCGGAGACCAGGTGAGGAATTCCTAAGAAGAAATGCATCACCAACCAAATCCTAGCATGTGAGAATCCTGGGCAAGTCCAACCTGACTTCTCATTTGACCATTCAGGCTTCCACAGAATTTGATAATCCCTCAAGTCTAAGATTTGCCTGTGTCCCTGAACACAGTAGACTTCAGCCTCAGGAAGTCTCAGTCATTTTAAAACCCATCTCCCTCTGTTCAGATAATCATCTTTCCTCTGATATATTGTGGCTAGCCTGCAGGTGTTGAAAAGGTGGTCTTCATTTAGCCAGAGAGCAATAATCCCAGAAAGTATATTTCCACAGCTACATCACCCTCCCCCATTACCCACCATCAAAGCCAGCCAGTTCCTTGCTCCCTCCAGCTGTGAATCTGTGGCGTTCCTTGGGTCATATCTGTGTCATTGGTAGCAAACTCTTATAATTCTGCCCCTAAGTCGAAGTAGAAAAATGCCCACAGGGATCAAGGAGAGTGTCTCCTTACACAAATCTTTTTTCTGATAAGAGGTGACCCATAGCCAGAACCAGAGATTTATATATGCATTTTGACATAAATCTGCATCTGTAATTATGAGTCATAACGATCTTTATAGGCTGCACTAAATTGGTGAAGAAGAGTTACTGTTATTGACAAAGCATTGACCTGAACATTAGTGGAGGAAGAGCTAATTATTTTTTTTTTTTCCTGAGGAGTGAGACTTCTTTTCTAGTTGTGAATCACTTTGAACCTGGGCCTTTCTTAAGTATCTTTTCACATCTGAAAATAAACATGACTAAGCCTCCCATACTCAGCCTGTATCTTTACATAATTGTAGATGTGTAAAAATTTCAAAACACATTCTAGAGGCGTTTTGTTCCTTCCCAAGACAGTGATCAGGTTATGGGAGGTGGCTGAAGAGGCCAATCTGTGTTTTGTGAAAGCAAGTTATCTGTGCTCTATGCTCCTGTGTCTCGAAGACGGAAGCCTATTTTTAGCTGGACATGCTGAGATTCTAGTGTGGATCCACCATTAGCCTTAATAGAGCTCCAGGCGGCTCACTGCTGTGTAGTCAGCCCAGAAAATGTACTCTTTGGAGCAGTGGAAGGTTAAAGTGAGCTTTAAATCACAGCCTTATCATACTTGCATGTTATTGGCAAGTCTGCCTAAAAATAGAATCTCATTACTTTAATTCTACAGTATTCTTAGGTGAGCCAACCTTTATTATTAATAACAGCATATCACATTTATATAGCACTGTCTGCTTAAGAGAACTTCACAAATTATACACATAAAACTTTCCTACCTTAATGTAACAAGCTGTGGGTTAAGAGGGCAGAAGCGAGGTGGTAAGTAGTGGCCCCCACGCTCGAGCCAGACAAGGGGACTAAAGAAGTGTCACCAGGTGGCTCTAAACAAGGCCACTCTTTCAAGTGGAGCCATTTTAATTTTTCGAGAGTATGTTGTGTTTTGCATTGATGATTTGCAAGGCCCTGGGGACAGTCACAGTAACCTCAAGAATAATAGGCTGCTTCTAGAATATATTTTGTGTGCATCTCTTAGGTCTCAGCTGAATTTTGAAAACAATAAGGGCAATAAAAATGCATGCCTCTCCCCTGTCTTCTCGCACCCAACCACATGGTGCTGAAGCGCCCTTCTGTGGGTTCCCATATCTAGCTTGGGAGCCCAAACCCAGCTAATTAGGATGGAAGGAAGATGGAACATTATCATCATTTAAGCTCATACTGATTCCTTGCCAAATTGCATAGAACGATTAGGGGAGTGGGTAGCCATGCTTCATAGATAAATGCTGTGTGGATGTGTAAAGAATGCCTTTTAGGCATGGGGCAGTGTTGTATGCAAGATTCAAGTTCAACAATGTAACTCAAAAACTGTGTGTGTGTGTGTGTGTGTGTGTGTGTGTGTGTGTGTGTGTGTGTAAGAAGGAGAGAAAGCTGCGTGGTGGCAATAGGTATTCAGTCAGCCTACAATTGAGTGGGACAAACATAAGAATGGGGTAATAATCTCTCTTTTTTTTTCAAAAAATTTTATGTTTTATTTTATATTTGGAAGGGAGAGAGACAGAGAGAGAGAGAGTGCACAAGCAGGGGAGCGGCAGAGAGACAGAGACAGAATCTGAAGCAAGCTCCAGGCTCTGAGCTGTCAGCACAGAGCCTGATGCGGGACTTGAATTCACCAGTAATGAGATCATGACCTGACCCAAAATCAGATGCTTAACTGACTGAGCCACCCAGGGGCCCCAATAATCTCTATACAGTTAGTGCATTTTACTGAAAGCCCATGTCATCTAAAGAAGCTGTCAAGTCAAGACTTCCACAATAACAGCCATTAATGAAGTGCCTTCTTTGGATCACACACTGAATGGACATAAAAACGCTGAATAAGACGTAGTCTCTACCAGCAGCTTGCAATCTATTGGGGAACATTAAGTAAAAAGTTATTCCAATCAGTGAGAAAAGCACTTGGTTAAGAACAGAGTACACAGGCATTTCAAGGAGTCCATAGGAGAGGAGTGTGACCAGATCTCGGGTGATCAGGGAGTGCTTCCTGGAAGAGGTGCGCACCCATCTAAGGTGGCTAAGCAGGCAAAGAAGGATGGAGTTCCTCTAAAGGAAGAGAAATCAGCAGGTACAGAGTTGTCAAGACAAAGAAAGCTGCACAGTCCTAGCACTGAAAATGGGTAGGACTGGGGTGCATCTTGTGAGGGGCAAGTAGTGTCCTAGAGAAAGGTGGAGAATACCGATGGGCGGGGGTGTCCCGCTAAGGAGCATGGGCTTCATCCTGAGAGCGGTGGGACTTCACAAACTAGTATTTTAATGGGATAAGACTGTTTCTATTTTGAAATATAGCAGGTAAGATATTTCAGCTCACTCTGCCTCATACTTGTACTTTGAAGCTAGCCTGCAGTCTCCCTCCCCCAATTTCCTTTTTCTATTCTCCATACAAACTATCCCAGGATACCTACATCTCAGCATTGAGTCAAAGTTAGCACACCGGGTCTTCCTGCGAACTCAGAAGTAAAATCAATGGAAAGACCCCCAAGACAGTGGTTCATACCTGGAATGTTCAATACTCCCAGCAGCTTTTCTGACATCGGTCTCAGAGGTAAATCCTACAAAATGTCACCTAGTCTTGTGCTCTTTAGATGGACTGAGGCATGGGAAGAGGGACAAGGGAGAATTGCACAAAAAAGGGCATTTCTCTCACATTGACCATGATAAATATGCTTGTTCCGGAGAGAGAAGGTGAGCTGGAACGCGCAGGAGTCTGATCTGGACAGGAACGCACACAGGTTTGTAGTTCACAGGTGGAGAGATGCTTCATGAAAGGCCAGCCCGTTGGCACGTTAACTCCTGTCCGGGAGCCTGTCAGTGTTTGCCGAGCGCTGGTTCTTTCCATCCTGCGAAGTTTCAAGAGGACCCGCTGGCCCGAAGGATTGAGATCATGGTGGCATAAATACCGCTGAAAGCTCCTGGAAAGGGAACAGTTCAAGTGCTTTTCTTCTTCCTCCTTTTCTTCCTTGTCTAACCCTATCGGTGATTCTCCCCCAACCCACTCCCACCTCCAACGCCTCACATGACTTTTGGAATTATGCTGATTATATTGTATCAGTATATATACTGATATATAATTTTGCTTTTATATGCTAGTAACATTCTCTCAACTGTAAAATGAAGATTTGGGGAGGATTCGATAAGATAATCCATGTACAGAACTAAACATGGACCTGGCTTATAAGAAGAACTCAATCAGTGTTGGCTATTCTTGTCTTTTTGTGGTTCCTGTGAATTATCATATAGTTCTTCACAACAGCCTGCAGGTCCTGTGTGCAACATGGCAATTCTTTCTTGTCTTCCAACTTCCACAGAGTCTTGGGGGTTTGAGTCACATATTTCATTATCATTATCACCTGATAGACACTTACATCATTCAGTGCAGTGCTCTTTCAGCAAATGGTTTTGGGGTGAAAATTTTTTGTAAGATACAGAACTCAAGTTAATGCTAGAGTTTGGTAATACTCTATTTGCACAATGCATTATCGTTTGGAAAGAAATTTGGAAATATATATCAAGTTCCATAAAAATGTTCAACTTTTTAACCCAGTCACTTATTTATCTTTTATTTCTGGGAATCTTTTTTGAGGAAGTCATTCAGAATGTAAGAAAAAACAATATGAATATATATATTAACCACAATATGATTTAAAGTATCTTAAAATTTACAACAACCTAAATATCTACCAATACTGTTATGGTTTAATTCATATTGGCATATTCAATCAATGAATGTTAGCAAATCAATTCTGGGGGGTCCACTGGGAATTTTCAGAAAGATTCTGCAATGGCATTCATGTGGGAGGAAGGTTTGAAAGAAGAAACTTAATGGACTTTTTAAATACAGCCTTCTTTTGAAAAGGATTGTTTTCAAAGTTGCCAGCCAATCTGCTCTTCAAATATGAGCATAGCGGGTAGGCAGTTCTTTGACTGTAGCGACCAAATTCGAATAGCACACAAAGGACAGCCTCATCATTCCTAATAAATGGTTAGAATAAACATGGTTGGGGCACCTCGGTGGTTAGTCAATTAAGCTTCAGACTCTTGATTTCAGCTCAGTTTGTGACCTCATGGTTATGAAATTGGGCTCTGGCTGGGTGTGGAGCCTGTGTTTTTCTTTCTCCGCCTCCCTCTGCTCCTCCCCCTTCAACATACTGTTTATGAAGACTACAGGCTATGATCTTTAGTCAATTTACATACATGGTTTCATTTTGTCCTCACAAAAAAAAAATCAATGTGGTATTATTATCCCATTTTACAGATAAGGAAACTAAGTTCCAAAGCAGTACAACCGATCTGCCTGACTTGAAAGCCAGTCATGAAATTGTCCTGAAAATTCGACGACATTGTGTGTATGAAGCTACAGTAACCTCTCAATACAGAGCAGCTGTTAGTTTTATAAACTACTGTGCAACATTGGTTCTAGCCGTGTTAAACAGTCCAAGTTTTTAAAAATAAAAAGTAATTTTTGGTCTGGAACAGAAACCATTCATGCCATGTGGACAAGTTCCAGAAGAATAATTTGGTCAGTACCTTTAGCCAGCATAGCCTTTCAGTAACTACAACTCATCTTCCATCTGTCACTTTAGTGCCGGTTCCTTGCCAAGCTAGAGATTAGGTAAACGATGCTTTTGGTCAATAGGGTTCTTCACTATTGGTCACGGGAGAGCCTCTGTAACGACGGACAACAGAGCAACTTATCTTTGGGGAATCATGCTAAGACACTTGAAAAGCAGGGATAGAGGGAGGGAGAAGGTTAAGAATAGAGAAGAGCATGAGTTAATTGGCTGTGAGAAAGTATTCTTAGCAAATGATTTCATCAGCACAGATGTATGAAATGTCATCTGATAAAATTAAGTGAGGCAAATATTTAATAGGGTTAGGCTGTAGCAATCCAGTTAAATGATTGGTTTTCCTAGAGTGTTGTTCTTAAACACAGTCTTTTCACACAGCATGGGAAACCATCCTTCAGTGAACATGTTCACCTTTTATTACACTCAAAACTAATTTTTTAAAAGCATATTGAGCCAAGTCCCCTTCTTCTACCTCACATCCATTTCTTGCTTCCTTGTATCTTGAGGCAGATTACCCCGGCTTCCCCTTAGATGTGCAGAGCGGGAGAGAGCGAGCAGGCAGAGGCTGGGAGGTCCCGGGGTTCTGGAAGCACTCTCACTGAGCCAGTCTGCAGCAAGGAGCAAGCATGTACTCACCGTGAGAGGAAAACCCAATGTGAGAAAGCCCTTGCTTTGTTTCTGACAATCATAAAGTCTTATTAAATGGAGTACAGGTATTCCCTGCTTTACAGAAGTTCACATTATGCCACTTTGCTTTTATGAAACACCTAATTAGTATCTGTTTTCGCTAACTGAAAGAAATCTGAAGAGGATTTTCGTTTTTTGGGGAAAAAGCCAAAAGCAAAAATAGCGTTTTACAGCGAGCGGTTTATAGCGGCAACACACACCTTGAACGCCAAGAGTTACCCGGCCAAGCTTCCCGGGGGCCACACTCAGCATCTCAGCATCCAGCGCTGGAGCTTGGAACTGTGCTTTCTCTCAATTTATTTGGAGCATCCATTAGCAAGATGTGTCCTAAGGTATCAGTAAAGCCTATGAGAGGTTATTTTTTGGGTCTAGGAACGCTCAACAATTTTTCCAAAGTCATTAATGATAGTTGCTTCTTTGCTTTATATTGTTTTGGCTTATGAAAGATTTCATAGGAATGCTCTACTTTCAGATGGTGGGGAAACCTATATGTGCTTATGCCTTTTTGCACCGTCTTTCTACTTCTACAAGTTCCAGGACAGACTTTTCCTACCTGAGCTGGAAATAAGCATTATGTTGCTTCTCTCCATTTCTGCTGTTTGGTTTTGGTGGTTTTTCTACATGAGAATAATGGCAAAAAGAGAGAGAGAGAGAGAAATATCATTCAAGCTTTTTGTTTTATGCTAGGGCTTACTTATAAAAGGTGTTTATAAAACAAGTAAAGTTCAGCTGGTTGGCCTCTCTGGCGTAGAAGGTGAAAACTATGGAAACACGCCAACACTAACCGATGCCCGAGAAAAATCGCCTCTCCACCAGGCGCTAGGAAGAAAAGCCATGGAATGGGAGGCAAAAATAATCGCATAGCATCTCAGAAACCTTGCTCGGAGCTGCTTGATGAGCTATTTGTATCTCTTCGTGGATTTTTATTTTTAAGAAAAATGAGATGAGATACTTTTAATTTTCTCCTTCTTTGTAGTCTTAGAGGTTGTTTAATCTCAGGTGAACTCAATTCACATTTTCCTGGCAGTGTTAGCGATCAACTCAAACCATTTTACTGATTGCATCATACTGCCAGTCAGCAAGCAGGGACCTAATTAGCTCTTTGCTTTAATGGCAATAGTTAAATTTACATTATTAATTTAAATATTACAGACTCTGTGGACTTGAGCACATAGCTGACATAAAGATGTAAAATGAATAATAAGGTGCTGAAAAACACCAGTCATTATTCCCACCATGTTCAAACTTTGAGCTATAATGATGTCAATTAAAACTCTAATCCTAGCAAAAAAGCTTTGCTGGTTCTCTTTTGTTATAAAAGCTGCCATTATATTTAAATGCTGGGCTGGGGTATTCAAGTTATACTTTGCAAAATACAGTGGTCAAATATGTCAAGAGGTATAATTATGGTTCTGATTCTATTTTTGCTTTTTAAAAATCCCCAAACATAAAAATACAGTGACTTCTTCAGCATCCTGTCGTGCAGCCCTGGCTCTTCCTACGTCCTGAAGCGCAGCAATCACTCTGCGGTGTCAAAACCTGTTTGGGTTGCAAGACAGATGGGACCTTCAAAATGAAATGTACCTATGACTGTTTGCTACTCTATATATAAAATGTCTCATTTAGTCTCATCTGTGATTTTCCAAGAGGAAAATGTTTCCAGGAGCAATTTATCTCAGTCCTACAGGTTTGTATCACTGAATGACCATCTGAAAAACAGGACCAAAATCTTTTCTTAAAGGGAAACTGCACACGTTGGAGGCATTTTCCATGCAGTTGTAGGACAGCACCGAATAACATCAAAACGAATTAAATGCACAACGGGAAATGAGTGAAAATTGTGAACTTCAAATTTTCATTTGGTATATGAACCCTTTCTTTTGAGTTCATATAAGATTTCACATTGTATCTAGGGGAGCGAAACAACTGGTAGAAAAGATAGAATTAATACACAAAAATGTTTTTCATTTTAGTGCCAGATTGAGTTTTTTTAGCCTCCTTGCTATCTCACCAGCTCTCTACTGAGCAAACCAGCTTCATGAGCTCCCGCCCCTGCCAAAACAGCCCCCGCCCCCCGCAACAAGGCTGTAAGCCCAGCTGAAAAACCTCTTTAACCCCCTGATTCCAATCCTTCTTTTATGGCTATTATTATTCCTTTACCTTTGATTGAAGATTCTAATTTCCCCTTTCAAATGGGTTCCTTGTGGTCAGGCTCTGTGTCTGATTATACCTAGCATTTGGAGGCGATCCCTGATGTTAACGGAATGAACTAGAAATGTGCTAGCTCTAGAAGGATGATGTAGTAATTTGCCCACCAAGTTCAAAGTCACTTCCTTTGGATACATGAAATGCATTAATCTAATTTTAAAAGATAACCAGGATTTCATTATTTATTTGGATTTAAGGAGCTGTGATTCGCTCACTGGTGGAGTGGTCATGGCCTAGTCATTGCTGTATCCAAGGTTTAACTTCTTTAGCAGCAAAGTGAGAACAGTGACCTCCTGGCTATGGTTACATGAACACAAACCCTGCAATATTTTTGGTAAACCTCAATAACAAAGGCGGGGAGATCTAAATAACAAGGTGTGTAACACCCCTTTGTGAACTGGAAATTACAAATAAAAGTATAAAGGATCATGACTACCAGTATATCCAATCAAATTGTGTTTCATTCAACACAACATGGTGGCAAGGAAGAAGGACTCAGTCTTCAAAGAGGACAGACTATTCTGGAGTAGCATCCAGTAATTTAAAAAAATGAGTTACCAATCAATACTATCTGTGGATGGTGGTTTAGTAGTTAAAGGTATAGACTCTAGGGTTAGACTCCTTGAGTTCAAAGCTTAGAATAATAACCATGTCTACCTTTAGGATTCTTGTGAGGATGATGTACATAAAGTCCTCAGCACAGTCCTTGACCTTTGGTGAGCCTTCAATAAATGTTAGCTCTTATCAAAGAATCAACAGTATAAAATTCAAAATGAGCTCATCTGTATGTATAGGTAGGCTTCATGTTACTTTTTAAGTGATTGTATGTATTTTTGTCTTTCCACAAACTAAGATGTCTCCCTTCTCTTCTTGAAAGGACTGCTACAAGTTGCCCACAGGGGTCCTTTCTCAGTGTCCTTGGAATGAAAGGATGAACAAAACTAGAATCAGAGCTTTAAAATTAATGCACAGGAGGTGTCATCTGAAGCTAGAAAAAGTGTCTATAGTCCACTGGTTACCTGTTATGTAATTGAACCAGCGTCCTCTGGACTGTCCAAACCACTGAGGACCCATCTCGAGCCAAACAAAAGCTTTGGGTGGCACATCTGAAGAGCCCCATGCAATAATAACAGTAAGAACAAGCACTTAGTGGTGTTTACAATGTACCAGGCACCATGCTGGGAGCCAGACAGGCATTATCATATTTTATCTTACCTTAGCACCCTAACTTGCTTCTATTCTTATTCTCATTTTATAAAGGAGGTCACTGAGGCTCAGGGAGGCAAAATTAATTTGACCAAAGTCAAGCAGTGACCAGAGATGGCAGTAAGGCTGGTCACTGGTCTGACATTATCTAACACTGCCTCTGTGGAAATACTTAAGGATCGAGAACGTCAAGATTTTGGAACTCCTGAGGCCATGCTGTATCTACCAAAATTTTGAGATGCTCAAATTTTGAGACTTCCCTGGAAGTTGAGTCTCAACTAAAGTGACTCTCCTGGTTGTTAACTCAAGCGTCCTGTTTTAAGCCAATGTCAATCCCAAATCCTGTGAAACAAGCCTCCACAGAATTAAAAAGGTGACACAGCCTGGTGGGACAAAAGGTCCCCCTCTCTCCTCTTGTCCTCATCATCCACCAGCTGTTGTACTTCCGGTGTGCTAAAACTCATGGGACAGAGAATACTTAGCAAATTAATAGAAGAAAAAGCCTGACTTACCTCGCTCATAAAAGGTTGATACCTTCCAGCCATGCTACTGAACAGAATAGGATTTATGCCGTAACTTTCTTCCCAGATGGGAAAGTGCTTTACAAATAATGGAACTAATGCAATTTACTCCTAGTGAGCAAATTTGTCACTGTGGATGTTGTATTAACTCTCTAAGGCCAATTCAATTGGGGATTCAATAAATAAGCTCTTTCAGAGTATCACATGATGCCCCACCGGTTCAAAAGAGGCCTAGATAAATAGCAATTTGATCCTTTGCCACCTTGAATACCTGAATCCTCGAAACACGCTTTGGAGAATTGTGGAGGGGATTAATGCCTCCATTTTCCTGCTGGAGAAGTTGAGGAACGTGCAATACGGAGGGAATCAGGAGATCTCAGACCCTGTTCAATTCTTTGACCATCTAAACTCCTCATTTCATGAATGTCTTATACGCTTCTTCCTGGGTCATGATTTTAAAAGTGATCAGCAAAACTGTGCTTGAAAAACATTTCTCTGACTCAGACACGGTTGTTGCTGTCACCCTTAGGTGAATCAGAAAATACCTCCTTCGTTATTCTGCTCTCACGAGCTTCTGTTTTATTCTTGCCCTTGGCCATTCTGAAGGGTCTCATTCTTTGAAAGGGCACCACTCCGTGCATTATGTACTGGATGCTTCCTTCATACGAAGCTGAAGGTCATTGTTTATTGAGCCAAAGTTGGCACTGAGAATGGAAACAAATGGGAAAAGGATGTGTATTTGAATTCATGTCATGTTATTTACGCCCATGGACGATGGCACAGAGCACGTACAAGGAGTTTTCATTTATTTCTTTACTTTAGTGAACTCAAGTTGTCCTTCATGAGATGAATGAGTATTGCACGAAATTGGATTTTGGAAAGAAACAAACTAGTAAAGAGCAATGCATGTGACCACGCTACAGTGCAATTCTCTGAACAGAATTTCTTTGGAAAACTGAATAGAATTCCTTTGGAAAAGTGAAACGTATGCACCTGGCTTCACTAAACTATTAAGATGGCTTAAATTGTTGCCCGCTGGGAAAGAAAAACAACCCGAGCTAGAGGAGAAGTCATTCCTTATAACTCAATGGATAATAATTCTAAAGTCCACGTAATGCTCCTTAATTCCGATGTATCCTACAAGGGATTTAAAATGTCTCAGGGGACTTGCTGGCAGCATTGTTTTATTTGTTTTAAGCAAGTGTTGCTTTATTTTGTTTTAAACAAGGAAGACGGAACAGAACTGATAGGGGTTTTTTTCACCTAAATAAATAAGAAGGTTCATTTTAACATGAGTGCTAATCTGGCAACCGTGTTTCCTTTATTAGTAGTTGGCATTGTTATTATTCACGAAGTATTTGTTCTCATGATGTCACCGTGGGTAGCTTGGTATTTCTGGGGTTTTTCCGGATTCTTTCCTGTGAGTAATTTGCCTTCTTTGGATATTTGATAGATGGCATTGTATGAAAAAAATACTAAAATACTCCGATGAACAATGTACAGGTCCATTGTGAATTCTACATTAAAGCAGTGTGGAAGCGTGTTGGGAATATAGAGGTTTGGTTCATTTGCTTTTTTGAGTTTGCCTTTTTCTATCTTGCAAAACATGCTGAATGTACTGTTTGTCTGGATGCAGACTGTGTTATTTACGAAAGGTCTGCATGGAGGAAGAAAACATAGGCAGTATTGTCCAAAGATTCATTAAGGAGATATTATTTCAGATAATAATGTAATTAGATTCCTTGAGAGGGAAATGTAAGTATTCGTAGTTTTAGCTTTTCTATAGGAATGTAGCTGTGGCTAATTATGGGGAAAGTCAACTAATTCATAATGTTTAAATTTAGTGTTAAATCTGATAATATATCTGAAATTACAAAAACCAAAACAACTCCAGTGCTGGATCAAAAGCTGTTCTTTAATTCAGGGTCATATAAACACTGTGCACAGTAATCAAAATTCTAATTTTATAGAACCTTCTCGATCTTAAAAGAAGTCAAAGGCAAAAGAAAATTCCCTACCAATCTGCCATGTTCAAAGTATCCACTTCAAAAGAGAACTCCTTTTCTGTCCAATTTATCCTGACAAAAGTTCTCTTGGGCTTTTATTTCAAAAGATGACAAATGAGCATGGCAGTCAATAGTGGATGGTGACTATTTCTCTGTTTACACCTATCCATGTGACTACTAAGAAAACCAGATTAGACTTTGAATGTGATAAGAATGTATGCTATTCACAAGCCCATATTCCTCAGAGGAGAAATAGGTTAAAAACTCGAAATTAAGTTTTAAAAACCATACATTTCATTTTGGGGAACAGTAACTCAAAGCCTGCTTTTTTTTCAGGTGAAACATATATGCCCAATTTTTAAAGAAACATATCAATTCATGGCTTGTACTTTATCCCAACCAAAAAAAATCACAAAGCATATTATTTAATGATGTCCACATTCTAATTTATGTGACAGGTGTCCATCTGAACAATCCCTCTACATGTGCTTTGGATTAATTGAAGAATATAATAAATGCACTGGAGAAGCCTTTTATCTATAGTCTTCTCCAGCAAATACCTTTACAAAGCAAAGGTCACTTGATCAGATTAATAATAGCCCTGAATCAGTCCCATTCTCTGTTCCCAATTTTCATAGATTGCATCTCTTTAAGAGGGTGTGCACCTGTAGGAAATTTTATACGGCAGGCGGCCACAGCGCCATAATCAGAAACCAAATTCATTTTCAGAGGAAAGTAGGAAATACACAATGGCATACGTGCCTCTTTTACGGCCACATCTGCACAGCTCAGGGAAAAGTTTGCAGATATGTCTGCTGATCACATTACAGGGCTGTTATGAGAGAATAAAGTTGCACCTTTGATGGGCCATTGCGGCTGAGTTAGAGGTCCCCAGTTATTAGAAGTTTTGCATGTCACACACCGGAGCAGATTGGAGACCCAGAAATACTTTATGCAATTCTCTGAGTTTTTGGTCATTCCCATCAAATATCAATGAACTTGTTAAACAGAGATGAACCACACACACTCACACACACACACACACACACACACACACACACACACACGCACGCACCAGTAATAAAGATGACTCTAGCTTATTTCTGACTTTCCCCTCCATGATAGAAAGTCTCTTGTGCTCATACAGTGCCTCCAGGACACCAGCTGAGAACAAAGCTGCTTTCAGAAGCAGTAAGTGATTTCATTCTATTAATGTCCAGGTGATATGTGAAGCCCATTATCACATCACTAATGTGGCAGCAGACATTTCCTGGCCAACCCAAGGTAGCTGAAATGTTTGTGAAATGTGTAACTGGAAAAGGTAGTCCTAAGAAACCCTCTCTGTTTTTTTTTTCTTTTTTACCAGTGTTGCTAAATGCTAAACATGACCAAACAACTGATCTTTCAAATTAGAAAAAAAGTGAAATTGAACACACAGAAGATCACAGGAAACAGTGAAACAAAAACAATTTGTATAATTTACTTGAAGGGTTTTGGGGAAGCCTTTGTGTTCCAGATGTAATGGGTGGCATGTTATCAGAGAAAAGCCTGGAATATGACGGGGAAAAGCAATTAATGTAAAAAATGAGAAATTCCAGTTCACCGTCAGGACGCATAGAGGGAACAGGAATCATCCCTAACTGTCCATTGTTCTCCTGAGGATGAATCATAATGCATCGGCGGCCACCTGTGTGGACTCCAGGCAGGCAAAGTGCCCTGTAAAATTAACGTAAGTTGTGAACGGGAGAATCTGCTCCTAGACACGTCAGGCATACTGAAACACAGAGGCAAATCGCAAGGCTAAAAACAGAATCTGCCACATGATTAAAAATGACAACTGCTACGTAATTTTGAGAAGATCTTGGAAAATAGCACACCCATTCTTGTTGAGTATTTTGTCAACAGTCAAGGTCCATATTACCCGGGACCATCACTTTTTTGAGAGCCCATCACAAATCAAGGAAAATTTATCATTTTCCCAGATGGCAGCACAGGTCTATCCCACAAGTCTGATTTTTTTTTTAATGAGATGTGTTATTTTAAAAACAATTAAGATTAGAATTCTAGGTAAAAATTTTAAGATCTAGAATGAATACAGTAAAATCAATATTGATTATTAGGAATAAAAGTGCTAATTGAGGCTGTTAAATCTTTTAAGAAGTAAGAGGAGAAAATTTCCAGTAAAACTACAATAAATTACTGTTAAATAACCAGGATATTTGTGTGGAATTTAATGTCAGCACATCAGCCTCCCTGTAGTTTTTTTTTTTTTTTTAAGTAGTGTATCACTGATCAGTCCGGAAGACTATTCCAGTAATATTACAAGAGTAGTGCCACTTTGGCAAGTTACCTTTTCAACTGATATTTCATGACTCTCTAAAGAAATCTACTTTTCAGATTTCTTATGGTTTTAAGAATTCATTTTTAATTATTGCTCTTTTTTGGAGGGGGCCCTCTGGTCTTTCAGGGCTTAATATCTATTGTTCTCACACTAGTGAAAGCCAAGCGATTTTACTGAGAGACCACATTTTAATATTTAACACAACATTCTGACAGCAGATATTCTTGATGACAAGTTTAGAAGAATAGGAAGGGCTCTATCCTTTACTGTGTTCTCACAAGATCTGACCCAAATTTTCAGTAAGTTGCCTAAAATGGGCACACGTTAGCTGGGTCCAAAAGCCCTAGAAAAACTGCTTTAATCAGGCAGGAGCTGGTGCTGATTTTAGGTCAAAGAACCCCTACATTAAATCTATATGTTAGCATTTAAACACTCCACTTAAGAACTTTTCATTCCAGAACACTCCGAGGGCTCCATCTCGGCTGAAATACACGGTCTGGAGCAACATTTAAATGCTCTGTATTATATTGTTGTTCCCTTCAGAGGCGTAAGGAATTCTGGTCTTTCTCAACAGCTGCTACTCTGTCTTTGCCCCCTCTCGTTTAGTCTCATCTTTTCCATTTGATCTACCTAATTCTTATCCTCCAGAAAAAGAATTCACATTTCTTGCTTTCTAGCCATATTTGAGATTTCATCCCTCCCCCGCTGCCAAAAAAACAAGGGGGAAATGGAGACACTGTAAACTGGGTGACAAACTGTTCCTTATATTGACTTGGTCCCCTTCCGGCATCTTATGGGTGACATGAAGTGACAGGGGTGTTCAAGATTCCCGAAGACCCTCCAGAAATATTGTGGGAAGTGCCCCGAGCTGACGTCAAGAAGGCCTCGCCTTCCTGATTGGTCCTATTGGTGTTCAAAGAGCCCACTGCAACAAGAGAGTGAGCACACATTCATAAAAGCCATCCCCGGAATTTGCCTCAAAGAATATCTCTTCAAATAAGTCCTTTTGCAGATAAGAAAGTGGAGGCTTATGAAAGTCAAAAGTTAACAGAGAATTGAGACTACTCTCCCGCCCCAGTCTCCATCCCAGAGATCTCTTTTCAGGACATAGGCTACCCCCTGGCTTTTATGGGCACCTGCAGTTTTGCCGGTTGGTTACTTAATAGGAGTCTTTGGCCCTAAGTGTGTAGGCATTATGGGTAGTCCACAGTCATCCAGAGGTCCCAAGCTGAGTTTCTGAGCAGGCAGGTGGGCAAACCCCAATAACATAAGGCAGATGCTTCAGACTTACTAGGATCTGCACATAATCTCAGAATCCTTCAGGCATGTTGTCAGTGCATTACAAACAACTCACGATTGTCAAATGCTCTGCCATGAATATGTACTCTTTTTTTAAAATTTTTTTAAATGTCTATTTACTTTTGAGAGAGAGAGACAGAGTGTGGGTGGGGGAGGGGCAGCAAGAAACAGACACACAGAATCTGAAGCAGGCTGAAGGCTCTTACTTGTCAGCACAGAGCCTGACATAGGACTTGAACTCACGGCGGTAAGATCCTGGCCTGAGCCGAAGTCTGACACTTAACCGACTGAACCACCCAGGTGCCCCTACGTTATTTTTTAAATAAAAGATAATAAACATTATAAAAATGTCATCACTGATAATAACACCTGTTTGATATACCTTTATAGTTTATGAAAACTTTTCATGTAGTTATTCATCATATCCACACAAAAACTGTAATATAGTAACAGTGTCCCTATTTTCCAGATGAGGAAACTGAGGCTCAGAGGAATTAAGAGATCTGCCTAGATCTCTTAGTATCTTAGTATCTAGAGATACTGAGCTACAAGGAGGCAGAACAGGAAGGTGAAACCCAAGTCCTCTGATTCTAAATCACATCTCTCTTGACGTGAGCTTTAAAGTGTCCTCTTTACAAGTTTTATTGAGCATCTTGCTGAATCCAGGTCTCCAAGAAGCCGAGACATATTTCCCAGCTACTGCTTGGCTTCTAGTCATCTTTTTACTCTCTTCTGAATTTAATTTTGAGAGAACAAGGTCCCAAGGAGCCTGACTGCGCCAGGAGATGAGGATTGGAAGCCAGGAATCTGAGGCAGGGCTTACCAGCTTTGTGCCTGCTGGGAGCACATCTTTTTAGGGCCCCATGCCCTTTATCTGTGCACTTTAAATTTTACCATCTTGTGAATTCATGATAACCCCCTTTTACTCTAAGTATGTTTAACAAATACATTTGTCCAAGAAAACAAATCATTAAGAACAACAACAACAAAACCCCAAGGAATTCAGTAATTTACTCACTACTCACTTAACATTCAGTGTGCCTCAGGTCACCTCTATCAGCTCTGGTTGCCCAAATGTTCTTCTCCAGGAGATGCCTTACAATGCAATTTACGATCAAGCCTGATGTCAGAGCTCTTGGGACAAAATCGGGATCTGGAATGTCTGGGCACTTGAAGTGAGCTGTGTTTTTTGCCTCTCATGCTTCCAGGAAGCCTTTCTGTCACCCACAGCCTTCGCAAAGAAGGAGAGTTGCATGAAAAAGCCAGTGTGGGGGCAGGTTATCTGGGAGCACTGTCCACCACTCCTTTTACTCACATTCAGCTGGGTCACAGCCATAGCTCCAACGAGGAAACAAATAAAAGACTTTACTGTCCAGCTGCATGAAATGCTGCCATATTGGCTCCCTGCAGTGAAACTCTGGTTATGTTTCTAGGGAGAGGAGAAAAGCTACCAGAGACATGTCTGGGCATGTGTACACACACACACACACACACACACACACACACACGAAATAAACATTACTTAGCATTGGAATCTGCTTCAGGGATCAACTCCGCCCCAGATTGTATAAAAATAATAGTAGCATAATCTTTTAAGCCATTATTTCCCTTTCTAGTTTATCTTTGTGTTGTTTATTAAGATTTTTGTGCACATTTCATCATTTCTGCTTTCTTTTTCTGAGTATTCACACTTCTGGCATATTTCTAGTTTTCACTTCAGGCCAAGAACATGTTCAGTGACCTCAAAGCTTTCAAGTGGAAGTTAACATGCTGAACTAATTTATTCTTCATTTGAAGTGTTATTATAAGAGTAAATGTGAAAGCACTTAACAAATTGTAAAGTAATATACAAATGCAAGATGATATAATCACAAATTTAATTCATAAATTGAATTCACACATTCATTTATTAAAGAAATATTTATGTAGTGTCCATCGTGAAGCAGTAGAATGACAAGTGTTTGATGCCATCAGAGTCGCCTGAAAACCTCTATGATTCTGACATGTGGACAATAATTTATCAGTGGGTAATATGCCTTTGACATTGTTCCTAAATAAAAAGGATAGGATAGATAAAACCTTTCAACTTTAAATTTGCAAACAATTGAATTTGACTAAGACTTTGAAACACATGTCATTCTATTAAAACATGAGTAATTTCTTTTTTTAAATGTTTGCTTTTTGTTTTTTGTTTTTTGAGACAGAGAAAGGGAGAGAGGGGAAGACAGCACAAGTAGGGGAGGGGCAGAGAGGGAGGGAGACGCAGAATCTGAAGCAGGTTCCAGGCTCTGAGCTATCAGCATAGAGACCAATGTGGGGCTCAAACCCATGAACTGTGAGATCATGACCTGAGCTGAAGCCAGACACTTAATGAATGTAGCCACCAGGAACCCCCAAAGCACAAATAATTTTTTAGCATCATCAGCTGCAACAAATTTCACCCGGTAAACAAAGGCTAGGCCTATACAGTGCAAAATAATATAGCTACTTGATAAGTGTTTGATTTTATCATTACAGAGAGCAAATTAGAATAACTTATGCCCGAAAGGGGATTTTTCTTCTTTTCTCCTTTTCTTGTTGTCAGTGGGTGGGGTATTCTGAGAGGAGAGGTCACTGATTATCTTGATGAATTGCACTGATCAAGTAAACAGATACCATGGGCTGGGCATGCTCTAAATACGGTTTGGGTTCTAATGCCCCTAAATCACACAGATTTTGTTATTTGGATTTCATTGTCAATTTTATCAAATTGAATAACTTCATCCTAACGTTATTAAAAACAGGGTTTCTCTGGATAGTACAGGGGAAAAGGAGAGGCAGAGCTACGGTGGACGAAGAAAGAGAGTCGTTCTCCAATAAGCCTGTATTCAGGGTCTACAGACAAATACTTATTTTGCAATTCCTGCTTGTGTTCTCTAAAATGTGCCTTCTGTGCCTCGTGGCATCAAAAAGGGGATACACGTTTTTTAAATAACAGGCTTTTTAAAAACAGTTTCACATTCCCTGAGGTTAGCAAGTTTATTTTCTCTCTCTAGCACATAGTCTGGGTGCATCGAGGTTTGCTAAGTAAACAAATGAGTGAATGAATGAATGAACAAATCAATGACAAGGGAAGCATGACCTTCTAAACACAATCAAATGAATAATAATAATGTACTATTTCCCTCATGTCTTGAGATGCAGCACAGTGCTTGATCCACACTATACTTCCAATAAGTGCTTGGTATGCGGTGAATTCCACTAGCAAAAGCTAGCAACCTTTGTAAGCAAAGAACAAAACAAAGCAAAAACAAACTTTAATCATTTAGTCCCACATTTACTCAGATTAAGAACACTGAGGCTCTAAGAGGATCCAGTAAATTACAGTTTCCAGAATGTGGCTGGTGGTGTTATCCCTATTTTACATACTGGAGAACTGAGATCCAGAGAGTTTAAATTATTTTCTCATAATCTCTCAGCTACTGATAGACTGCCAAATGGCAGCTGAGGTGCCTAATTCCTTGCAGGGAGTTTTTGTGACATCCCAATACGCCAGCCCAGCCGTGGACCTTTAGAAACTCAGGCCTTGTACACTAGATGGCAAGCAGGAGCTTCTAGAAACAGTGGGGGCCACCCAGGATTCCACTCTTGTGATACGGAATTGGGTGTTGAATCGGAAGCTGGGTCTCTGCAAATATTACTCTGAATTAGAGCAGTCTTCTGTATTGGTGAATAATTGCATCCTGTTATTACCAGCAGCCTCCACCAAAGCTAGTGAACAAGGTTCCAGGCAGCACTAAGTGACACGCCACCAGATTTTAAAGAACATCTAGCACACAGAAAGCTAGCCTGAGCTAGGAACAAAGCTATGCTAAGTTCATAAGCAGTGAGAATTTTGTGATCGTGCTTAGCGTACAGCAGCAACTTCCCAAAGGCAGGTCTGTGCAAAGACTTCCAGAGGTTCATAGCAAAAGAAGAGCATTTTTAAAAAGAGAGACAACATAGGGACTCTTTCCTAAAATTAAAAGTATGCAATTTGAAGGGCTTCATCCCCAGATTATGGTATTATACTGCAGTACTAAAATTCCCCTCTCTGTGTGAAACAAGAATGTAGGGAGACTGGGTAGATTCAATGGTTTTACTGGTCTACAGGTGGGAGGGAGTCGGCATTCTTTGTGAATCCTAGGACTCTATCTGGAAGCGTGGCTAGTTCATGAAATGCCACGGTAAGGTAACCAACGGACCATAGAATTTCACCTGTCTGCCTGCTCTCATGAAAGTCAATAAAGCTTGTGACCACAAGTCACAGTGACCCTCTATCAGAGTGCCTGCAGCAAAGGTGGTGACACCCAGACCATCCTCTCCTCCTGGTGTCTACAAATTTCTGGGTGTGTTACTTGATTGCATGTGAGTTTTTTTCCTAGTCTGTTCTGAATTCATTCCTATGCAGACACAGGCTACATTTTCAAAATCCTTCGTTGGATTCCCCGTGATTGGAAAGACGTCAGAATCACTGGGTTCCCAAGTCCAAAAAGCATTCTGACGCACCGAGGTCGGGCGAGGCTGAAGCAGCACATCCTTCACGTGACAGCTGAGGCTGCTGCCAATATCCCCAGCCACGATCCGTCCTGCTTTTCATGACGGGATGCTAATTTCAAACCAGAAAGTCTATTTAGTCAAGAAATAGAACCTCCCCATGTGACACTTGGGGCTGTTTAAGATCACACAGTCTACGTTGATCACACACACATGGGGCTCTGAAATCATTAAAGAAAAGTCATCCCAACTCTGGGCACCCCATCTGTCAGAGCGTTCAAAAGCTCAGATTGTCATGTGCTTTTTTGCTGTTATTCATGCTGAAAAGACCTTTTCATCTTCTTTTTTTTTTTAAGTTGGTCAGAGAAAATGGGTGGTGCTTTTCCTTAAAAGGAAAAGAAACAAAAGCTAGAAACAAGATAACATCTGTCACAACTGGAAACTCTATACTGTCCTCATTCACTGAAAGCTCTCCTGGCACGGTCAGGAGAGGGGGCCAGGCCCAGAAGGCAGCTTCCCCAGACCTGGAGGCTGGACAGCGAGTGACACTGAGCTGTGAACCTAGATATCCCTAATCCAACAGAGCTCACCATTCTCAGCAAACTCAGTGAGAACTTTGGTTCAGCAGAGAAATTCTATGATGGCAGAGAGCCCCGGACTCACTGAGCTGCGTGTCTGAGAATGCTTAGGACAGTCCTCTGGACGAGACATACAATTAATTCACTGACTCAGTTTTCCCCAAACTGGAATAGTAGTGAATGATGACTTGTTTCCCAAATCTTCCACTTTGACCTTCTCTAAGCAGCCTAAAAATCATGGCTTCTGAAGGAAAAAAAAAATCACGTTCAAGAGAATGTAGAATACTCAGATGTTGTACCTTAAGGTCCAGAGCCGCTGACCGATACCAACACGCCTCTGTAGAGCTATAAGCTGCTGCCGGTCTGTGACTATACTGGGAGGGAACCCAGAGCTGGAGCCTCAGACATTTACAAGGATCCATTCAAATGAGCAAATCTGACAAGGGGCATATACGCTGATGTTAACATTGGATGTCATGCTAAAAAGAGAGTTTGGGAACTGGAAGTAGTGAAATTGGAATTTTGGCCCCAAATCCACCATTAATTAGCCATGTGTTTCAGGCAAATTATTTTGCCTCTTTGAGCCTCACTCAGTTTCATAATATGTAAAACAGAGCTTAGACTAGAACATCTCCAGAGTCTCAAGCATCTCTAACATTTTCTATTCGCATCGTTAAATATGAAGAGAAGACTATTAAGGACTAGCATGGTTTTCAAGATAAATTTACATCCTCCTCCTCGATCCAGAATAATCATCTTCTATGGTAGAACACAGCCCAAGGGTCTGGGGAAGTGGGCCCAAAAGTTTAAATCCAATCTTCACCTACGAAGGGTCTGACATTCTGGTGTAGGAGATACGGCACGTGCATCAACTGCAAAATGCCAGTATGCTCAGCACAGTTACTGCAGGGAATCCAAAGGAAGGAAAGCTGTCCCAACATTTGGGGCAGAAGTAATTATTTTCCAGAGAGGCTAGCCTAATCTTCTTTGAAGGCTGGGGTGCCTGGGTGGCTCAATTGATTAAGCATCTGACTCTTGTCTGCTCAGGTTATGATCTCAGGGGTTCGTGGGTTCGAGCCCTGCATGGGGCTCTGCTTAAGAGTCCTTCTCTCTCTCTCTCTGTCTCTCTCTCTGTCTCTCTCTCTGTCTCTCTCTCTGTCTCTCTCTCTCTCTCTCTCTCTCATCTCTGTCCCCTGCTCACTCTCTTTCTCAAAATAAATTAAATAAATAAATAAATAAATAAATAACTTAAAAAACATCTTTGAAGTTAAGAAGCCAGATCGGACAATTTTTTGGGATCCTTAGAATTCTAAGACAAGAACGAACTAGCGACAATTAATGTTCATGGTACACAAAGGCTTCACTCTAATAGGTATAACTAAAATTATTCATACCATGAATATTAGTAGACTGTATAAAGGACTTCTGTTTCTAGTACAGATATTTCAGGATAGTTAATTACGAATTCATTTGACTAATCATATCATACAGGCTAACTACCTTATATGTGACTAAATAACTGATTGTTATTTACATAATTGTTTACAAATAAATGGAAGATGATTGCTGCTAAACCACTAGGATGTCATTTCTTGAACTTCCAGTAATCATCACCTCACCATTGGTCATTTTGCGGTGGCCCATGAGCAGTTAAAAAGAATTAAAACAGGGGGTGCCTGGGTGGCTCAGTGGGGTAAGCGTCTGACTCTTGATCTTGGCTCAAGTTGTGATCTCACAGTTTCGTGAGTTCAAGTCCCGTGTCAGGTTCTGTGTTGATGGTGCAGAGACTCCTTGGGATCTCTCCCTCTCTCCCTCTTTCCCTACCCCTACCCCACTCACACTCTATCTCTCTCAAAATAAGTAAATAACCTTAAAAAAAAAGGAATTAAAACAGCTTTTTGGCAACCATAAAGAAGTCTTCTCTTGACATACCACCAACCTTTTTGTTTTTAAACTGGTGGACAGAGAGAAGAGTAGATTTTACAGTTCTGCCCTCATTGAGCAGCTCTGTCATGTTTGATAGGCACGCAAACACAAGCTTCTGCCTGGCCAGTGGCAAAGAGTTGAGCCGGTGCAGTGTTCCCCAAACGCAACAGTACCCAGGAGAGAAGAGGACTCCCACTGCCTGTATTCAAGGTGGAACTTAAAGACAATTTAGAAATAGAAACAGAGACAAAAGGCTAATTTCACATAATTGGGCCGTCCCAGGTCTACAGCTCTGATAATGGTTGGGAAGGGAAAGATTTTAAAAAATAAAAAGAAAGCAGAAGTAGAATGGGAAAAGGCTTACTTAAAATTAATGTCACACCTCATTTTCAATTAGTCTCTCGTGAACTTTGCCTCACTCCCACACCGGAGCTTGTGTGTGTTGAAACCTGCAGACGACCATAAAATTAGTTTACATCAAAACCCTAATTAACATACACCGCTGGAGGATAACAACCCAATCTTTTCATCTATTTTTAAATTCTTATTGTGAATCCTTAAAATATGCCCCATTTTAAAGCATCACTGACTCAATTTTAAAACATTGCCAAAACCTGCTTTGCTAATCTGCAAACTCGATAATTCTACCCGAAACCTCAGCACACTCAGCAACAATTTAATAGCAAATATCTCTAGTGGGGCTTCGTATTACTAAGATTCTATTACTTTTTATATTATACGAAAAGTGCTAGTACACTCTAAAATATTATAAGTCGTTCAGACCGGGCAATGCTTGTCAAAATATGTGGAAGTTTATTTTTTTGCACTCAGTAACCTGGGATTTTTATCTTGTGTATTTATAATCTATAATGTGCCTCCCATAATTAGTATGAAATGTAGATTACTAATCAACTTCCTAAAGTTTCTGGACATTTTATTTCTGTTAATATGATTACTAGGGGTGATAAGTTGTATGGTTAATAACCGAATCCTGCTACTAAATGCAAATTCTAAACATATCTTAAAATAATTGCATAGATGCCTAAAATGGGCTTCCTTAATTATATTCTTCTTAGACTGCTAAGCAGCCCTTTTTTGATTAAAGGCGTTTGTGTTTATGTTTCTTGAAGATTTTTAGTTTGAGGCTTTAAGAGGCAGCTATTAATCTAGATGCTTATTTAATAGATGTTGTAATACATCTTAAATGACATATAAGAAGTGTACATCCCCCTTTAACTAGTAATACTTCATATCTTGACAGAAGTCTCTGTAAAACTGTTCAGTTTTTGAAATGTTCAAGTTTTTCCATCATTAATATTAGTCCAACTAGAAGTATATGAAAGTATGTCAATCTATAAATACAGAGATATTTCCGTATAGAAGAGGTTTTATAATGCTCGTATCTTTTCAGTAAATTCATGCTGGTTCAATTTTTAAATTGATCTTTACTCATTTATTTTGCAACCACAATGCTATTTATTTATTTGCAGTAAATACTATTTTCACGATGCAAATCAGTTTTTAATAAACAATTCACACTCTTTAATAGAGATGAATTGCAATACACCACTTTCACGGTGAAGCAAATCCACCGCTGACATTTGCACCAAGTGCGGATTGACGTGCTAGCAGCACCGACCTGGTCGCTAAGGGTCACAGAATGTCATCTTTTGGCTTAGCTCTCTGCCCCTCCTCTGCCTTTCACTGTTTCTCTAGTATGTTCTATCCCTTTAAATTCCCTGTCCACATTAATATCATTACTACTCTTCTTTTAAAAGCATTTACAAGGAACTATAACTGTCACAGGAACCAAAATACTCCAGCTTCTTTTCTCCCTGTAGGCGGAGCTAACCTGCCAGCCAAGTCATAAGGAATGGCTCCTTGATGAACCCTGGCTCAAACAAAGGAGGGTTAACTGCAAATCTTACAGTTAACACACAAAGCGCATCCTGAGCCCTGGAGTGGTCTTGCTCACAGGAATGGAATTTTCCACCTCCCCAGTGAGGGAAGCATAAAACCGCTCTGGGTTCCCTTTGGCAAACGTGCAGCCCTACTTCCTTACCACTTCCGTGGCATAATCCGGACCGCGCCCCAGAATGGGACTGATTGAAATGCAAAGCCAGGACGGCAGGCTTGGTCTCTGATCCACTAGTCAGGTGCCTGGAAGTGACAAAGGTCAGAATGGCTTTTGCGCCATGACAAGCAGATGCTATCCCATCTATCAATTTCTTGTGCAAACAATTCTGACAAACCCAGAGTTCACTACCGTTGCAAAAAGGCATTTGTGTTACAGGTGTAGTATTCAATAAGCTTGGTGTCCAGCAGCTCAGAATCATCAAAATTCCAAGCCCCTTCATGCCCCCTTTGTTTACAAGACACAGAAAATAAGACCCAGAGAAGTTAAATGATTTTCCAAAATTAGACAGCTGGCTAGAATGCTCCTGCTTTACATGATAGGCTTTTTTTTTTTTTTTTTGATGAGACTTCACCAACTTTACCAGTTTTACAGCTATGAAGTAAACTAGAACACAAGTGATGATTGCAGCCAGGCAGGCAGGGGCAGAGCGAGTGGCAGTGTGTTCAACTTTGGTTTCAGAAGTCAGTGGGGTGCCTTTATGTGTTTGTTAATGAAATATCTGCAGCCTGAATAAAAACCGTTCTACTCAAGGTTAGCCCCCTCATAATGAGAGTCTCTAAATTCTGACTCCAAAACCAAAGAAAAGCCATGTGGCTATAGCTCATGATTTGTGGGGAACAGTGAAGAGGTGATACGTGGAATCACGTAAAACTCCTCTTCCTGATTATTACCTCCAAGTCTGACCATTTCTCCAAATTCTCTCTTCTCCCTCCAACACTCCTCCGAGGCGTTTCTCCACTCTCCCAGGTATGCTCCTCTCTTCAACCCTTCCCAACGATGTTTCTTACATGAAATAAGTGGCTCTTCTCTGGGCTTCTCAAATCTACCTTTCTGCTTTCATGTGTGTGTGTGTGTGTGTGTGTGTGTGTGTGTGTGTGTGTGTCCATCCTGTTACCTTTCTCATCTTGAGTCATATAAATAAAAAGAATATTTTTATATATTTCAAGCTTCTATAACTAGAGCCGAGGTCAATTATAACAGTAGCTAGAATATTAAATAGGTTGGCTGTGTCATGGAAAAATTTTTTGACTGGACTAGAGAGAGGAAAATGTTTCCCTGTCCTGGTCCTCAGTGCCTCCCTCCCTGCTCCATCCCCGCCAGATAAACAGAGGGTGTATTTAAGTTATTAAAGTTATTTCCTCCTACTAGTGACATTAGTTATGATGGAAGATGTTCAAGCATCTCCCTTCTGTATGAAAGAGATTAGAATCTACTGTTTGTGTCAGAGGATATTTATGAACTCTTAGAGTCCCACTAATTATACCGTGTATACAATTCTACATGAACAAACCAAGCAGGCAAAAAGTCCAAGATGACATTATAACAATCTGTTCCGCTTTAGATGCTTCTTAACCCTGGACATGACCCCCAAGGCTCTGGATCGCCCCTACCCAAAAGCCTCACATGTATCTGCCCGTTTGGGTTCCTTTGGTTAAGCCAGTCAAATGTTAGATCAAGACCAGCCTGCGAGGAAGTTGTCCAAGAGTTAAGTACTGATGCCAGGCATAGAAAAAGTAATGAAGACATTTTGGTTGTAACAAGGCATTTGGCTTTCTGCCATTGGCCAATTTCCCCATGTAGTAGTGATCACTTGACTTCCTTATTTCTCTTCCATTGTTTTTCCACTTTTTCAGGAATTATATCACTTCTGACAAAAAGAATTCAAAATGGTCTGAAAGGGGTTTTTTTAGGCCCTGAGGCTATAGTGGTTGGTATGGAATTCAATTCCCATGTCCCCGATCCTAACTCACCAAGGGAAGATGCACAGTGTTGTGCTATACTGTTTGTAACAGCAGATGAGAAAGAATACATTTTAGAAAGGCTTCATTATGAAGTATTCAAAACTAAGTGAAGTCCCCAGATCTTAAACTCCTCAGAAAACCCAAATCCAGAAATCCAAGATTTGGGGTTCTGAAAGATTTTGTGACTACTTCATATTGCTTTATTTGACAGATAAGAAAATTGTCCACTGAAAGGGCAAGGATCATTAGGTCTCTGAGATATTTAAGAGATTAAAATGAGAAAGAGAAAGCACTAATTGGTGCCATTTAAGAAAGTAACCTTTTGTCTGCATAGATCTTCTTATATAAACCAATTTCCGGTTATTACATAAATATTAATGCCATGGATCTATTCAGGAAAATAACCATGCTAAGTTACAGAGAATAGCTAATAATAGTGACTTCTTAAACACTAAACTGTCAGCTTTTCTTTAAGTATTTTTTAAAAATTTATTCATTATTTATTTTTGAAGGAGAGGGCACATGCTAGTAAGGGGGAGAGAAAGAGGGAGAGAGAATCCCATGAGGGGCAAAGAGAGAGAGAGATGGAGAAAAAGAGAATCATGCACTGATAGCGCAGAGCCCAAAGCAGGGCTTACGCTCACAAACTGATATTATGACCTGAGCCAAAGTCGGATGTTTAACTGACGAGGTCGCCCAGGCACTCCTAAACTGTCAGCTTTTAAGACCAATGTCTCAGCAGAGAAGGCGTCCGTGCTCCCAGACAACTTCAGACCAGGACCCAACTAGGAGGGCTGAGAAGAACCTAGGGTCTCTATTGACTTCTCTGACTGTCTTTTCTGGAGGAAACAAGAGAATCCTAGGTAAGAAGCCGCCTGGGTCTGGTTTTCGCTCTGCCACCGAGCAGCAGTATGGCCTTAGGAAAGACATCCAGTCATTAGGTCTTGATTTTTATGTGCACATTAAAAGCTTTAAAACCCCTAAACACTTCCTTCCTGCTCTGAAATTCTTTAAATTCATTATGCTGAGCAAGGGAGTGATCTCATCATCTCCATGCGTTTGCTCAGGGCAAATGTGCGGTCCAAACACAGAATGAAGAGGGCAGGAAAGGGTTAAAGAGTTAAGCATGTTGGAGCAGCCGCTGAACATAGGAGGGCCCCAGCTCCTGCATATTTCATGTAGCCATTTTGAGAGGAGAGGTCATAGAGAAAGGAGGGTTGGTCTTCCAGGGGAAATCCACAGAAACCAAGGTATCTGACTCAAGGGTTCAAGAGCGTTGGAGAGAGAAGATGGACGGGGTGAGGATGGCCCTGATATGGGACCAGCCAAGTACAGAACTCGAGGGGTGTGCATGAATAGAACCATCAGGCCAATAGTCATGCCTCTGTCATCTACTACCAGCACAGCCAGGGAATTTTCAAACTTCTGGCTCTGGAATTCTCTTGTGGCAGCCACTATTGTTAAAGAACCCATGGCCATTTCCCTCTTTCCCTGCTTCCTATCCCCTACACGAAATCTCAGGCCAGCATCAGCTCCCGGTAAATGGGGTTCCTTCTCAGACCCAAAGTCCAAAACTGAAGAATCCCTTTCAGGTGTTACATACAAGTGCCTGAGCCAACACCCAGATGTTTAGTTTTAGTGTTATCGGGGCCTACAGCTCCCTCGACACGGATTATACAGCCGGCTTTCAAAAGGGAGTAGCGTGATGCAGGTGCTGGGTAAATCCATACTCCATGACTGCATTTCTACTCATCGTTTAAACACAGAAATGACAGAGAAGGGGGAAATGAGATCCATTTGTAATGAGGAGGAAAGACAAAGACACATGTAACCATGCACTCCTACCTCATTCGGAAAGGAGGAGCCTAGGGTAGCAGAAGCTTGGGTGGACCACCTACGAAGCAGCCCAGGGATGGCAGGGCCGCCTTGTTTATGGAGTTTGATGGTTTGCTCACTTAAAAAAATCTTTTTTCATGTTCATTTATTTTTGGGGGGAGGGAACAGAGAGAGAATCCCAAGCAGGCCCCATGCTGTTAGCACAGAGCCCCCAAAGTGGGTGAGATCACGATCTGAGCCAAAATCAAGAGTCAGATGCTTAACTGTCTGAGCCACCCAGGCGCCCCTGCTTGCTTATTTCTTAATTTAAATAAAATGGTTTTTTTTGTGATTTCTATGTTTTTGTGGTTTTTCAGAATCCAAAATGTATTACTTGCATTGTTAGAACACTAAACCATAAATACCTTGCTAGTTGTGCAAAGTATGAATTTGATAACTACTATTCCTAAAAATAAATGAATTTCTTTTAAAACATGATATATAAAGTAATATATATATGAGTGTGCATATATATTTTAAAGGAACCAGTAGTTAGCATAATATTTCAGAGGGGAAAAAATCATGAATATTGATTTTTTTCCCCCTGATGAGATATTACCTGGGAATCACAGCCAAGGTAGGACTATTTAGACTACTTTATTCTTAACCTTTCTGCACATGTAAATTCACAGACATCAGGCTATAAAATATACTTGCTACATCTTCCAAGGGACCTGAAAGTCTGGTCCAAGCTCTTATTTTGAAAATGAATGGTTTTTATACCTAAAGCACTCCAAAAGTTCTTGGGATAGTCCACTCACGAGTTCAGTCATCCTTACAGATCATTAAGTCTTCCTGTGCCTAAAAACACACTCTCTCCTGGCGCCGTTTCGTGAACTCACTTTCTTCTGCTCTGTCCAGTGAGGTGAAGGAGGCTGGTTGCCATTTTCCACAGTTCCATCCCACTGCCCAGAGGTTGATTTTGTCTGTCTTCAGACTTCTCTTCCCCAGGATAAATAACCCACCTCCTTTCCTTGTGTACATGGTCTCCAAGCCCTGTCATCATTTTCCTCTTTCTCTATGTGAGTTCTATGCAATTTTCATACATGTGTTTTAAGTTACAGACCAAAAGTGTAACGTTCAAAAAAGAACCCAACCTATGATGAATTTACACAAGGATTATTTCCTAGCTACACATGGTACTCTTCTTAACACAGCCCAGGATAATATTGCTTTCTTGATGCCATTACTAGGTTAATGATTCATGTGTTTCTGGAATACCAGATCTTTTCCAGCCAAGTTTATGTCAAATTATACTCCCTCTATAGCCCTTTCTCCTACCACCAACGACTCCCCCAAACAAAGTCACTGTTAATAAATTTAGATGTTAGTTCTTCTAGTGGTTTCCTCTTAAACTCCAAACAAATAATATATCTACACTTCTCTCTTGATTTTTCAACCTTGGGCAGTCAGTAGTTATGGACTTCTCTACGTGAAAGATGAAAATTTTCACTCATTTATACGCAGCAGACTTTCTCTATCTTCTCCCCAGTTTAGGTTAGTTCATGAGGAGCCAGGTTAGTTAGGTTAGTTGGGAAGCTGTATACATTTAAATGATATAATTATACTTGTAAAGGTATACTTTTAAATGACATAATTATCCCTCCATTCCTGGATCTAGCAGCGTTATAAAATGTTTATTGACCTTGATACTCTAAAGTAAGAAAGTTAACACACCACACTACCTCCGGACATCTGTTAGAGTATGGCTTTTAGACTGCCAAAGTTTATAATATTTACAATCTGTTTTATAAATATTATGACTTCTGATACTATCATTATATAAATATTATTTATTGCAGATGCAAGAAAAGGAAAATTAATCCTAGGTCACTAAACTCATACTGTTCAAAATATAGTGCCCTAACCATCACCATCAAATGGATTCTCTATTCTATTCTTATATTCTACCAAACCCTCAAAATCATGCCACAATTTATTTTACTTCTTATTTGAGTCCTGGCTTCATAGGCAGTTTTATAAGTATTATAACTGGTTGCAAGCAGTTGAAACTGATAAACAATGAATTTGTTGAAAGAGTATTGTGAAAAATCTCAAAATGAAAAGAAAAGCTAAGGATAAGGCAACTACAAACTTCCAAGATACTAGGTTATGAAACTACAGAGAGAGCCCACAGATTTCTGGAAAAGAGTGCCTGATGGCCTACCTTGGATGACAAGTAGGGGCAGAGCACCATGACTGACAGTCCCATCAAGGTTACAAGTGAAAGGTGGTTCTCAAAAATGAAAGTCGGGGCACCTGGGCAGCTGAGTCAGTTAAGCGTTGACTTCAGCTCAGGTCAAGATCCCACCATCTGTGAGTCTGAGCCCTGCACGGGCTCTGTGTTGGGAGCCTAGAGCCTGGAGCCTGATTTGGATTCTGTGTGTCTCTCTCTCTACCCCTCCCCAGCTCTCACTCTCTCTCTCTCTCTCTCTCTCTCTCGTGCTCAAAAATAAAGATTTTTAAAAATTAAAAAAATTTAAATAATTAAAATAAAAGCTAATTGTTATCATCGGAACCAGAAAGAATAGAAACAGGGTAGGCAAAACAGTCATTTATTATGTACAATAACACTTGTTGCATTTTAATTAAGAATTTATTTAGTTAACTGTTTGATATCATCCTTCTCCATCAGGTTTTATGTTCCACAAGGAATGTAAAATCCACATGCTTAGCACAGTATACAGCTTATATAAGCACCTATTAAGTATTGTTGAATATTGTTAAAAAAAGAAATGCCAAGGGCTTCTGGGATATACTGCATAGTCTATCTGTAATACCTTATTTTAATAACAAATACTTTCAGATGAGTGAATTACATATTAAAGCATGAAACACTCTTTCCAAAGTTTTCTATTATAAGTGTTGTGTTTTACAGTAAAATCACCTCTGAAAACCTCTAGATCATGCAAGATCCCATGATCTCTTCTACAATCCAAACAACTAATTGTGTACAATTACCTGATGCAAAGAACTGGTCGGCAATTTGAATTTTCATTATGCCTTTAGGATGTCACAGCCTCTGGATCTCTGCAGCTGGAATTGATAAAGCAATATTTAAGACCTGATCTAATATCTCCTCTGTAAAGCTTCTTGCCTTCCCAAGGAATCAATCCATCTCCCCACTCTTCTCTATGCCACTTTTCCCAGTTCTTAACAAATTCAATGAGGTGTATTTGTTTATGTACCTGCCTCTACAGCTGAACTATGAGTCCCGTAACAGAAGGAAATAAGTCAGATTCATCTTTATATTGCCAGTGCCTATCACAGAACTTGAAAATAGAAGTGTTTATTAAATGTTTATTGACTCTAAATCACCATCAAGAGAGAAGGTCTTTATCAAAAAAATGGAATGAGTTCATAGAAACATTAGTCCAGACTCTAAGGAGAGATTTCATCTTCATTTAAAATAATATGACCAAAAAAGAAAAGAAAAGAAGGAAAAGAGGGAGGGAGGGAGGAAGGAAGAAGGAGTTTTAGTTCTTTAAGTTGTAGAGAAATTTTATTTTTCAAATGAACCCATTCATGAATTAGCCAAAGAGGTATAGCATCTCTAAATCAAACGATAACAAAAGAAACAACAAAGAATGCAGAAATTATCCTCTCTAAAATTTCCATTTGTTTCTATCAACCTAGAAGAATGTTAATAAGGAAGGTTCAGCAGGAGTCACTAATTCCTCACCAACGTCAGAAACTTAGTTTCACTTTTCAGAAGCTGTTCGTGGCCATGCTTGCAAAATCAAAACTGTAATTCATCTCTAGACAATACCTAATTATTACTGATTACTAAGAAATAAGTCAACAAAGATATTTTCCTGTTTACATTCTTATCAGACTGTATCAGAACCATCTGTTTTCAAGTTTGTTGTTGCTGGGGGTTTTTTTATCCCAAGGGATAAATACTCCACATTGTTCTCCAAATATATGCATGCAAAACTGCCTCTCACTGCACAGCTGCAGTGTTCACTGAAACATTTGGGTAGGGGAAAAAACCCATATATTCTTCTGGGAAAGAAAATGAAAAGAAAATTTGATATCTGACTGAATTCACCTTCCAGTGAGGTGTATGTTGGGGTCCGTCCCATCTCTAACTACCATCTCCTCACCTGCATGGCTAACTATTGATTTTGCCACAAGTATATGTGTAGCTTTAAGACATTAACGTAATACCAACCTAGAAAACATAGTAAAAGACTCTATAGCATGAAAAAGATTCTACAGTTTTAAAAGAAATAATATGTGACCTCTTTGTTCCATTGTTCATCAGCTCTAATCTCCTGTGATACACACAATAAATTTTACTTCTTTAAAGAGAGGCAAAATTGTTCCATTGCCAAAGAAGCAAGAGTAAGAGAATAAAATTGTGGTATAGACTGAGTTGCCACATGGCTTCAGGTAAGCAATTAACCTTTGGTGTCTCAGTTACTTCATCTGTAAAATAGGGATAAAGGTTTTAGCACAGGTGTGACCCCTGGACTAATCAGTATAATTATCATTATTGATGGGGAAAATAAGGTTGATCACTGATTTCACCTCATGTTAGCACCCAAGATCATTTCTATCTCCTCTACACAGAATCGTTTTTTAAAGAAGTCTGTAAAAAGAAAAAAATGATGACAAAAGCCAAATACGGAGGCTGGGACAATACAGATACAATGGTCCACAGTCACATAGGCATATATCCATCAAGGCGGATTATCTTTTGATCATTTGTATTCCTCCCTTAGATGTTTTCTACACTTAGACTAAATATGTAAACTACAAAAATACAAGGAAACTTTCCAAGATACACATTCAACCAGCAACCTGCCCTGCTGCAAAATGCTTTCCAGGTCATTGATAGGTGACATGATGACAGACAGGACTACAGTAGTTTAGGCTTGAACTATGGAATTGAGGATAATTGAAGTCAAGTAAAAACATACACTGAAGACACTGCTCATATCCCCTCAATGCGCTTATTCCTTGTGAGTGTCTGCCTTACAAGGGACCAGGACAGACAGGTGGGGTACATGATATGCCACCTCTACAAGAATGGGAAGGAGCATTGAAACTGGGTACCCTAGGGTGTCCTTTCACAAGAGCACAGATAATGACTGTGCTCTGAGTCAAGGAGAGAGATGGAAGTTGAGGAAGACAGAAGTGGGGATTCCCTGGGTTCTCATCTAGGACTCCCACGCATTCTCACGATGTGCTGCGGCTTTAAAAGAAATTACCTTTGCATGTTGCCAAAAGTGGCAACGAACCACAGAGGGAACCATAAAAATTAGAAAGTGCTCCAAAGATTGGTACTCAACATTATCACCTCTGCATCCTTTTGGGTAAACACGTGTTGTTCGCAGGTCCAAAATGCCTCCCCGTGGCTCCCGATACTAAGATTTCTCACCACAGAGAATTCTCTTTTCTTGAACCTCAGGCTCCAAATCTCCAATGTCTTTGAAGAAATTAGCCTCTCGACAAGTCATTTATACACTAAGGACTCTATCCCCTTCCTCCATACCTGCCTCAAAATTATAGGCAACAATTTCCAAATTGGAACTCTGAAGCTGTTGCCATTTTCGTATTATCCTCACCTGTCATAGGAAGCATAACAATTAGCATTTTTAGCAGGACTAAAACTGCTAACACAACTTCTTATGTCCTACACCATTAAACTTGATTAGAAATCCCTTCACGATTAACATTCATCTCGCTGTATCGTGCTTGAAGGTTAATAATACCCGGCGTCTCCGGAGAGGGGGAAGGGGAGCCGACGCAGGGAGAGAGGAGCCTCCGAGGCCTCGGGAGAGGGAATTTCCCCTTCCGGCCACTAGAGGGTGGCTCCGCCGGCGGGACGCCTGAGACCGCGGGAGGCAAGGCTCCCTGTCTTGTTCGCCTGCACTTGACTTGGTAAGATGAAGCAACATTAGTATTCATCGTTCTCTGTGCTTCACTCTCCGTAGGTTTTAATTTCTAATAAGCCCCTTCACAAATGCCAGGAGTCATTGTTGGCCGGGCCAAAGCGTGATGGGGACAAAACTATCAACCTACGATGTGACACTGCTTAAAATGACATCCCGTCTAATTCTTCTACGCCAACATTGGGTAAGATAAATACAGCACATGTATTAACAGAACCTGAGTTTAAGACGTTCATACGTGATGCAACAGTACATGTGCTGCAAACGTGTTATGGGTGAACCGTGCGCGCACGTCACAGGGAAGGGCGGTTACGTTACACGGAATGCAGAAAAGAAATGTACCCAGCCTTTAGCCCACCAGCCGGTTCTGCTTACAGGACCAAGTTATCCATGAAATGCAGTAGGACATTTTGTAGTAAAGATCCTACTTCATGGACTTTTTTTTTTAGACCCAGCCACCTACGCACATTTATATAACTGAGGAAGAAATGAAAGATAAACCTGAAAATATCCCCTCATCTAAATAAGTTATGTTCTAAGAAAAAAGGCATGGGGAATGAGCCTATTTTGGTGGACGCCACACAGAGGGTACAGCAAAATATAATGCCTTTCTTTATCTGTAATATTGTTCAGTGTAGCAAACCCTTTTGCTTGTTACAGTACAGTAAATGGGGTGTTTAATTTGGGATTCAATGTAGTCTACAGTCAAGGTGCAGCAGTTTTATTACAGAAATACAATTTTATTGGAGGCTGAAGATTTAATTTCCACCTTACGTAGAGAGCCATAAACGTCATATGCCTATTTTACATTTTGCATAGCATTTGATATATGTAATTTCTGGTCTAATTTTAGAGTTTGAAAAGGTGGAAGAGTCACAATATGTAGATTCAAATTCTCCAACATTTTAGCCACAAATGCCATTGAAAAATGAGCAATTTTCTGTTTCTTAGTTCTGGATTTGAAATTATTTCTTCCCTCTGCTGACTGAATTCTGGATCACATCCTTTCCCAGTCCCTTCTAATTAGGTGAACACAAAGCTACCCACAGAACACCTTTGTGCGAGAGCAAATGTTTTCTTTGTTTAAATTGGTCTACTAGTTGGTATTCTAGTTAAAACTAAGATGATCACATGATATGGATAGTTTTTCTATTGTTTTCAATATCCGCCTGGGTGACATGTTAATGGCTGTTCCGATGAATGCATTTGGAATAAAATAATTGGGAAATGTATTGGGAGGGTTGAATTTGAAAGGAATAATCAAAAAAAAAAAAGAAAGGAATAATCAAATAAAGTTGGCTGTGAAGCTATATCGACATTGAAATCCCAATTTGGGGAATCGTGTCATTCTCTTTCCTTCAAATGTATTCCTTACAGGAAACGCACTAAACGCTGCCTTTCCATCTGTTTCCCTTTGCAGCGTTACTTCTCTTCAACATTTCCTACCTTCTCTTTGCCACCAGGTGGAGCCCTTTGTTTATGGACATCTGTCCGTTTCCTTTTTTCTCTAAGATGCCACCAGATAAATAGCTTCAGAGCTAAAATACTGTTGCAAACACAAAAATTTAACACCCACAGATAAAAAAAAAAAAGTAAAGCTTTTTCAGACTCTGGTGTAATAAACCTTGCCTTAAGAGTCCTATTGCTGCTAGATTTAATAGCTTACACATTTTCCTATTTACAACTTCTGCACACCAAACAGCAGAAAATAATACTGTTGTGTGTGCCATAAACAGTGTTGCTGCAGGTCTATTTTATGTAGCACCATCGTTTTTATAATCTCGAATGTTTAGCAACTGCAATCAAAAGCCAACCCCCCCCCACAAACCTATATGCTATGAGCCTCAGTTTTCTTCAGTCTTAAAAAATATATACCTCATTGAGAAGAAAATGTTTTCCTTCAGACAAAAGAGAGTGGTAATTCAGTTGTAGGTAATAGAGGGCAATGTCAAATTCTTCTCTTAGTCAAATTCATCTCTCTTCGATTTGAGATCCAGTTAAGGGTAAGTCAAAATCTACCTTACCTTTGGTTCTATTTAGCAGCGAATAAAAAAATGAATACTATTAGCAATACTATTATTTCTTACATTGTTAAATTATTTTAATATTCTTATTTAAAGAATCAATTAAAGATCTTCTCATGAACAAAAGGCAGTAATGTAAGAAAAAATTAGAGCCCTGATTTGCATGTACAAATAACTATGGAATGAGTTCACCTAAACTAGTTTGCCAATGACCTCAACCTTGATCTGGAAAGATCATTTATTCACGAGTAAAACATTCACATTCTCCATGCTAACTCTGTCTTGGATCTTTTCTCAAGGTAGATTACTAACTGTGACATTGCAGGGTCTAGGTCTATGAATAACGTATGCATTTAACAACACCAGGATGTTCTGTATTTGAGTGAACTATCATTTCTGTTGCATTTTTTATTTTAATCAGGATTTTCTTTGTTTTATATGTATAAGTGTATATGTATAAAATTTTGCTTAAGCATCTGCAAAGCAGAAAGTGGAGGAGAATTTGTGGATGTGCTTTACTGAATCGGTCTCTGGACCCAAGAAATCTGGCTTTTCTACTGGAATCCAACTGGTTCTGCAGTCTGCTGTCAGAAGCTAACTGCGGAGGAGCCCTCAGACGACAAAATGCTGGAGCCACCATTTTGCCGTCCGCTCGCACACAATAAAATGGTGGCACAGGAAACAGTTAACACATAGTGCCCACGAGGGTGGTCTTTGAAAGTATTCCACTCTCTGATCCAAATATCGAGCTGCTTGGTAAAATATTGTTACCAAGAGACTAAAGGTATTCATTTTTCTTTAATATATAGAAACTCTGTGTGTGTGTGTGTGTGTGTGTGTGTGTGTGTATGAATGAAATGCTGGAAGAATCAGCCGTAGACATTCTACCAAAGAATAGAAAGAACTGGTGAAAAAGAAACACGAGCGCTCACAGCGAAAGCAAACCTAAATAAGAAACGTGGACCCTGAAATTGCTTCTCACAGCTCACAAAAGCCGTCTGGTGAATTTGGCCTCCATGCTTCCTTTCATTTCAGCATCCACTTCGTGCAATTTAGAGTTAGGAAATTTAAGGGGGTATTCTTTCTTTTTCCTCTTTTTTTTTAAGAGTAAACACCCTATAAAAATTAAAAGCAAGCCCACATTGACTCTCACCTGGGAACCCCAATGCTCATTTTTTATAGGAGGAAAAAAACAAAACAAAGACCCATCTCCCCTTCTTCTTTCATTTCTTCTGCTCTTATTTTTAGTCATTAAAAATGCTGCTGTGGCTCTGTTTAAGTGTGGAGATTCTCATTTTTCTGCAGTGCTTCAGACGCACATAGACTCCTTGGGGACTTAGCGAGGAGCTAACCAAGTGCACATGGGAAATGAGAATTTTCGTGGTTAGAAAAACTGCAGTGTTTGGCAATTTTCCACATGGAGTACGAGTCAGGAGTGACTTTTTTCTTTTAAACATTATGACTTTACTCGAGCCCTTAGTATAGAGCTGTAGGTTCGAATTTGAACATTTGAACACGTTGCATGGTCTTAAAAAATTTAACCGGACTTCTTTTCATAAACAGTTGCACTGTTTTCAAGGGCATAATAAATAGGGCATAATAAACCTTCTCCCCCCCCACCCCCAGCCCCGACAGAATTATAATGTAATGAGAAATAGCCTTGGAGGACCCACCAGCAGGTTCTGTGGTATGTGACACAGACCACCAGGGGCTGAGATGAAACCACTAATACTTTTTTCATAGGATCATTAGCTAGAGTTAAACAAGGTGTCAACGTGAAAAGATGGGGAGGCTGACCTGGCTCGTTATGTTTGCAGGCCTTCACTTTAAGTATTTTTTGCATTAAAAGTAAACACTGATATTCCATTTTATAATTTAAACACGTTGTTACCCAACTACAGTACGTTACTTTTCATGCTGTTAAACGATTCATAATGTATTATTTTGTGGTTACTATTTATGGCTGGTTTTTAATAGATAATAAAAATCTCGTGAAAAACGCCAATTTAAATTTAAGCCTAAGAAGAGGTTATTTTTAAATTTTTCCCTGTTACTTTGTGAGATAGAATTCATTGATTTGTCTTGAAATTTAGGTCTTAAATTAAAATCTGCCTCCAACCAAGAGGAGTAGGTCTAGGGTTCATGGAGTGAGTTTGCATAAGTTCTTGACCTTGTACTGAGAGTCACTGGGAAGAATATGTTCTCGTTATAATAGCTGTTTTATAATTTCAGAGACATTGCTAGGCTTTCGCATGTGCTAATACTAGTTGCCCTAGGTACCTTAAGTAAAGCCAATCCAATAAATTTACGATTGTGGTTGAGACATAAATGTCACGTCAGTAACCCTCAACCAGATATCAGAAGAAGGAGTATGTGATTGTTTCGCCTGAAAATTAAGTTTCGTGTTTTTAATTGGTGTCATATCCTTTCCTCAGTCTATAGGGCTTATATCAAAGGCACCCATATTAACCTGAAAAGGAAACATGATAACAACTCCTTTTATCCCCTGGCTCAAATGGTTGTATGTTCAACCCTAATTTTTGTTCAAACACTTTCAGACAAAGACAACAGGAAATAGTAAACATGGCAACACCACGAAAATAATTTTCAAGTGCATTATTTCTCTCCGTGTGCAGCGTGAGTTGTCCGAGCTGCAGAGGAAACTGTTGTGTCATTAAACCCAGGGCAACGAAAACAGCTACCCTTCCAGCAAAATAACTACCCTCCGCGTTTCATAAATCTTGTTTCCAACTAGTCTAAGACCAGGAATTGACTCTGTCTCCCACATCCGTGGCTCAAAACTGTTGCATCACAGGAGTGTGTTCAAAGGGAATCAGGAGAATCCAACGACAGCTTCAGGGGCAGGGAGGCAGTCATGACTGACAGCCAGATGTCTGGCTCTAATGCCCAGCCGGGCTGCAGACGGTCCTGAGACCGGCATCCAAACAGGGCGTCCTGGCGAATGATAACAATACCACAAATCATCAACGCAAACCAAAAATGTGGCTGGGACTGGTCAAGATTTCAGATGTCAGGAGTTGGTCACCTTCCCTCCCTTCTTCTCCCCCTCCCCCACTCCTGTCCCCCCTCCCCAACCAAAAGCTTGTTAGGGGTGGAAGGCCCAGCAGGAAATGTTTCTACACCAGTGCCAAATGCTAATCCTTCACTGAAGCCTCTAATATATTTAAATGTTTAGATGAGAAGGCACAAACAGACTCTGATAGAAATCACTTGACATGTGGGATATGGAGATTTCATAATTTGGTTAAATCTGTATTACATTTAGTGGACTCACTCTTCAATTAAGGATCACCTTAAAGGAGCACATTACAATGCAAAGGGAAGGGGAATTCGTTTTAATTATCCGTTAAGCAATTACCAGCATGAAACTTTTTGTTCCTTAAATATGTTTCTGTTTCTTAGTAGGTCACACACCATTTCTTAACCTCCTGGGTACGCGTATTTCTTCAGTTTCACTGACTGCACGTTGTTTTTGTCTTACAGGGCTTGTTTTTGCATAACTAGATTTGACAAGTATTTGCGATTCATAAACTATTACAAATATCAAACCATCCTCATCCAAGTGTGGATAAAAGATTCTGGGGAACACTTGGTAAAATTATCTTATTTTGTAAAGTGGTTTGACTTTTTAATTTTAACATCACAGATTTGCAAAAGCAATAGAATTCGATTCGACTTATTTCTTCTTTTAGTAAGTAGTGGTGGAGTTTTCAGCGTGATGACCCATTTTGCCATTGTCATTTGTGCCTCTGAAAGCAACTAAAAATATGTCCTCTCAAGCAAATTCCCTTCTGTGAAGTTTTTACAAAGGTGTTTTGATTTTCTATTTCAGATACATTTCCCTTTTGTGACATTCTCCCCAAGGGCTCCAGTGCGCACTCTTGTACTTATCTGTCCCCAGTCCACTCTGAAACTCAGCTTTCTCAATAAAAATGTCAAAACCAAAGGCTTTTCAAAGTCGCTGCTATGAACACGAGCCCTTCACAGCCAGCCTGACCGTCTCTTCAGTCTCCATCAGGGACTTGCTCCATGTGGGCACACATAGAGGTTCTCCAAACAGGGAAGGATCGAATGCCCTTTTCCGGAAACAACACTTCCAGAAATGTGCTGACCAAGAAGAAACAGCAGGGGTGAGAGAAGTGGCCAGAGCACTCACAACATCTTAACAAGCACTAATTAAATGTCTTTCTTTAAAAATATGGCTTAAGAAAGCCAAATACAATAACTTCTTACAGATGGTTTTAGGAACTAACAAGACCCATAGGAAATGGTGCAGTCATTAAGATGAGTGTCCCCAAAGTCTCCTACAGCCATTAGTGACTGGAGGGGCTGTGCACTTTCAGAAGAAATGATGGGACTCCGTCTGACGTGAAGTGACTCTCCCCCCCACCGTTTGTCTCTGAAGGGAACTTTGCATCTGTGTTAGTGCATTACACAGTCAATTATTGGAAGAGCTAGTCAATTGAATATAAAAAGAGTATTAGCAGCATTGAAATCTTTTTTTCTGATGGGGTCCAAAGCTATTGTGGAAAAGGACTGTTAACACCAAGAAGGTAGGAACTATGTGTTGTATCAATACCTCAAGTTCCAACACATAGTGGGCATTTGATAACAGTTCATTCATTTATTGACCAAATATTCTTTTAAGGGTTACCCTGTGCCAGGGATGGGCTAAGCTTTGGGGATATGGTAAACAAGAAGACAAGGCACCTACCTTTTAGATAGCCTGTGTGAAGATGTTTGTTAAAAGTGGGAGGGATGGATGGATGGAAGGATGGATCGATAAATGGTCTAATAAAAATATTTATAAGACACAATTCTGACTTTCCTTTAGGAAAGCTTAGCCTTGGGCTAAGCTCATTCAAAGAAATGTAGAGCCGGGTTCCCAAGGGAGCTGACTCAAGCCAAACCCCGTGGCGGTGATTGGCCTCAGCACCCTTGGCTTGAAAAGTAAATGCTTCTGTGGCAACCTGAGTTTCAGATGAAGGAGCCATTAGAGTTTAAAGGATGAAGTTTAAAGGATCTTAGGACTCGTTCAAGACTACTATTAGCACTAGCATTCTTAATAGGATCTGAAGAAGTGCTTCTCATAATAAAGGAAAATATAAGCCCAACACTCAGAAAAAAGATTTTTACCTTCAAAACATAACTAAGAGACTAAAAGGGAAGTGTATGTCTGAATGTATGATTAAGAAGAGACCTCTTGTTTCTAGTTATTTGTATAACTCTGGAAAACGTGTCATGTCAGCCCCAAACTATCCTTCACTCTGGCAGGCTTCTTGATCTCTTTGCTGTTGTTTTTAAAAACAATTCTGTTCCCATTTGCCATTATTCAGCTGCTTAATGCTGATTGCTACAGCTTGTAGATGCAAGCGTCACGTTGCAAACTGCGGTCCAGGAACAAAATGACTGCTTTGAACCAGTAAGACCAGAGGGACCGGAGACCCTCATACCCGCTCTCCAGAGCAGTGGGCTGAGTGCTCTGGGGACCTGGGCTCTGTCACAGAAAGCATCGGGTATGACTGTTCTTGTCGGTGGGAAGCAATGAGTCAACCCAGCCAGGCCATTGAGGAGGTGAGAGGAGGGATTCAGGGGGGAAACTCCTGCCTAGGTGTATTCCATAAAAGAACTAGTTAACTGAATGGTTGCTGGTTGCTTACCAGTTTGATGAGAAAGAATTTCCAAGTTATTGGGCTGATGGGTCAGTACCTGATCCCTTAGAAACACCTGTACCAAGTCACTCCATTTGTCAGCATGATTTGCCAACCACCACCACCACCCTTACTGATCCTCACTGAAACCAGTGGGAGAAAATAAACCCTCTTTGGATGTGGTGTGATTTATTTCATACATTCACTCAACAAACATTTACTAAGAAACTCTTCAGTGTCCTCTGCTGAATAACTCTACGTGAGCAAGTTGGCAGGAGGAAAAAATGCCGCTAAAGAAGCTATTAAGGGAAAATGTTACAATTTTAGCATTGTGAATCAAATCTCCTGGCTTGGGACAGAGTTGGGGAAGAAGTTTCTGTAAGGGGCTACCATTCACAAGGTGACTGCTGGCCACAGACCACACTGGACTCAATTCCTTCCTTTCGTTTTGTTGTTTAATGGCTACAATGAATCTGTGAAGTAGGGCTCGTTATTCTCATTTTACAGATGAGGAAACTGAGGGCCAAAGAGGTTCAGGGACATCTAGTAAATGGTGAGATGTGGTCCGATTTCAGTCACCTTCCTCCAAAGCCACAGGATTCTCCGCCTCTCTCACACAGTCTGTTGCTCACCTTTGAGGCCATTTAATATTCAAGTCAAAACTTCAGGAGATTGTCACTAACATCTCACACATGTGAGAGTTGAGTGACTATCTTTTAAATGCATGGGTTAAATCCAACATTCACATGTATGGCCAAAAAATGCTAGTGATATTTTATGAACTCCAAATCTCACTGTGTTCTCTTTTACATCAGACCTCTCTAAGAGGGGCTACGTTACAGATCCAAAAGTTGTTGCTCTCGAGGGCATTATGCTAAGTGTAATAAGCCACAGAAAGATGACTGCAGTGCAATCTCACTCATAGGTGGAATTTTTAAAAATCAGACATGGTGGAAACAGGGATCAGATTTGTAATTGCCAGGAGCAGGGCACCGGGGTGATTTAGGGGAAGGTGGCCAAATGGTACAAACTTCTAGTTATAAGATAAATACGTCCTGGAGATGTAACGTACAACACGATGGCTATGATTAGCAATGCTGTATTGTATATTTGAGAGTTGCTGAAAGAGTTGTGTGTGTTTTCTTTTCATTTCTTTTTTTTTTTTTTTGAGGTGGGGTACAGAGAGAGGGAAAATCTTAAGCAGGCTCCATGCCTAGCGCAGAGCCCAATGAGGGGCTTGATCTCATGACTGCGAGAGCATGACCTGAGCAGAAATCAAGAGTCAGGTGCCTAACTGAATGAACCACCCAGGCTCCTAGAGGGTAGATCTTAACAAGTTCTCCTCACGTGTACAAACTACATGATTGGATAGGACCCCATGTGTGGTGATGAATATTAACTAATCTTATTGTGGTAATAATTTTGTAATATATACAAATATCAGATCATTCTGCTGTACATCTTAAACATATACAATATCATATATCAGTTCTATCTTAAAAAAAAAAAACTGAGGAGGGGGTAGGGTTGCCTTTCCCTCTCCCAGACAGTGCGGTTTTGCCTGTGGTCCTACGGCTGCTGTGACGGTCAAGGAGCCCACATATATGATGCCTGATGGGAATGGCCCTCAGAGGGCTGTGGCGCCGACAGGGAAGGGGAGAGCGTAGGGGAGGATACGCAAAGCCAGCAAAGGATAGGTAGAAGTAAGGCAGAAGGAGAGAGAAAACTGCTCTCCCTTCCTCCTCTCGAATCCCTGTAGCCAGCCCTGTGGTCACTTTACAAACAGCCGCCACTGTCACCATCTTCCAGCTTGCAGCGCCCCCACCGTCCCCGACCACAGCTGCTTTCAGGAATGAGCAAAAGAGGTGTGTGAGGGCAGAAGACCTAGAAATCTTGGCTTGACATCTGAAACTTATGAACCCGGCAAACCATGAGCCCCTCGGGGTCTATTTCCTCATCTGTAAAAGTAAAATAATAATGTGCGTTTCACCAAATATTGAATATCTAATGAGATTGTGCATTTTCAATAGTTTTATTGAGTTAAATTGATACATGATAAACTGCATATGTTTAAGAGAGAGCACACTTGAAACAGCATTTGTAAGCCATAGAAATTTCTTTTCCACTAGGCTTAAAATCTCGCAGCAGTGCCTGGATTTTTGAAGACATTTTCTGCTTTTTTTTTTTAACATTTATTTATTTTCTTTGAGAGAATCCCAAACAGGCTCCACACTGTCAGTGCAAAGCCCGATGTGGGGCTCGAACTCACGAACCATAAGATCATGACCTGAGCCAAAATCAAGTCAGATGCCTAACCAACTGAGCCACCCAGGCACTCCTTCCTTCCTTTATTTAGTTTTTGTAAATCTGTTTAATTTTTAAGAGCCTTCATAACCAGGCTGCACCTTACCTGGTCAACCTCATTTGTCACCACTTTCTGATGCAGTCACTCTGATTCAACAAGACTGGCCTTCCTCATTTAACATTCTTTCAGCTGGGTTTTCCCCAGAGCACTAACATAAACTCTAAGCTCCCACCACCTGTGGGACTGCACCTTCATGGTCCTGCATTCATTCAGCCCTTGACAAAACACATACTCTCTGCCGAGCATGGTCCGAGGCCCTGGGGGCGCTTCTGTGAGCCAGCAAGACGAGTTCACTGTCCTCAAGGACCTCTGAGAGGGCTCTCTGCGGTCTACCTGGTGCTCTCTTGCCAGAATTACCCCTCCCTGGACAAGTTCTCCCAGATTCCAGTTCCCTCTCCTCTAGGAAGCCTTTCTGAATTGCTACTAACTCAAGATCCTAACCCTCTGTTTTTCCTACAGCACTTGCAGGCCATTTCATACAATTTGATGCAGGTCATTTTATTTCATAAAATTCCCACGGATTGAAAGCACCACGCAGGAATCTATTTTTCCACATCCTCATAACCCAGAGTAGACACACGAAATGCTTATTGATTTCAGAAGAGTACATCAGAGAGGCAGGGCGTGTGGGAGCAGCTTTCTGAGGGGACAGAACCCCCATGGCCACTCTGTGTCACATGCATCACGGGCTGTTTGGCTCCTCGGAAGGGCAGCGCCAGCGAGGACAGACTGATCCATGGCTTGTCCAAAGCCAGCCACAGGGGAAGCCACGCTCAAGGACATGTTCCTGCTGCCAGGAAAGACGAGTGTCTCCTAGCAACCGGATCCCAGCGGCTTCCGGGCCTCCAGAGCTTGCCCCTGCTCACTGCGTTGCTGCCTCTGGTTTTGCATTTTGGCCTCGCTGATCATGGCATTCATTCTAGATCCCAAACCTCAAGTCTGATCCACAAGCTAGCTGACTAGACTAGTGCCGAGGACTATTTTATTCCTAACACCCTTTCGGTAATCATGTAACTTTCATGGAACAGAGTGTTTGCTCTTAGCTTAAAAAGGGTGAATACATTTTTTTCCAAGATTTTATTTACATCAGAGCAGTTGGTTTGAAAGATCCATAAAAAGAAAAGAGCGTGCATTCTTTCCATCAAATAATCAAAAAGTACTCAGATATTTTCAAAAAAGGTACACTGTCATTCAAAACCTGTTACAGCAATAAACTTTAACGTGGCAAATTCACAGATGCAGAAAGAAAGGCAAGTCAAATTTGAAGAAAATGACTCAAGGTTCTTAAAAGTTTTGATGGCTAATAAAATTAGGTCTGCTACAATATATGACCTCAGCATCAATACTTTCAGTGTTCATTCTAGACATTTCCAGCCTCAGCTCTATTGTGGGTAGTGCTACATTTTTAAGCTAGCGGGATTAAATTTAGCAGCTAACACTGCCTTTTTAGTTTTCTCTTGTTCTAATCAAATATTCATCAAGACACAATAAGTTACTCATCCATTTAAAAAAATGTTATTCAGACTTCCTAGTGAGGAGCTCAAAACCCACTCTAAATATAGCCATAACTCCCCGAGCTCCATAAATGTGCATTAAAATTCGTATTACTTTTCTCTTTCAAAAATAACAACTCAGAGACTGAAAGGCGTTCCGAGAGGACTGACAGCCCCTATACTGGAGCCAGCCCCGAACCACCAGCGCTGCCTGGAGTTGCCTTTGATTCCCAAGCAGCAAACCCAGGCTTACAGAGCCCCCCATCCCCCACCCGCTTCTCTATTCACGCAGTGAGCTTGGTCTCTGTCGGTTAGGAGTCCATTGGAGGCATCTTTCCATTTCCTCTCCCTTTCCCTCCCCTTCTCCCAGCAAGAACAGTCACAAAGTCTCAAGTTGAAGATGAATTCTACCTATTTGGTGGTGGTTGAGTCTCGCTAAACCTAAGATGGAGACTTTTCTGCTCAAGAAATGAAATGTCTAGGGTTTACCAGCTAGCTGCCATTGCCTTGTATCTTCACCATCTGCTTTTGAGCTCTATATTTGGGTGGATTTTTACTAAAGCAGTGTTGAATATTCCCTAGAACAGCTTATGAGCTCTTTGATATGCTCTTTTGGCGTTCTGTGTATGTTTGTTTTAACGGTGCAGAATTCATCATGTGGTGAAAGCTATGCACCCCTGCATTGCCCTCGGCCTGCTTGTTAAGATAACTTATTTGTGAATAAAGGCTTTTCTTTTCTCTTTTTAAAATTTTTTAATGTTTTATTTATTTTAGAGAGAGAAAGAGAGACAGCGTGAGCCGGGGAGGGTAAGAGAGAAAGGGAGACACAGAATCTGAAGCAGGCTCCAGGTTCTGAGCTGTCAGCACAGAGCCCGACGCAGGGCTCGAACCCACGAACCATGAGATCATGACCTGAGCCGAAATCGGACGCTTAACCGACTGAGCCACCCAAGGCTTTTCTTTTTGTCTCAGGTTGTTCTTCTTGCCCTGAAATGATCAGGACTCCCACCATCTATCTTCGGAGAATGAGTATCCTTAAAGTTTGCGAAGAACTTTAGGTGAAAAGGAAAATCTGTCCTGCCCCGCACCTGTCCGAGGTCTGGTTCCTCACTCTTATTCCTTGCAACTCCACTCACGTGTTGTGTTAGTACTAAGTCAGCTACGCTCAGGATAATCACGGCTTTTTGAAGGGGGAAAAGTAACCCTGATTTCTCTGCAGAAACACAGGGAAAAAAACCTGATTTCCCTTTTTAAACACAATTTGGGCAAAGCCCCTGGGAGGCAGGCCTGCATCTCACTCCCCTGAGCCCAGCATTCAAATCACTGCACAAGACACAGATGATTCAAGAATAATAGGCCTGGGTTTCAGCCTTCATTATTTCCATTTTCACCATGGTTTATACAATTGTAAATGACCAGATCAACTAGGAGTTCTATAAAGCCAAACAGACTGGGAGACAGTGTAGAATAGTAGTCGACTGACTGCATAGCTTTTACATCCCCAAGGACCTGGGTTAAACTTCCACGTCTGTTAGTTACTAGCTGTGTGACCTTGGGAAAGTCCCTTGACTTCTCTGAGCTTCATTTGCCTTACCTGTAAAACAGACATTGACAACCACCTGTATGAAGGACAGTGTGAGGAGGAAGTAAAATGACATATTGAAGAAGTTAGCAGAGTCCCTGCAATTACTATTTATTAAATCATAGATTAGAGTAAACAGAGCTTTGGGGCACTTGGGTAACTTAGTCGGTTAAAGGGTCCGACTATGGCTCAGGTCATGATCTCATGGTTCGTGGGTTTGAGCCCTGTGTCGGGCTCTGTGCTGACAGCTCAGAGCCTGGAGCCTGCTTCATATTCTGTGACTCCCTCTCTCTCTGACCCTCCCCTGCTCACACTGTCTCTCTCTCTCTCAAAAACAAATAAAAAACATTAAAAAAAACCCAGAGCTTTGATGTGTATTAGTGTATTGAATTATTGGTGTTCTGTTACTTCTATACAAGGCACTGTGCTGAGTATGGGGATTTCCTCCCCACCCCAACCCCGCAATTTGAACTCCCTCTTTCCCCCAAAACTATAAGCTAATTGAGAAACGATATAGGAACCCACAGGAAACATGAAAGAGCAGTTGGGCCCAGTTGTCCTGGAGCACCGTCCATTCTCAGGACTGTCAAGTCTAGACCTGAGGCTGGCACAGGAGAGCGCACGGCTCATACCTGCACAATTAGTGCAGTCAGCGAGCGACATTCAAGACCCTTCCCACAAACACTCACTGACATCCACCATGTGCCAAGTGATGGATATGTCAAGCTCCCTGGGGTTTGTTTTAAGCAGCACTCAAGGTTTGTTTTAAACATTTTCATATAAATTAACTCATTTTAATTTTTTTAATGTTTCTTTAAGAGAGAGAGAGAGAGAGAGAGAGAGAGAGACAGAGTGTGAGCAGGGGAGGGTCAGAGAGAGAGGGAGACACAAAATCCAAAGTAGGCTCCAGGCTCTGAGCTGTCAGCACAGATCCTGATGCGGGGCTCAAACTCACGGACCACGAGATCATGACCTGAGCTGAAGTTGGACACTTAACCAACTGAGCCACCCAGGCGCCTCTAAATTAACTCTTTTAACCTTTCAACTAAAATAGGCAGACGGTACTAGCATTAGTCCCATTTTACAGATGAAGAAGCTAAGCACAGAGAGGTAACTTGTCCAAGGCCACACAAGTAATATGTAAAATTGGATAAGGACCCAGCAAAACGTTTCTAGGTTCTTCCTCATAATCCCCATGTCTTACTGCTAACTCTACTTGTTCACCTAAGCAGCCAATTTCATGCCTCCAGCTTGAATTCTATATTCCTCTCTTCGAAGCTGGAGTCCCTAGATGCCAGGATTGGGGCTTCGCTCTTTCCTGTCTGCTCTGAGTACCTCAGAAGGGACTGTAAAATCCCCATGGACACAAGCTAGGCCATCCATTGATCAAGCAGTGTGTCATCAGTTACTGTGTTCAAGGCAATCTCTTGCTCTTTCGAATAAGAATTATAAACATACTTCGATGCGTTAAAAATCTACCTTAGGGGAGGTTTGCTTCATAATCTAATAAAACAGATTTCTAACTTGAAGGTTATTACAGCCTTTGAAGTATTATTTAAATTGTCCTAGACACAAATTACTTATAAAATTGAACTGTCACTTTATAGCAGAATTAAAATTAATATGCTCCTCTTGATTCCCGTACTTGGGTATAAATTCCCTTACGTAAAACGCTCTGAAGTTTGGAAAGCTAAAATCTGCGCCCTTTTCTCTGTCCACTCTTATGTCTCTTCTGGTAAAAGACAAAGAATACAAACCATCAGTAACAACCAGACTGAAAGAAGAATGTTTATTCAGAGCCAAATGTCACTTGCTTTCTGAGTTCTTCAGCTAAGTTAAAAAAAAAAATCATTTGAAAAAGAGAGGGGAAAAGCCTCTCGTATTTGCACATGGAAAACACTGTAAAAAAGAGAAACATGGCTGCCCAATAGTCCCAAGACATAAATTTTTCTTCAGGGGTTTATGCTATCCTTCATGTGCTCTTTTCAGAACCTACACCATCCTGCACACACAGTAGACTAGGAGACCAGGCACTAAATTTCATCCATGGTTAGCAAATGACATACAAAGAACAAAATTGCTCCCTTGAAGTTGAAATCAAAGAGCCCTGGTGAGGAGCCGTATGCACATCAGGACGGAGAGCACACACATGTGTGTGATGGAGGCAGTCCAGAGAGGGCCATGCTTCCCAGGGGTTGCTTTAAACAATGACAGACTGCAAAATCTGAAAGTGATGTGTGGGAACATGAAACACACACGCGCGCGCCCACGCGTGCACACACACACACACACACACACTTGTGAAAAAGATTACCAAAGTCCCTCAGAGCCAAAGTTTAAAAGAACACGTGCTCTGGACATAGTAACAGTAATTTCAAAATCGCTCCATTTAGGATTCTATTCCTCATCTCTTTGATCACTTTGGCACACTATTCAGGAAATAATAGAAAGAAATATGAAGCTGGAGACAGAACATTTAATTATAAAACAAAGCCACCCACCTTGCTTTCGGGGTCAGGAAGTACAATGGCCTTCTTTTGCAGCAAGAATGAACTTAACACCAGTGTGTTAAATAATCATGTATATATTTAAAGGAAAAGGAAATGGTTCTTTAAAAAAAAAAAAACTGCAATATCTCAGTCCTCATTGCACGCCTTACCAAAAAATAAAAATAAATAAAAGCAGCAGACTGTGGTTCTTTGGCACAAGGCAGAAAGCGAAGTCCTCAAGTCACTATTCCCCTGTTTTGCAAAACCGAACAAAAAGCAGCAGCAAAAGGTGCTGTTTGGCAGGAGTAGAAGGATCTTAAAACGTCTCTGGCCCCTCCTGAGTCCCTCCCAGTGCCTCCTCTCCATAAGGGCTGTAGAAGCCGCAAAGATCAACACCAATGTCACCATCGGCTGCTTAAATGCCACAAAAGTACACTTAGAAATGAGAGGAAAGTGACTGACACGGATTTGCTGAGCCAGCCCCACTGCCACTAGAACAGCCTTAAATGCCCACACAAGGAGAATAAAAAGAAAAGCACATTTTGCAATAGAATAAATTCTTTTTTTTTTTTTATTGAGACCGCGGAAAGTCACATGACCCTGCATGTAGCCTTTTAGGAAAGCAACCGACATGGTAAAGAAAGGCGTGGGAGCTGCCTCCTTCCTCCCGCCGCCTCTCAGCCCGTCCCGCCGCGTGTCCGCATTCTTCTGGGCGCATCTGTGGAGCTATTAAGTGGGATAATCCCCCTGGCCTTTGATACATTTCTGGACATGATTATTTCATTACTCGCAGTATATCAGTAGGATCATAATAAAAAGGACTTCTGACAACCTGCCAAGAGTTTTGTGGCCTTGTAAACACAAAAGTGCTCTAATAAAATTTTATTAAGTGTTAAAAAGTCATAAAAAGTGAAATAACATAAACTACAAAATTTACTGTCCTCAGCAAATGCTGAAAATATCGTCCACAGTAAAATTAAATTAGCATGTAATAGACAGAGAAGTAGTGTGGAGTGGATTTAAAAGAGGATCCAGGGAAAATGACACTGTAACCCAATCTGGGTCACGGGGATTTAATTCGGATTCTTCTTCTAAATGTGAATAAATGTGCTGATTACAGACAAGAGCTCCGGGGTTACTGGAGTCTCACACATTGTCAATACTTTGGGAGAAATAATATATTGCAGATTGTAACGAGCTGGGGAGCCCGAGCGAGCGCGGCGCGGGGCGCGCTAGGGGCAGGGCGTCCACTAGGGTGCGCTGCGAGACCGGGAATGCCCGCCAGGC
>NC_043702.1:54306377-54329921 GCF_006229205.1 Suricata suricatta
AATGCCCGCCAGGCGCCCGCGGGGCCGCGCTGCCCCAGCCGCGCGCGCGCGCGCGCCTCGGCCCTCGCCCCCCTCTCCTGAAATCGTATTTACAGGGAGTTTTTTATTCTTTCTTTCTTTCTTTCTTTTAACCCCTCCTGTGATATTTTCTCCAAATCGGAAAGTGAAGTGTGAGTCAGGCTTCGCCGCAGGCAACCCTGGGTCTCCGCCTTCAGACTCAGGGTCCCGGAGTGGGGTGCGCTGCCCAGGCGCAGCTAACCCAGGGGACGGGGTGGGACAGCCCCCCCAACCCCACCCAGCCCAGCGCCGTGGGCCTGGCGGCTCCAAGTGAGGCCGAGGAGCGCGTGAGGCCCACGTCCGGCTCCGGCCGGGGCACTGGTGCGCTCCGAGCACGGCGGGTGGCCGGCCTCGCGGCGGGTTCAAGTGCACGCCCGGGGTTGGAGCCTGCGGCTCCGCGAGCGAGTTCTCTACTGCTCAGCCCCCTCTCCGGAGGTCAGTGTGCCCCGCTGCTCCTGGGACCCCTCTCCCAGCCTTCCCAGCCGCGCAGAGCCGCCGGCCTGGGGCGCGAACCCGGGCGCCCGCTTCCCCGGACCCCAGCCCCACGGCACGGGCGACCCAAGAGCAACGTGGAGGCTCCGCCTGGGAAAGAAGTCCGACTTCCTCTCCGCGCTGCTCTGGTGCGATCTGGAATCGGCAGGAAATGGCTCGAACACCCGACTCGCGCCTTTGCAGTCAGCCCTCGCTTTGCCGAAGGGAAGCAGCTCCCACCAAAGTCTTGCCACCCCCTCCCCCACGAAAGACCCGCGCAGGTTTGTAAAGAAGGGTGCGAGATCTGAAAAGTATTTGTCTTCTAGGGAGAGAGATGTTGGTGACGGAGCCCAGTGAAAGATGGGGTGCTTTTTAGGTAGAGATGATCAGTGGGCCACATCTTGGTTTGCAGTTCCAAAATGATGCAAACGCGGCCATCTGCGGAGTCAGTATTAGGGGCGTATTGATGAGATGTTAGTGAAATAGGAAATAAACGGAGTGACATTTCGCGGCATCATTTTCCCTCACGGATGTTCAAGGTTTTCCGCTGCATTTAACAATTAGCTACGTTTTGCCAGAAAGTAAATATTAAGTAAACTGGCTGCTAAAGCTCAGAGGAGGTAAGTTCAACTTACCATATAAGATCCTCCAGTTTCCTGTCGAGCCTTGCACAAGTGACTGGCACGAGAATGCCTTCTATTTGTGACTTGACAGATGGCAAGAAGAGTTGATTTGGTTGTGGCAAGGTGATGTTTAAAGCAAACGGAGCACCCAGAGATAAAGCAGTGTTCCCTCCTAGCCTAAACGAAATGTAACTCATTCACAGTGGGAGTGATAGCCCCATGTTTTAGGGGTTTTTTTTTTTTTTGTTATAACATACATGAAAAAACTGCCTTTCAAAAGTTTTTTAAAAACACTGTTTATTGTCATTTGTGAAGTATTGAATTCGAAATAGCCTGGACTGGATCATTGGAGTTAAAACAGCAAGCAAGTCCGTTTAAATATGGTTTGACATTTGCTATCAAAGGCTTTGAGAGCTACTAAAAACAGAGTTAAAAGAGGAATTGAGCCATTCCCTGCAAACAGCAATTGGGATGTGCTGTCAGTGTTGCCTTTGAAAATGAAGGCCAAGTATGTTTATGGAAGTACGGAAACAAGTATTTTACTGCTTAAGATTTTCTCAGTAGTTCAGACGAAAAGTTTTGTATTTAAAATTTTTATGATACACAGTTTTTCATTGCTTTATGAAGTCCAAAAGGAAACTTTATATTTGTATTATTTTGTTCTGTGTTCACATTTCAGATTGAAGTTCATCTGTCCTTCAGAAAATGTATTTTCGTAACTATTAAAAACACCGTCATGGCTAACATTTTTCATTCTTTTCAGGTAGATCAGTGACTGGTGTAAGTAATTGTTTTCAACCCTATTCAAGGAGTTTAGTGGAGGGAAGGAGATTTCTAAACCTATAAGTGCATCTATGTAAAATAGTAATATCAAAGATTTTTGTAAGGAATCTTGGGAATTAACACATTTTAAATGAACATAAAAACATCTTTGAAAGGGCTTCTTCCACACTATTTCCCTCTTCCAGAAAAAAAATCAGAGACTGTTTTCCATTCTATAGATCTACTGTAATCGGGTATAAGAGAATTATTCCATAACCAGTTCTATCAAGATGGTGGATACTTTGAATGTATTATGAAGAAAAAAGAACATCTTGGCCTTTGGTATGTTGGAGGTACTTGAAAAGGCAAGAGGTTTGTAGAAATAGTTTACTACTGAAATCTATGAGACCATTAAAATGTGCAAGTAATTATATTTTAAGTGACTGAGAAGTATTTTTTCCAACTGCTTTTTAAACTTGCAAATTTTTGTATGTACTTTAATTAGTAACTTTCTTTTAAATGTCCCAAATATTTTGTTACATGAGCTGTATGATAAAACTGTTATTGGACTTCGTGGTTTTCCTTTCTACATGAACAGTTGAAAAATATTTTATTTAAATCTTCTTTTACATGTAATGAGGGATAAAAGTGAACATGTACCCTGTTGGAGTGAAAATCAACCCAAGTCCATTTTTCTCTCCAAAACCTGACATTGATCCTGATCTCACAGTTTTTAGATTCACAACTGCTATTAAAATCAATTTGGCCATCCCAATTTGTAGGGACATTTTAAGACAGTGCAAGTTTTTCATAGAAGAATATATATTAAGGCAAGAACTAGTTAATTACTGAAATTAAGTCAGGAGGTGTGCTGGTAGCATTCACTCAGTTGGATGATAACTTTTAAAGGTAGTTTTACACTCAGGAAGGATTTTTTTTTTTGTGCTCTGTATTTATGAATATCTAATGAGTGCTACCACGCAACTTAAAAACTCAATAACCAGATACCGAATTTATGTATTTTTAAGGTGACTAAGGCTGAGGCTATGAGGAGCTGATTGGCTCCAACAGAGAAAGCGAGCATTTAAAATTATATTTTAAAATATAAACTTCATTTCAGTTTCTGACAGAAATCTTGTGGCCAGCTCATCAGTTTTCCAGGTCAGTTTTAAAGCACCATGTAAAAACTACCTTTTCCACATTAGAAGTTCATATTTAAGTTTCCTTCGCTGCAAAATCACTCCGAAACAGAGAGTTTTATGTTAAGGGCTTTTTCATGTGTTGGTCCCATTGATTACAGTCGAATGTATAAAAATCTTGTTTAAAGACCAGTAAACGTGAGGAAATTCCAAGTCAAGTTGGCTAATTCCATTCATAATTCATTCCGAGTGCCTGACTTAAGAAACTTGCAAACAATTTATAGCTATACATACAAACTCTGTTGCCTTGCTTTGTAAACGGGGAAGCAGGGTCAACTTTGACCTCCTTGTTCAGAGGGGCTTCAGTTGATAAAACTATGGACTGTAGGTTAAGCTTTTCGGTTACTCAGGAATTTTCCGATCTCAACCCTTTTTTTGATTTTCACCTTTTGAAAATGTAAACAGGGAAGGACAACTTTTGTGTTCTGAAATGGGATTGACTTTCACCCACCCATTTCCTTCCCACGCGCACGTTTGTTCAGTAATTCTTCTGAGTGCTGGGAGAGCGGGAGGCCCCGCAAGGAGAAAACAGCACGCGTCAGCTCTGTCCTCTTCAGCCAGGCCTGTCCCCAGCCCTTTCATTCTGAGAGAACTGGATGTGAATTTAGTGCTCCTATTAACGTGGTTCAAACCAGACCAATTTTAAGAGTGAAAACTGGCCCAGAGCGAGTCTTTACATGGTAACCTCAATCTGCTGTGAACTCCAGTGACTTTTGAAAAATAAGGTCTTGAAAAGGTGGGTTTCTGGGTGGAAAGGCTGCGGTCTCCTTAGACGAGGGATCCCTGAGACCCATTAATATCCACCAAACATGCTTCATTAAACTGGAACAAACATGACCCTGACTCACTGGCTCCCCATTTTCCTGAATGTAGGTCATTTTGTGTCCTTACCATCTGCAGGGATTTCCTGTCTTTGAAGCGGGGTGCTCCCTAAAAGTAAGGGCTCTGTTCCTACTTTGTAAGACTTAGTGACTCCATGTTCCCTGGCTGGAGTTTCCCAGATCATGGAAGGCTGCAGGCATGGGTCTTTCCTTTACAAGTCGGCACCTGCAGACCCCATATTCCACACTTCATTCCTCTAGGTCAGAGCCTGCAAGAAAAGCCTGGAGCCATCCACTCACCTGGGTGAAGCCATAAAGAGGTAAGCTTTCATAATGAGGAGCCGTATATCAAAATTCATAGCTTTTGAGAACCGGAATAACTAGTGCTCAGGCATTAGAGTCTCTCACTAGAGCAAAACACAACAGCTGGGCCAAATGTGCCACAGTGACACCATTTCGGTAATGACCCGCCTCTAAATGTGCTTTTTAAAATGTATTATTTTTACTTAAGAATGCCTATTATTTCATCACCTTTTAGTATATGGATCCTACAGTTAAATATTTTTAGTGAAAATTTGCATGTTTAAAAGGAAAATGCAATTCCCGTTGAACGACATGTTAGGAGACAGCTATGAATGGATTCTAGGAACTGCAGGTATGCTTATTTTTGAAAAATGATGCCCCATGTTCCATACCTCTTTATAAACTATAACACACCCTGCAAATGAAAAGGTATTTGTGTGTATTTAAATGACCATTCAGCCTTAGCATGTCCACCAACTAATCTCTTAGTTAGGTACATCCACCAACTAATCACTCCAAAGACTAAACTTGTTCTCTTTTGGAGGGATTCACTACTTGTTTGAAAGCTTGGGCACAAATCAGTCATCTTCACAGTACCCCTCACCAAGAGTGTTTTCATGTGAATATTAAGTAAACTGTCAGAAGTTTATTAATTTGGAGTGCTTTCATTTCAGAAAACTGGACTCCTGTATGCATGAAATTAAAACCTTTTGGTTAAGTAAGAGGGGGAAGATCAAGATAGATATCTATATAGTTCTGGTTTAAGGTCATGATCAAACAGAGAAGAAACTGAACATACCTAAGTATGAGGCTAAATCTATGTCTGATTTTTTGATAATGAATTGAAATACAATTTTGATGTCTAGACATTTTTCTTTTGGGGGTATTAATCACTTTGATCCATTTGATTTCTCAGGAAGAAATTTTAGCCGTTGTAATGGAGTCTGCCCTACTGGGTTGCTTTCTTGCTAGTGGCATAGGAATCATCTAGAAAGAAAGACCACATGCACAAAGCATGCATCCAAAGGGCACAGCCCTCTTTTCTCTCACAACGCGAATGGTAGGCTGTCCTGCCTAGGAAGTAGACTCAGACCCGTGCACTTGTCTCATGTTTTTGATGATCTTCTCCCTGGTCCCTGCTCTTGGCAGCTGTAAGCCAACTGTGTGTGCCTATCAGATGGATTCTCTAGCTCCCAAATGAAAATTCTGTCATTAGTCAGACACTCCTGCACCTTTCACATGGGGAAAATGTTCCAATTATTCCCTGATTACATCACAGATGATACAAGAACAAGACAGGTGGAAACAGGGTACGCAGCAGCTGAATATCTCAGCAAACTCTGAGCACTTAAAAATGCTTTGAAGACACACAGCTGCTCTTTCTTTTTTTAATTGTCTTCAGTAAAACTCCAAAAACCCCACAATGTGTACCTTAAAAGCATCAGGAGTATTTTAATTGGGCAATAACCATCCATATTTTCCTTCTGATAAATTAAAAGGAATTAAGAATGAAATTTTATGATGATTATAAACTGTATTATTGACCCAAGGGACAAGAACAATTATGAGAAATATGTCCTACCTATTTGGTGTGAATAGGCATTTAGACTTCTAAATCATTCATCTTAAATGCTGAAGCAACTTATTAAAGCTTATAAAATAATATTCACATAATGATAGCAGGGTAACTTATAATCATGATTGAGATGATGTCATCAATATTGCAGTGGGCTCCGCACCAAATACTGAAACTGACTTGGTCTTTGCATGTTGGGCTTCTCATAAAAATACATCTACTATAAAAGAGGTGGAAGATAGCAAGAGATTTTGTGTATCTGAGAACCCCTTTTGGTCAATAATTGGGGTTTTTTGTTTTTTGCTTTTAATTTTTTTAATGTTTGTTGATTTCTGAGAGGCTGAGTGCTAGCAAGGGAGGAGCAGAGAGAGTGGGAGACCCCGCCCCCATGTGGGGCTTGAACTAACAAGCTGTGAGATCATGACCTGAGCCAAAGTCAGAAGCTTAACTGACTGAGCCACCCAGGTGTTCTGGTCAATAATTGTTTTAAAAATGTTTTTAACACATCACATCTTTTCTCTTTCTCTCCCTCCTGTTCTCTTCTTTTTTTTTTTCCCCCTTCTCTTTCTCCTCCAATTAAAATTACAAGTCATGAGAAGGAAAAGTGATTTTTGGAAAACATGAAAAATTGGTGAATCGGAGTTTGACTACTAAATTTGGGAGTGTATCTGGACAAAATGAAAGTTTACAACTAGCGGCTGAAGAGGAGTTCAGCTCACATGAACATGAATCCTCTTTTGAGGGTAAACCACCAGGCTTAGCCCAGCTTCAGCCGGGCCCCAGGATGGAAGTCCTCTCTGAGAGCAGGAGCATGTCTAGTTTTGAGTCTGCTACCTGCCAGTCCTCACGATACATTAATTCTCACAAAGAACCTTTTTTTTAAAAACGTTTATTTATATATTTTTGAGAGAGAGAGACAGAGAGCATGAGTGGGGGAGGGGCAGTGAGAGGGGGAGACACAGAATCCGAAACAGGCTCCAGGTCCTGACCTGTCAGCACAGAGCCTGATGTGGAGCTTGAACCCATGAACCGTGAGCGTGTAACCTGAGCCAAAGTCGAACTCTTAAACAACAGAGCCACCCAGGCGCCTCTCTTAGAGCAAACTTTTTGAATGAATTTAAGACCACTAGGGAAATTGCCAGATTTCTATACTGTGGGCAAAAATGGGCATGCTAAATGGAGGGGCTGCCTGTATCCAGATTTTTCTTAAGCCCAGCCCTGCAGAACCCCAGCAGGGTCAGACGCTTACTCTGTGTTAGCAGAATTAAGCCTTTTCCAGTATAGATCTAGTTCTAAGTGGATTGTTCCATTGACATATTGGTCATTTTGAGCATGAGCTGCCTCCGTTATGATGATTGAAAATACCCAAAGGTTTAACCTCTGCCCATGGGCCTGGATTTTGTTCCAGCTCCAGGGTGTGACCTCTGGCAAGTTACTTAACTGGTCTGAACTTTGGTTTCCTCACTTATAGAATGAGGGCAGTGATACTTCTTTGCATTATTGTATTAAATGACCTACTATTTATAAAGTATCTGGAACACAGTTTGCAGTCAGTGAATACGTATTATTGGAGTTGCAAGGAAAAAACACGATTGAATCTTTGATATCAGTTTTTGACTAAAATTGTAGAGATTGTTCAAGAAAAAAGAGCAACTAAATGCACGGTTATAACACTAGCATCTGCTTTCCACTCAGAAACCTAGCCCTGACTTCAAACGTGAGATTTCAATGTGGGCCAGCCTTTCCTCTTCCCATCATAATCTGAAGGAAAACATTTTTGACACAAAAGAATTTATTTTTTCTTACTCCAAGTGATAACCTTTACTAGACAAGTCAGGTTAGAAACTAACCCACAGGTCTTGAAGTACCCTATATACCGATAGAAAGGAAAAAACAAATAAGGGAAGAGTGTTTGGGGTCTACGGGTAACACAGAATGGCAAAGCCTGTGGAGGTTTTTTCTAATTTGTATTTTACACAAATTCTTGCAGGAAGTGGCTTTTATATGCAAGATTCCTTCTGTGGTGAGTTTTCATGGCCACTTTATGAACTCCTGAAAAATAATGACCTGGAATAGGAATGCTGACACACCTGCAGCCGGAGTGGTGTGATTGGTGTCCTCATCATGTTGTCACTGACACACAAAATAAACTTAGGATAATGGCTGCACAGTTTAGGCAACAGAGAACTGGCAATAACTTTTATGTCTGAGTGTGTTGTAACAGTCTGACAAAATGGTTGATCTAGATCAACAACGGGAAGCCTATTCATTGTCTCTCTCAAGGAGGCCTAAGTAAAAATATCATTAAATCTTCACTGAAAGATAGCTTACTGCAAAATACTGGGATTCTTGAAGTGGAATCAAGAGATATGACAACCGTTTTATGTTGATCATTCAAAGGGCCTTAATAGCCAATGAAAAGATACTGGAAGAATACACGAATGAAGTAATCATTAATGAATCTGTTCAAAGTCTCAATACAACAACAACAGAAAGAAATGCTATGACCTCTTACTCCAGGAATGAGCTGTTCCTACATGCATCATTCCATTACCTTGGATAGCAAAACCAACCATACTGAGGTTTGTGGTCATTATGTAGTTGGCCAAACTTCACTGAACTTTGGGGTTTAGATATTACTGGATATCCTTGTGGCAGTTGCCTAGTTGGGATTTGAGATTTGCTTTTAAATTTTGGATAGTCTACCTTTGCTCTTTACAAGTGCCCAGTTGTCTTAGAGCACTTTCTAATTTTTTTTTCATGATTACACTCAACTAAATTATAGTCAGATGATACCTCTCAAGCTTAGTTTTTCCCCCTCTGGTTTTCCCTGCTGACCTACATACATATCCCTAGATGTCTTCATATCTAAATTATGACTCCATAAAGAGCCATTCTAAGATTACAAATTAAAATATATATTCAATCATCTGGACCTAAATCAAGTGGTATATTTTGGAAGACTCTAGTTTGTTCTTATCCTTTTGTAGGTAGGTGGGGAGAAGGTGGGTGGGTTATGGGTCCCTGTTTGCAAGGAGAGACTATTCCACTTGGGGTAATAAAGGATCACGTTATTCAAGAAAGTAGAACATTAAGAGCTAAATTTTGTGGTGTCTACCTCCGTGCTTTAGGAGATCAAAGGAAAGAAATACCAACAAGGACAGAAAGAGCTAGGAAAGGATTCTCCCAACCATGGGAGCGGTGGGTGGCGTTGGGTGGATGATAAGAACATGTCCAGTAAGGGGGACAAGGTGGGTGAAAGTGCTGAGGCAGGAGTGAGCTCAGTATGTTCCTAGAACCGTGAGGATTCCAAGAAATTGTGCCGCTGTGCTTACTAGTCTCATTTGTCCAGGGCCAGCCAGTTTTCCGTGAGACAGATTTGGTAGTCTGCGCACACAAAGGTCTACTTCATTTTAGCTTTGTGTCTTGCTTCTCGCAGATCCAGTTGAAATGCCATTCTAGATCATGTCATTCCCCCATTTAAAACCTGGCTTGGCCCCCGGTTGTTCATTCTCCCTTAGATTGCTAGCAAGGCCTTCACGACCCCCTGCCTTGAACTTCATTGCACCTCTGGCCACATCTTGCTTCTCACAACTCAGCTTTAAGCCACCTGGAAACTACCATATTCTCTGTCATCTCTGACTTCACGTAAGGTCTTGGCTTGAATGTCCTTTCTGCACGGAGACCAGCTTAAGGCTCCCCACCATTGACTCTCACAGCTCCCTGCAGGAAGCACATTTTGTCTTGATTTCTTACCTAATATCTTCCCTACAAGACTATAAACCCCTTGCAATGAGAAACCACATTTGATTGATCATGAGTGGCCAGCACAGAGCCTGGCCCCACATCATTTATTCATTCCGTCAAAAACCCCTATTAAACACCATATGCCAGGCCCTAATGCAACAGGGAGCAAAACAAGCAAAAACTCTGTTTTTATATTCTGCTTGGGAGAACAAACACTAAAACTAGCTAAACATAAAATACATAGAATGTATATATTTATAGTCTAGCATAAAGGCTAAAGAGAAAATAAGGCAGGAAAGGAAGACAAGTGTCTGGTGCAAGAGGATTTTAAGTGGAGTGGCCAGGGAAGGCATCCCAAAGACTGTGACATTTGGACAAAGACCTGGAGGAGGTGAGGTGGTGAGACATGCAGATACTGGGGAAGGACAGACGGACTGAGGAAAATGTAGGTGCAAAGGCCAGGACTGTGTGCTCCAAGAGCATCCACAGGTCAGTGGGCAGGTGTGCAGGGAGCAAGGAGAGTAGAACACGAGGTAAGAGCACGAGAACAGTGTGGGAAGGACATTAATCATGGGTCTAGGATCATTGTTTGTTGCTGCTATTACTTAATATAAGCACTTTGGACTGAAAGACCCAGAGAAACTAGGCTGTGTCTTTTTCTGCTTTGAAGACTATTTCAAATGACAATTTCAGTGATTTAAAACAATGCTAATAATTCAACATGAAACAAAGCTCCACTATCATAAGCTGGTTGAGTAAAAGGATACCAACACAAGCACCCCCTGAGGGTCCTGAGCAAAATGCAGAAGGACCCTATGTGACATTAAGGGGCACCTGCTCCCAACTTGTGTTTCTGCTGGAGATTTATTCGTGGAAGTGAAAGAGTATGGAAGTTGGTAACTTCAGCTACTGAAGAGTTTTGGTTTAGAGTCTCCCTTTACAGCAGAAGGCAGAGGAGTGTGTGATTATCTGATGATAATGACATAGAAAATGGTGGTGATTTGTTGCTTTGACTCAGTTCTTGGAAGACTTGTTCTTTGTCTTCTACTGGTCTACTCAGCAATGAAGTAACTAGTTTGTCAGGTGACACTCAGCACCATAACTAATGAAATACAGAGCTAATCCAAGCCCAGGGAAGGAGTTGTAGACATTCCAAAAAGGGAATGGAATACCTCTCCATGGCTGCACACTGCAGGGTTCATAACGTGTGGGGGTCACAGCAGTGCCTTCTGTGCAGGACACCTGGCCCAGCCGGCCATGTGGAATGTCACTCAGCACGCCGGAGGGGCTCCCTCACTGCCGTGCTCCGCCAGCACAGCCTGCACACCAGCCTTCCTTCTCTCAACATTTGGCTGCCAGCCGTCTGGCCCCCATGACCGGAGTGTCCTGAGCAAAAGGTGCACTAGAAACAGGGGCTGAATGCATACCACGTCTTTTGCAAATCCGGCAAACTCATCATGAGAACAGCCTTGAAGCCTTAAGACTTGGTTCCAGCTCTGTCACAACAAAGAAAAACAAATCTTTATGTTTTTCCAGAATCTAGACCACGTCCAAAGCCTCTGACTGCCATAGCACAGGACACGGCATGGAGAATATAAATGCACTTTTGGAGTGCATGGAGAAAAAAAGATATAAATATAAAAGAGCACAAAAAAAGCTGTTGGTGCTCAAGAACTTTGTAACAAGAGGAAAATGCCAAAAGACACAATATCCATCACAGAGGTATTGATGCTTCCGTCCTGACCTGAGGCTCAGGCACAGTCCATGAGGCAGGCGTTGGCTGCTTCTCAACATCATGCCATCTCCTTGGCGTGTGACTGAAGTTTGGGGGCCTTTTTTGCTTTTCTTTGATCTCTACCTTTTGTCACTGTTCGTGAAAGTAGCCGAGCTCCAGGTTGGCTTGAAATCCTGTGGCACTTAGGGCCGCATGATCAAAGTGGCTTGTAGGCATTTGGGCTGATGCCAACAAAGTTCAGGTTGTGCTTCAAACAGGGCTTCGAGCACCTCTCAGCCATGGTGAGGGCTGGCTGGGTTTGATCTCCAACTGCGCACATTCGGGGAGTCTCAGGGCCCTTGTTGCTAAGCCCTGCTTGGCAGAGCTCTGCTTTAATTAACATGGCTCTTGGGTTGGTTCGATTTCCCATGTTTCAGCACCTCACTGGGTGTAACCTTATCTTCCCATTTTGTACGCATGATGGATCTAAAACAGCACAGGTGAAGTTTGTCTTTGACTTGACAGCTGGATTACTTCCAAGTGTCACAACTACAGAAGAAACGTTCCACATCCCAGCTCTTCTTATCATTTGGCATTTTTTATGGAGTAGTGGGTGAGATGTTAATATGGTTAGACACGGTTCCAGTGAAATGAACTTATCACTTCAAAGTTTATGCATCTACTAAGTGTTAAGTGTAGAGGCAACAGAAATAAATAAATGATAGATGTAGTTGGGAGTGACAGCGAGGTGTCTCTGAGAAGCTTGGAAAGAGGGCAAGTGATTGTGGCCAAGCATTAAGCTGCTTAACATAAATGAATATAATTGAAGGAGACAAAATGTTTCCTTACCTTTCGTGAAGAGTGGTCAGAGAAAAAAGAAAGGCAGTGTCCTGAGGAATGCAAGTCCTACAAGGTGCTTCGCAAGTCAGTTTGAGGCCATCTTTGATAGGTAGCCACAATGCTCCCTTCCCTTTGTTTACATTTGCATTTCTCTCAAACGTTGTTTTTTTTAAACCATGAAAGCTATCACCACCCCCACCTTTTGTTTTTTAAGTCCTACATTAGCATACTGAGAAATTCATTTGCAAAACATACCTGCTCTGGAAATATAGCATGGCCAGAACACAAGGAGGGGAATCATTCAGTCGTCAGACTCTGTGTGTTGTCTGTGTGTGTGTGTGTGTGTGTGTGTGTGTGTGTGTGACTTGAAGGGTTATCTCTCCTTACCATGGTGTGCATGAAGCATCTTCCGATACTATTCACTCTCCCTTTGCAGATTTCTAGATAATGACAGCTTCTCAGCTAGTGTGGTATCAGGAAAGTGTTGTCAAGGAGAGGAGAAAAGGTATTTTTGTACCCTGGGAAGGGATATCCTTCACTACAAATAGTCAACATCTTCACATATTTATCAGGTTCTCGTGAGTTAACTCGAGACTATGACCAGCTCTGAAAGATAGGGGTCCAAGTAATAGCTTTGCCACTTCCTAGATGTACAGTTTTAGTCCTGGCTGTATGCCTCTGTTTCGTTTGTACATTGGGGTTACTAAAATATTGTGAAATTGCTGTAACTATTAAACAGGATAACATAGGCTTAGTGCCCGTCACAAATATATTTCATATTAAATTTTGTTTCTATTATGATTCCTTATTTCAGAGCTCAGCAAGTATCGACATGATTTTATAACACGCTAGAACTCTTTAAACAAGTTCCTCAAAAGGCCATTGATAACAAAATGTGCATTGCTTCTTTTATTTACCATTGCAGAGATATAGCCAAGCATTCAAAGCTGCCACTCACAAGTGCCTCTCATCTTGCAAAAACCAAACAGGTTTATAAATACAGTCCCTACTTTAAAACTTTTATTTCCCGGGGGTGCCTGGGTGGCTCAGTTGGCTAAGTGCGCAACTTCAGCCTAGGTCATGATCTCACTGTTCTGAGTTCAAGCCCCACATCAGGCTCTGTGCTGACCGCTAAGAGCTTGGAGCCTGTTTTTGATTTTGTGTCTTCCTCTCTCTCTGCCCCTCCCCCACTCATGCTCTATCTCTCTCTCTCTCTCTCAAAAAGAAACATTAAAAAAATTTTTTTAAAGAATTTTACTTCCTTGTTATAGGTCTGTGATTTTTCAGCCAGTGAAGGTCATAAGATAAGGGCATAGGTAAGGATTTGGTTTGTTAGGCTGTCACATCTTCTCTTCTACAAGACCAAACAAATATTGTGAGTAATGCTAAGCTGGGAACTTAGAAAACTGGCTTCCTGGCCTTCCTTGTTCCTGGCAGTCACAAACATACAGTCATATTTGAGCAAGTTGATGGTTTTTAATTTATTTATTACACATTAAAAAATCTGTTGAAGCTTTTTCTTCATAGACATGCATGATGCTTTCTAATAAACAGGCTCAGAAAGTGAAAAATCGACATTTAAGTTTGACTTGGTGGCATTTAGCATGCAAACGCTGGAAAGCTAGCAAAACAAATTTTCTGATGCAAGCCGTGTGCAATTGAAAGAAATGAGGTATCACATATTAAGGATGGCTCATATACTCTCTCACTACCCAGAATTCTCTGCATTGCTGCTCTAGGTAAGGAAGTGATCACAACACTGATCCTATTTTCACAGAGCTCTTTCTGTCTGGTTGACATAGGGATTCACCATCACCTGGTCCCATCACCATCCCAGAACTGTCACCAGCAGGAATGACGCTTTTCCTGCAGGGTCACTGCTGCTAGGAGACTAGATCTTTGGGCACGTCGAGGGCTCAGGACCCCGGACTGGACTGGACTGGGAATCCTGAACAAAACATCGCTGTGTCTTGAACCAGGAGCCATATTCCTTGTACGTGCATCACACTGTAGGTGTCAGAGCAGCCACACCCAGGAGCTGCTACCAAATTTGAGTACACGTTGGAAGTTGTTAAGATTCCCTAAGACTATCGTGGCACTAACTTTTGGAAAACAATGATAGAGGAGTAACAGTTGTGTGGAGGGTCTCCTGTGGGAGCTGACTTGCAAGATACTCAAAAATTTGATTTTGAGATTTCTAGAAGAAAAGGGGAAATCTGAAAACAGAATCAGAGAAGTCTCATGTAAGGAAGGGAAATCACTGGGCCAGGGTTGGTAGACTGGAGTCTAATTACACATTCAGAAAATATGGAGCCCTAGGTTCTTCCCTCTATGACTTTGGGCGACACCATGTATCTAAGTCATAACTTCTACTTCTTGAAGTTGAATTTAATAGAACCTCCTCTATTTCACATGATACTGTTGAAGCAAAATGAGTGACAATATATACAAAAAGTGAAAGAATGTTTATATATATGAAGACTTCTATCTTCTCTCCTAGACTTGGAGCTCTTAGAAGACAGGGCCTTGCATCTCTATACCAAGAAGGCACTTAAATGATTAGATATGCTAATTATTGGCTGTAGGCCCTGAGGAAAAAAAGTTGCCATTGGAAGTGTGAGTAGAGCCAGTAGTAGAAAGCAGGTCCTGGAGGAAACACTAGCTTGGAGCATGCTTGTGAGAAGTGAGCCCCTAAGAAGCTATTGCTGTCTGAGACTATTGAGAAAAGAAAGTTAAGATTGGGTGAGGGAATAGCCTAAAGGATTCCTGTCCAGGTCTTTATTGTGACAGAAACTTGTGGGAAAAGGTCCCAGCTCTCGGATGCTGTGAATGCCCATCTGAGTGAAGTGGAAAAGTCAGGTGAAATCAGTTAGGGTGTTCTGCTCAGTGCGGCTGAGTGTGATGGATGGCTTGGTATGCTGTTTATCTGGTGCAGGTTGGTATTTCACCTCTGTTTTCATTAGACTGATGGTAAGGTAATAATTCTTTCCTCTGGCTGAAAAATCTGTCTTCAGCCATTTGTTGATCTTCTTGAACAGGCACTTCAGGTGCACAGAAGTCACCCTAAAGGAGATTTTGAATGAAAACTTAACTAATGCTGGTTGGCGTCTATGAGTCTCGAGTAACACAGGCCACCTGTGAGACTTGCTGTGGTGGTGGTTTGGTGCACAGACTCACATTCACCCAAAGAGAACCAGCCTTGGGGGCACCTGGGTGGCTTAGTGGGTTAAGCGGCCAACTTCAGCTCAAGTCATGATCTCACAGCTCATGAGTTTGAGCCCTGTGTTGGGCTCTGTGCTGACAGCTCAGAGCCTGAAACCTGCTTCAGATTCTGTGTCTCCCTCTCTCTGGTCCTCCCGTGCTCACTCGCTCGATCGCTCTCTCTCTCAAAAATAAATAAACATTAAAAAAGAGAGAGAGAGAGAGAGAGAGAGAACCAGCCTAAAAAATGGACTAAGGTAACCACACCTCCAGGAAACAAAGAGCCAGTGTCACACTTTTGTCTCGTAAAAATTTCAAGCATATTTGAAGGCACAGCAGTAGTCATGGGGTGTTTCCACAAAGCTGTGTGTGGCAGTGGGAAGTGCCTGAGACAGGGGTTCAGAAATCTGCCCCCTAGTTCTCACTATGGGCAGATTTCTTTCTCCTCTAAGACTCAATTTCTTCATCTCTGAAACAAATAGTATATATGCGATGGTTTCAATTGAAAGCTCATATCAAGATAACATAGCTTTGGGGTTTTCTCCAAGGCTAGGAGGAACACATTGGAAACAATGATAGAGGTTTGTGGAATTAGTGAGCTGCAGTGCTATGGCCCCTCCCTCTTTCCAACCACTTTGATGAGGAGCATAGAAGGCAAGAGAAAGGTGTTAGCTCAGTTAGCATTGGTCAAGGAAGCCATCTTCCCACAACTGACAGGTCCTTCTAAGCAGCGTGCTGGGTTTATGAGTAGAGAGCGATCAGACCTCTACCCACAGAGTGCATAAAGTTGCTTCAACTGCAGGGACCATCTGTAAAGTTTCATCCACTTAGTAGGGCGTAGTCGGGCCATCGGGAGACATAGTCAGGATCTGGGACTGCTGGTCTCCTCTTAGGTTTTCTATTCACAATGAGGGTCCCTTCCATCCCATCAACCCCTGGGGACAGCCCGTGCATCCTTTCTGTACCACAGACCAACTATTTTGACAGATTGTTCTTATTTAATATAACTAGAGTGAATGTATATCCTGATTTGTCCTTAACAGCCCTTTTTGTGCCAGAATAAATAGTATAATACTTACATTAACGTTCAAAGTGTTTCGGTTTGGACAGAAAATTATATGACACCCCAAATACAACACATTTACTTTTCTGTAGGCACCTTCTCCACCCCCAAGGAATGCCTCACATATGTCACTAATATCCTCTCTGCCATCATCTTAGTTTGCTTATGACACACAAATATAAGTAAATTGTTACTTTATAATCATCAATATAATTTCCCAGGTACCCCTGACTGGATGGGAAGGCTCATATGAAGAATTGTAGTTACTACAATATAATGCTTCCAATGAGGAAGGATTTCCCCCCAAATACTTTTATGAAGATAAACTAATATAACTCTTGTGGCGTGTCAATCAAATGTAAGCTGCTGCTATTAATAATTCTGAAATAACAGTTCCGACTAAAGAATTATTTTTATTCACTCATCCTTCAAGTAAGCAATTAGTCAACAAGTATTTGTGTAATGTTTCCTGGCAGTGTTTCCTAGAAATGCAAAAATGAAAGAAAATCTCTGACCACAAGGAATTGGTAGAAAAATGGGATAAAGAGACAAGCCCATGATGACAGTCTGGCTATGGTAGCACAGAACAGAAGGATCCAACTCAGTCTGAAGGCCACTTTAATGGGGGGGAGGATGCTGGTGAGGCATGGCTTCCAAGAGTCCATGACATGGAGTGTCTCGAAGGGCATGTAAGATGCCTGTGAGATCATGACCTGAGCCTAAACCAAGAATCAGATGCTTAACCAACTGAGCCACCCAGGTGCCCCCCAGATCATTTCTAATATTAGAAAATAAAATAAGAAAGAAAATTCAAAAGTCAGGAAACATTTCTTTTGCTTGAATACTAATGTCTTCCTGTTGATTCTAAAGGAAGCAGAAGCTTCTGGTAGTCTGGGGGACTCAGTCGTTGAATAAGCTTTCATAATTAGAAGACTCTTAAAATGCTAGAATCCTATAAAATCACTTTCCAGTAGAAATTCCACATATGGAATTTCAAAATTTCCAGCAATCATATTACAAAAGTAAAAAGAAACAGGTGGAATTCATTTTAATAATATGTTATATTTAACCCAATATATCCAGAAATATATATAAGTCTTGTATATATATAATATATATAATATATAATTATATAATATAATATATAAGTCATATGTCTATATATGTCTTGTTTTCACATTAAGATTTCAAAACCAAGTATGTATTTTACACTTAGAACACACTTCAATTTGTAGTAGCCACACATGAGGGCTAGTGGCTCTCATATTGCACAGCGTGGTTTTATAATATCAGAGCCCACTGAGATCACAAAATAAAAATGAGCCCAAAGTGTTCTGACTTGATTTATTCATGACTATTAAATCTCTCATGTATATAAGGAGCGTATACTTCTTCAAGAAAGGATACACAAATTTTCTACAAAGATCTATGTTCTGTCCTAAGTATTCCCTTATATTTGACTACCAGCAGTTTATAGCAACAGGCCCTCTGCCTCAAACTATAATACAGTCTTCTGAATATAAGTGTTTTAATTGTGGGTACCGCCAAAGCATTTTGGGCTTCAGAGGTTGATTATAGATTCCACTGCCACAGGGGTCGGTTTGTGAGTACGCATCTTTGATACAATTCAGAACCAATTATTCCATCACAAAAGATGTGCTCCAGGCAACCATTCACACATAACATCACTTATGATAAGTTTTTTTCTTATTGAAATGGTTGCAATGTTACCGTATTACATGTACAGGGCTTATTACATTCTGTGGGCCAAGACAGAAGGACGATATCAGGATGAAAGTTCTGTTAATGAGTCCCCTTGGGAAGGCAGTGATCTCTGGGTCTCCATTTCTGTACCAGTGCAATGGCAGTAATAATTTTGGGTCCAAAGTCTTAGTGCCATGAAGGTAGGAACAGATACTTCTCATCTTTCTGATTCTCAAATGAGCACAGTACTGATCTTACAACAGATTTCTCTATCTCTAAACGGGTCTGGGAGGGGCACCTGGATGGCTCAGTCAGTTAAGTGTCCAACTTCGGCTCAGGTCAGGATCCCACGGTTCATGGGTTCAAGTCCCATGTTGGGCTCTGTACTGACAACTCGGAGCCTGGAGCCTGCTTTGAATTCTGTGTCTCCCTCTCTCTCTGCCACTCTCCCACTTGTGCTCTGTCTCTCCTTCTCAAAATAAGTAAAAACATTTAAAAAATTTTAAAAATGTCTGTGAGATATAGAGCCATCCAGTTAGTCACTTTTTCTTGATTCTCTTTAATGGGTCACTCACAGTTTATGACAAGAACATTACTAATTGCATACTCTGTGCCAGGGGCAGTGTGGAGGCATCGAGGGAATCACTGTTGGCTACAACCCGTGTAAAAACTGATGATTCTCCAGAGAGGCCACATGCCATCCTGCGAGGATGTGGGGCTGGTGCCGCCACATCCCTCTGCAGATGAGGTACACAGCCTGGGGCCCACTGTGTTAACTGCAGCCTTCTCAGCTGTGAAAATGAGGACGGTGATCCTTCCTGCTCTAGAGGAAAGTTGTGTTTATTAATTAGTTTGTATTGCAAAGTGCTTCACAACCGGCAAGTTTCACTGTTGAATTAAGGAAAATTTCCTTTCATTTTATCCCCCACCACATTAGGATGAAAAGAAACTGTGCTCGCTGAGGCTGTGAGAAAAATGGAAGGGATTCAGGCAAAAAAGGTAACAAACCTGACTTCCAAAGGTAGTGGCTCATTTCCCCAACTGCAAGATGGCACCCATTAATGGAGCTTGGTAAATTAGATATCTCAAAGGGCAACCGAATCTGCTTTCTGAAGAATTGCATTCATTTTAGATTTAATTTTTATGATCCCTTCAAGAAAAAAAAAAAAAAGGAAAAAAGAAAAGGAACCAAACCACACTGTGAGGGCAGATTTGAAAATGGAACCTTCCCCTTCTTCCATACGAAGTGGTATAAACACTATTCTGTTGTCTTACTTGAGACCTGCTTGTATCCCAATTTTTAGATCTTCAGATCACTTTGTCCTTTTCTAGTTTATGCTAGAAATTATGCCCACCAGACTTTTCTTATTAAGAGTTCCATTATCATCTGAAGAGTAATTGTTCAAAAAAAAGAGAATTCATTCATAGTCTCCTTGTGGGTTACTGTCCACTCACGTTTGTTTCATTCCATCCTGTGGAGACGCCGCTGCCCAGCTAGACTGTGCTTCCCAGTCTCCTTTGCATCTTGCTGGGGTCACGCGACAAGTTTTTACCAGCAGAGAATGAGAAGGAGGGCTTCTAAGAAGTGGATGTGCCTTCTTCACTGTCTCGAGGGCTGAAAATGACTCTGAGACCTAGCTAGAAACCTACAGATAAGGAACATCTGCTTTGGATTATTATCTGGGTAAGAGATACACTTCTGTTGTGTTAAGCCGTTCTTTTAGTTTATTGTTACAACAACTAATGTAACCCTAACACGTACACTGCCAAAGCTGACACTCTTCCCCAAATTTCCTATATAGTTGTCTTTTGCATGCCTGCCAGACCACGAAACTCTTTTAGGACTTTGATGACGCCCAGTATAGTTCAGAGCATATAAGGTATTTAATAAATGCATGTGAAATGGAGGAAAGGAAGGAAGGAAGGAGGGAGGGAGGGAGGGAGGAAGGTCAATAAGAAGAAAGGGAGACAGGGAGGGAGGGAGGGAGGAAGGAAGGAAGAAAAAAGGAGGGAGGGAGGACGGAAAGACAGGAGACAGGGAGGGGGAGGAGCGATTGAATCCATGTGTATGCATTTAAGGTGACTCATTTTCCTTTAAGCTTTCCAGCTCAACGGGCCCCTCCCTCCCCCACTCTCCATTAAGTTGTAAAGCAGGGAAATATTTTTCTTTTCTTCATGGCCTTCTAAAGGATGGACACAGAGCCATGAGAGAAATCGCTGGCCAGAGGAAAGCAATCCCTTGGAGAAAGCAATCCAACTATCATCACCCTAGAGAGCTGGGCCACCGCCAACATCTCCATCAGCAAGTTGGAAGAGTTGTCTGACTTCCCAACACAATAAAAATGGAGACATGAGCATCCAGAGTCCCAGCCAGCACAATTACATGAAGCCAAAGAACATTATCACTTCTGGGTTGCAGGATTTATGACCAACTGTGATGGAAAATAGAGACAGAGATACTTGTCTGAATTCATCATTCACAAGAGGCAATACGTTTTAATCGTAGAGAAGTTGAATATATTGTACGTTTTAAATGAAAACCCTAGCAAACAGAGCAGAAACAGATGCCAGCATCCTAGAGAAAAATGAAAAAGACTGGCAGTTTGCTCCTGTTTAGAAGATATGCAAGCAATCGCCTTTATCGTTGAAAAACTTTTAAGTGCATGGAGGCAAGCATTTCCTGGATTTGGGAAGCTGCTTCTAAGGAGTAGGCTTGTATTCAGCATAGTGTCTGCTGACCCAGGAATAAAGTAGTGAGGCTAATAGGCCACTTGGAGGAAGCCTGTGATTTCCATGTGCCACAAATATTACTTTCTTGCCAGTGCATCTACCCTGAACTCCCCTAGAACCATACTCTTCACCCAGCAAACATTCTTAGGCATTCTCACTGTGGCTCACTGATGGTCTCCACTCTAGGACATAGACCCACCCTGTGAGTGAGGGCTCACGGGATCCCTGGCCCAGCGCTGGCCCATGATGACGACTTAGAAAATACCGAAGAGCTCTGATTAAGTTGTGGTTTTATGTGATTACAATTCTTCACACAATCTGTTTTCCCTATTGCCAATGAAAAGACAAACCAGTATGGTTTTCGACTTTAACTGTTTACCAGAACCAAAATTATAGCCTCAGACTGCTGAAAGTTTAAAAAGACTGCTTGAGGAAGGAAGGAAGGGCCTCCCTACTCCTTCAAACACAAGATTCATTGCTTCATTCTGTCAATGCTTGGAATAGCTCCTTGAACCCTAAAAGTGAGTTTGTTTCCAGAACACCTGAAACAGAGACCACATTTTTATGATGTTTGCCTTCCACAGTCAAGTTTACATTAGGGAGCTGTATTTTCCCTATATTTATTTTGAAATCATTTGAGTTTTCCAATGAAATAATATTCTCGTGTTTTTCCCTCTCCCCAGATGAACACATTTATTGTTTTAATCATGAAGGGTTCTCCATGGGGCTGTGGTTGGTGGTTGGGATGCTCTGGAGTGGTGCACTTGGAAAAGAATGTGTTATTTGCATTTAAGAAAAATACTTAGTGGGCTGAATGTCTAGCCACTAAAATAACAGTTCATGAAAACACAGTTACCCCAGATACCTTTCCAAGAGTGGCAACCAGATTTCCTAGAGTCCAAGAAGAGGATGAGAACTGTGAGGAGGTGCAGACCAGAGGGACAAACTATGTTTGAAAGCAAGACATAGGTTAAGGAACTAAGGATTTGAAGTAGAGGGGAAGAAAGGGGGGACACATGAATCATCTCCTCTGTAGATATCCGATTTGAACCTAATCTAAGTTAGCAGGAAGTAAAATTATTATCTGATATTTTGTGGCCACCTCGAAAAGATGGTAGTTTCAACCAAATGAGAGTCAACGTTGAAAAATCACCAGCACCGCTGACAAGCTGCATGGCACAGATATGGCCCAAACCTGCCCAAACAGTCCAATGCCATTGGGCCTTGATGGGGTTCAGGGCAAGAAAAGAACAGTGTGCTACTCGAGCTGGGATCCAAGGGCGACTTTGAGGTATCCATCCCGGGCTACTCCTTCAACTCCTCTCTGGAGCAATGAAGAAATGGCAAAAGCTATGCTCCTTTAGTTAGGCACTTTTTAAAAAATGTTTTATTTATTTTTGATACAGAGAGAGACAGAGCATGAGGGGGGAGGGGCAGAGAGAGAGGGAGACACAGAATCGGAAACAGGCTCCAGACTCTGAGCTGTCAGCACAGAGCCTGATGCAGGGCTCGAACCCACGAATGTGAGATCATGACCTGAGCCGAAGTTGGAGGCTTAACCGGCTGAGCCACCCAGGTGCTCCTAGTTAGGCACTTTTAATCTTCTAAGGTGGCCATAGGTTCAAATTCATTTTTTTATTCAATAATGACTTAAAGTATTTGTACATGCATATATATGCATAAGTATATGTATGTACTTGCATGATTATTATTTATATAAATATGAACTAACTAAAGCATTCACAGAGGCAGTGGGGGAGGACAAGAGTATCTTAAGCAGTCTCCATGCCCCACGCGGAGCTCAATGTGGGGCTTGCACTCACAACTGTGAAATTATGACCTGAGCTGAAATCAAGAGTCAGATGTTCAACCAGCTGAGCCACACAGGTGCCCCTGAATTAAAACATTCTAATCTTAGATTGTGGTGATGGTTGCACAACTCTGAAAATGCTGAAGCCTATTAAATGGTAAGTTTAAATGGATAGATTGTATTGTGAATTGTATCTCACTGAAGATGTTTTTTAAAAATCAACATATTTATCCCTTTATTTTTCTACACATAAAAATGACATCCTGGGCTTTGTCATTTTATTGACTTCCTTCTATGCTCCACCCCCGCTCCACTTCTTGAAATCTTGGTAGTCCCAGGGTATACTCCAGGACTGATAAAGGTTGGCTGTGGATTATAGCTTTATTCCAGTTTTAAAGCTGCCAGTGAGGTCCGTGATGGGGTCAGCAAGAAAAACTGTACCAAAGACAAACTGACCCCGAGTGGTGATCTGCATGTGCGTACCCCTGCCCACCAACCTTCCCGCTTCTCATGGCCTCTCTGGGCATAGATGCTTCTTGTGGTCTCAGGCACCATCATGGGAAAGACGATGTTTTCAGTGATAACTTCTTCTAATATTCTACCCTGTAGATTACATGGATGAGTTTGGTGGAAGTTGTTGTGAATGTCAGAACTGGTGGTGGTGTTTCTTTATTGAAGTATAATTGAAATACAATATCATATTAGTTTTAGGTGTACAGCATAGCAATTCAGCGCTATTATATATATTGTAAAATGGTGACCATAAAAGTCTAGTTTTGTGGTTGTTTTAAAACCTATCTTCTTTTTTTTAAATATTTTATTGTCAAATTGTTTTCCATACAACACCCAGTGCTCTTCCCCATAAGTGCCCTCCACCATCACCACCACCTCTTTTCCCCCCTCCCCCTTCCCCTTCAACTCTC